>NW_020185337.1:10280964-10429447 GCF_003031525.2 Neophocaena asiaeorientalis asiaeorientalis | reverse complement strand
ATTTTTTTTTTTTTTTTTTTTTTTTTTTGCGGTACGCGGGCCTCTCACTGTTGTGGCCTCTCCCGTTGCGGAGCACAGGCTCCGGAGCGCAGGCTCAGCGACCATGGCTCACGGGCCCAGCCGCTCCACGGCATGTGGGATCCTCCCGGACCGGGGCACGAACCCGTGTCCCCTGCATCAGCAGGCAGACTCTCAACCACTGCACCACCAGGGAAGCCCAATGTGCCTGTACTTTAACCAAGAAATTGCACTTCTGGAAATTTAACCTAAAGAAACCGTTCAAGATTTGCTCCAAATATGTACTTCTAAGAATATTTGCATGAGAACTGTTTGTAAGAGTGAAGAGTCAGAAATAACCTCAATGCCCAACAATAGAGGATTGGTTGCATCAATTATAGCCCAGCCATATGCTTGAGTATTATGCAACTCTTTAGAGGGATGTTATAGAAAAAGTATCATTGCAATTAAAAGATATTCACTATACATTCTTAACTTGAAAAATAATATGTAAGTTACACACTGTTAAAAAAAACTCAACAGCTAAAATGTATTCAATATTTACTATGTACTAGCATTTCGGTACATCTTCATATTTAATTCTAAAACAGTTCTATGAAGTAGATATTACTATTATCTTCATTTTACAAATGATGAGTGTTCTCAAGGTCTTATGATAGTGAACAGCAGAGCCACAGGAAAAAAGAGCCACAGAAGGGAGAGATAGATGAGGATACGACATTGAAAATGATCTGCTACAAGATGTTAAAAGTTGATCTCTCTGGTTGTATGGGATTGTGTGAATTTTGTTGTTTTCTTCTTTTTGTGCATATATTCTGTGATTTTTTTTCCTCTAAGGGGCCTGAGTTGATTTCATAATTAGAATTGCTTCGTCTCTCAAGTGTCTTTTCTTCTCCTTGGTCCTTTTCAGGATGGTCTCACGTTTACAGGAAGAAGCTCTGGCTCACGTGACCTCATGGTTGGGGGAATGGTGGGTAAGACAAGAATCCACACAGAGTCCTCTAGATCTTGCCACGCTCTGCTACGGAGTGGCTGGTCTCAGGTGCTCCTTGGACCAGTGAACACTGAGGTGCAATGAGTCTTAGCTGACTTTTTGGATAAAGTCTTCCATTGCCACATGGTCTTTGGCCACTGGCATCCTCATTCTCAGTGACCGCTTCTTCCCAACCCCAGGCTCTACAGATCAATGATGTTCTAAGAACAACTGTGCTCCTGTAAGTCAGCACCTGGGCACATCTGCACCCCATGAATAATCTGTGTAAACTGAAGTATTACCTCTTTTTTAATTGTGTTGAGAACAGATAACATGAGATCTACCCTCTTAGCAAAATTCTGAGTGCACTTAAACACAATGTTGTACGGCAGATCCCTAAAACTTAACTCATCTTGCATTACTGAAACTTTATATCCATTTCCCCCCGCTCCCTAAGCCCCGGCAACCATCACTCTATTTTCTGCTTCTATAAGTTTGACCATTCTAGATAAGAGGTTTTATCTCTTAAGCTCACTCCTGCTGGTACCCTTCCACCATCTCTCCAAATCTTGTTGGAAGTGGTCCCAAGGTTGGCTTCTCTTAGAGCCTTGTAGCTTTTCTCCAGCACACTCAAGGATGTAGGACTCCTCTGGGTTGTTCTTTCTCCGTCACCCTCTGAAAGCTCCTTTCTTCCCCCTCAGTCCATCCCCCTTAGAAGGAGGAAGGCCTTCCTCCCTTCTTCATTCTATCAGATCGGGACTTTCCTTAAAGCCATCTTTATGAACAAGTGCAGCAAGCCTGGTTCTTGATATGCTAAAGGTGAGTATAAAGGAATTTTATAATTTTCTTTCTCCAAAATGCCTAGCTTTCAAAATTATCATTACAAAATCATATTTTGGATGAGAGAAGAGGAATATTAATTCTTTCTTTCTCTTGATATTTTTGATGCTACAATTCGAAACCTTCCTAAGTGAATCAGTCAGAGGTAGCAAATGGATTCCTTTGGAGGATATAGGGGAGCTCGGTTCAGGAAAATTCAAACACATAATATTTGTATTTCCCTAGTACATTGCTATAGAAAAGATTGAAACTTGACATAAAGATTGTGTAATTAGGGAACAGGTCAAATTATGAGGACTTTCAAAGTTATAGAAAAAAAATCTAAATTAGTGGAGGCTTAAGAAAAATGATCAGATATTTTGTCTTCCTATAAAGCTCTGGGAAAAATATTCTGAGAACATCGTCTGAGAGTGCTAGGTAGTGGTGTACTCTGAATGTGAGCTAGAACAGAAAGGCAAATTTGGAAATGGCCACACAAAAGTACTAGTGAAATAAGTAGGATGCTTTGAAACAAAAGTCCGTGAAGCCAACTCAGAAGTAAGAGGAACTAAAAGAGATGACAGTGGAGAACCACATGTAACCACCTGTCACGAAAGCTGTCAAGAAGGAGGAGCCTGAGCTTTGAGGTCACACAGAACACAAATTAAATGCAGCTTTGCTAGTTGCTGATGATTTGACAACTGGAAGTGACCAAACTTCTCCCTCACCCTCAGTTACCTCATCTGAAAGATGGAGAGGGTAATACCTAATTCAATGAGATGTACAGAGAATAAAAATTAGATAATGAGTAAATAAGAGTAAATAGTGTATGTAAATTTCTCACAGCAGTGCGTGGCATAGAATAGATGTTCAGTAAACAGTGGCTAAACAAAACGCACCGTCACCATCACCACCACCATCATTAGAAAAGGTATCGTATGAAAAACTAGAAAAAGGCTCCCGGTCCAGGCCTAGAGGAAGCTGTTAGAGGTCATGACACAGATGATGAGTGAGAGCCACAAAAGAAAATGGGAGATAAACCAGACACTTAAGGAACTCTGAGGGAAGGTAAAAGGAGAATGGGGGTGCATGTGGGATCCTTATGGATATGCAAACAGGCGTGGTAGTAACATCAGACTCCATGCAGTTGAATTCAGAAAGGTCATCTTGCTTCCTCTGCTTTGAGCCACACAACTCTGAAGGAAGAGGGAAGAAGCCGGGAGGAAGAAGAGGAGAAAAAAATAGCGCCCGCTGTATTTAGATTTTCCCAGTTGCGGTAAGAGCCATGAATCCTATAAGCATCCTCTACAAAGGTAGCCCTTCTTCTCTTCATTTCCTCATCTTCCTTCACAAGGCAGTTTTAACTATTGAAAAATCTTTACTAATTGCTATGGCTGGTGCTGTGCTGGGGACAAGGCTTCTGACACATGTGGGTGGGCACAATGGCTTACCACTCGGGATGGGTGTTTCAAGGAAAGGAGAGATGCCACAGTGAGGCTTCCTCTGGGAAAGCCTTCCGTCTGGCACAGGATCTAGGGGAGGTGTTTCAATACTTGCCCCCTGTTTAAGCCTGCCATTTGTTGTTGTTTCACTGTGGTTCTTCGAGTCTGTGGAGCCTGTTTCTAGCCTACAGCGTGGCAGGCCCGGCCCCCGTGATGAGTGTGTGGGTGGATGGCTGCCTCCCTCTTTGTCTCTCTGTGCTCTCCTCTCCAGGAACCCCACACAACTACGCGACCGAAGAGCAGACGTGTCTGCAGGCTGCTTTGTGGTCTACTTCTCTGCCAGGCAGGACAACTCTGTGTGGGAACATTCTATCCTGGCGTGAGTAAAAGCTTGCTTACCTCTCCCAGCAGACCAATGTATATGTCTGTTCCCACACCACATACAGTTTCACAGCTGGGTGGCTCTAATGATAACAGAGAATTATTTTTGATCTACATTAATATTATTCTTTGCCTACAATCTCTTCTTAGAAGGATATTGTTAGGAAAGGGGGGCTGAATTATCTCATCTTCATCTATGCATTTCTGTATGTACAGAGGTTCAGGAAAAAGCAATTTTGCACATTCATAGAACTTGGAAATGAATGTTTGCATTATTTATACTATAAAAATGCTTTTCTCCCGTAATACAACTCCAGAAATCCTTTACTCGAATCATTTACTATGATATAAATATTGTGGCTAAAAGTACTAGCCTTTGGCTTATTCTGTCCTCCAAGTCTCAAAAGTATCTCTTCATTTAATTAATGCCTCAGTCTCAAATCACATTTATTAGCATACGAAAATACTGGCCAGGTTCAGATCCCCAAAGTCTTCTGAAACTCAAACACAGCATTAAAATCCAAAGTCAGCTTAATTGATTAGCGATCCTTATTTGTTAAGGGCCTGCTAGTTTTGTTCCATTCCACTCAGTTCAACAAATGGAATGTGCCTTGCCAGGCAGAGGGGAGACAAAGATGCCCTCAGACACCTGATGGTCTCCTGGGGACAGCTGGAGCACAAACACATCATTTCAACCCGATGCCTCAGTGCTCTGGCTAGTCCTCCCACTGGTTGCTATGGGAACACAGAGAGGGAACAATTTGGCAGTCTGCAGTTTGGAGAGATCTGGAGGAGTTCTCCACCAGACCTAAGATGTGAAAGATGTGTAGAAATTGATCAGGCCAGGGGAGAGGATGGACACCTGCATTCCAGCAAAGGAATTTACCCCCTCATGTGACGTATGAGTAGGGAAATGACAGTAGATGAGGCCAGAGAATTTTTAGGTTACCCATAAAACATTGTTAGAGTCAAGCATTTTGACCTACAGAAATGACAATTTCATATGGTTCCACCACCTATCAGAGGGAGGCAGTCACAGACAACTTTGTATTAATTCCAGGTTGAAGAATTTGCACTTTATCTTGCTTGGGGTGGGAAAGTAATGAAGAATTGTAACTAGATGAGTTTCAAACTTTACTCTTTTTTGTTTCTACAGTGCCCCTTCTCTCCTGAGCAAGCACCTTGTTGCTTCACTTAGAATATTTCTGTGAGAAAAAGAGTCCCATGCCTAACGGCTGCTCAGCTGGCAAGGGCACCTCATCTCCCTAAGGAGCGCTCACATTAATGATAGGTCTTTCTTGCTGCTCGAAATTAAAAGAAAAAAATTGCTGACATCTCTATAATGCTTTTTAGGTTATTTTATGTACATCATTACACAGCTTTAAATATGTAACATGTATTTAAATTTACATTGTATTCAAATTTACATTAAATTACATTGTAATTACATATTTAAATATGTAAATTATAATACAAAAAATTATTTAATTACAGTATCTGTACATTTCCCAATTACCAAGAACTTTCCATAGGTGTATAATAACCACTTCCTATAACTGCAGTATCAAGTTTTCACTATTTTCCTTTCCTTCTTATTTCATCTGGAATGTGTCCTGTCCTTCCAGTTGGCTCTTCTGAACCTTTAAAAATCTCTGACTTAGGCACTTCCACTAGATCAATAACCCCATTCATGCAAATGTGATTCTGTGTGTTTCTTTTCCTCCTTCAATTTGCTCACACCTGACCAATTTGTATTCAAAGAATTCAGAGACCCTGCATTGTTCTTTCCTCCAGCCTTCTCCAACTTTTGGTCAGAGTATGCTGTAGGCCCTGAATGCTTCACTGCCTGTAGCCAGCAGAGGGCTATGTGAGTTTTCCATGTATTTCTGCCATCTAAGCCCCTCTATTTCCTGAGCTCATGCCTCATCCTCAAGTCCACTCCTTCCTAAGGCTCTTCTTTATATAGTATAAAGCAGTTGTTTGGAGCTCCTTTTATCCATTCATCTGACAAATACTGTTTATTGAGCTTATATTATGTGCCAGGCACAGGTGTGTTATCTCTATGTATCCAATGATGAACAAAATAGACATCATCCCAGGTCTCAAGGAGCAATAAGGAAATAAATGTTGTTTCAATTGGGTTAAGTGCCAGGAAGGAAATAACCAAGGATCACTGAGGAGAATAAAAGGGGAGACCTACTTAGAATGGTCAAGAAAGACTTCTTAATGAAATGTCATTATAGCTGGGATCCTAACAATTTTTCTATGATACATTTCCCTGATTTTCTCTTTGGGGACTTTTACCCTTGTCCTTCATTCTTCTCCTAGGATTCTTTCATAGAGGTGCCTATCTCTGTTAGCAGATCTCCTAGATTAACACACCCTTGCCCACACCTTTTTGCAGAACTGGAAAAACTTGCTTTCCTTGTTGTCATCTCTTGCCTTAGAAATAAAAGAGTGCTATCCTCTGGTGGCCTACACATGGGTACACGAGCCACCATCCGTGCTCTACTATGTTGTCAAAATAAGATCCCCTCTATAGATCGCCCCACCACCCAGACAAACTTGGCCATTGGGAGAGAGATTTGGCACCAGGCACCACGTGACCAATTTTATCCTGTTTTCTGAAAACTTTTCTGATCCAGTCCTAAGATCTTTTTTCCACATTTTGATTTTGATTTCCGAATTTCTTCTGCTGCCTCATCCCCTCTGAATGGCACAGGAAGATTCCCTTTAACCATCCTCCACTTGTATAATACATCTTTAATGGCTTGAAGCTCCTTTATTCCCTGGACTCTTAGCTTTGGGCAGCAGAAGAGCACAGTGGTTAAGCACACAGCCATGCACTTGAACCCACACTTTACCACTTCTTCCTAAATGACATCTTTGGTGATATTATTAACTTCATCCTCCCCTTTCCACAGTTTACAGCACACTGTAATGTAAAACTTTTCCTGATAGTTTTACTGGTGCTCTTGGGTTAGCCAAAAAGTTCATTTGGGGTTTTCCAGAAGATGTTACAGAAAAACCCGAATGAACTTTTTGGCCAGCCCAATATTAACTTATCACACCAGATTTAACCAGAGCATAATACCATTTAAAACCCCTAATCAGTTCTGAAAGAGGATGAGAAGTTTTTTTTTTCCCCCTAACTGCCAATGGCTCTTTTTATCATCCCCTTTCCTTGATAAAATAAAGTTAATAAATGTAAAACAAATCTAATTTCTTTGCTGTTCCAATGGGTGTGAGTTCCCCTCACACCCATTCACAAGATTTGTTCCAGCAATAAAATTCTATTCTTCCACACATCTCTTCTTCCTTCACAGAATTTGAAGTGCTACAACCATTCCTTTGGTTTTATCTCAATGGAATTAATAATCAAAGTACTCAGTGCCTTGCTGTGGCCAATGTATGTTGTCTGCTTTCCTAGTAAATCCAGAGAGTCATGCTTTCTACATAAAAATGAAATTCCAAACAATACTAAAACCGTTATACTTTAGTAGGATGCTAAGGATAAATAGTAATAGATTTCTTAATCTCCAAAGGTTGAACCATATTCTAAACTTGATGAGAGACAGTTAGAAATTCTGTATTTTAAAACATATGTCCTGGAAACGTTTCAGAAATGATTTTAAGCATCCAGCCTCTTCTGGTTCAAGATGTCCCCAAAAGCCCCTGAGCTCATCCTGCCCCTTTTGAAGGACTTCTCTGGCGGCTACTTTCGGCTCCATCATGTGACTCGCAAGAGTAAAAACTGTGCCTTCCTTAAAGTCTCTCCCATTGAGATTCTATGAATGTTACTCATGCTGGGTAAGGAACCATCCACAAATTATTTAAGCTGTCATTGGTGTGAGAGTTGTTGTTGGAATATTTTTGGTCTTTAAGCAAATATATTTTTAAGCAACAATTCAATTCTATTTTTGGTTTCTAAAGGATTTTTAGGAATCAAGGTGATCAAGAGACTGTTCTAGCAGTTGAAGCTTCCGACTTGATTTCAATGACTTCCGAGATGTATTTGCCAAGTGAGACCATGGTGGGAGACAAAAGAGATACATAACCTCAGCCCTAAAAATGCCTGCCTTCTGGCAGCGAAGATCAAACTAACTAGCATCTTTAAAACAGTGAGAGGCCAAGAAATGCAAATTGGGTGGTACTGATGAGAAGTGTAAGAGCAGTTCAGAGAAAAGACAGAAGTGTGGTCTGCAAAATCAGGGAAGGCCTCAGGGAAAGAAACAGTATTTTAGACTGAACTTTAGGAGTGCTTGGGATTAGGGTTGATAGGGTAGGCAGGAAGGCACTGTAGTCAAGAGAAATAGCATAGGTAAAAGCATGGACATCTTTCCTGGAATTCTCAATGGAGGAGAAAAATCTTCAGCCTCCAGCCTTTTCCTCCAAGATGCGTGGGTGCCTGGCCCTCACAGGACTCTGAAAGCACCCCAACACTGAAGCCCATGTGTGTCAAGTGAGAGAAGACGTTGACATCTATCTCCAGAATAGTTGTGAGCAGTCTCTTGATTTTTTTCCATTAGATTTTGAAAAAAATAAATGAGCAAATGTCAGATTCAAATAGATCCCCCAAGAAGGATAATTTTAATTGACTGTTTGGGACTGGAAGCCTGTCTGGGCACGTATAAGCACACAGATATCAGTTACCTTTGCTTACTGAGGAGGGGAACGTGTCTAAACAAAGCTTCTGCTAGCCAAACTGATTTAAAATGACACGGTCTTCCTCCGCAGCCTCAGGGATTAGCGAGTGCGGCAGGCCCAAGATCACCTTCTCTACAGATGGCTTCTGAGGACACCTGTACTTAAGTTACTGTCACAGTCGATGGCTACATCTGAACCTGATATTCTGTCCCAAAAGAAACACGAAGTTATAATAGTACAACGCCATTGAGCTCAGGACCTGGAGAAAGTGACTCCAGGCTATCTGTCCCGGGTTCAATGACTTTTGGAACGATGCTGGGTCTCTCTGAGCTCCTGTGTAACTCTAAGTAAGTCAGGCAAGGGTACAACTTATTATACTTTCTTATTGCTGTGTTATTCCCTTTTCAATTTGTCAAGCATGTTTACTGAGCATTTATTTAGTCTGTGCAAGGCTCTCTGCAAATGTTTGAGGGAAAAAGGGAAACACAAAGGTGAACGAGGCAACTGATGTCTTCAAACAGTGTAAAATCTTCTCTGGTATCTCAGTAGGGCAGAGTAAGTCTGAGGCCATGAGACAGGTACAGAATATGCCAAGGGAAGCAGGGAGTCGAGTGATTAATTCTGAGGGAAAGTATCAGGGATGACTCCTCATAAGTATCTTTTGACTTGTATTTGGCAGAACAGACACTATTCTGACTGGGAAGAGAAACATTCTACCATACTGGAAGTGTGTTAACAGAAGACCAGAATATGCAAATGCAAGGTGTGTTTGGAAAGGATCGGGAGCCCGGTGTGGTTGGAGGGGATATAATGTAAAATATGTTTTCCAAGGTAGGTTGAAGTTAGACGACGGGGAAGTCGAATGCCTGGCTAAAGAGATGTAACTTTTTTATATATACAAATAATAAAGAGTGACTCAAAGTTTTGAGGAGGATATAGCATGTAAACGTAGTATGTAAATATTAGTATGTGAAGGATGGCAGAATACACCACCCCAAAATAGGCCACTTGGGCATGTGGATTATTTTGAGCTGAAGGCAATTGAGAAAAAGCAGACACAGGAAAAGCTACCCACTCTCCTCTTATTTGTCAGTCTAACTTACCGGGCCCCATTCAATAAACCTAAGATGGGTGGAAAGAAAATAACTTTTCCCTCCCCTACATATGCTATCAGGAATGGGAATGCTGGACGGGAGATTTTTAAAAAGGCCAGTTAGGACTAGCATTCACCTTATTCCTAGAGTGAGATGATGGAGGCCTGATCTGGTCCAGAGAGGTTGAGAAGGGCTCAAAAAGAGGCTGATTCAGTACAAGGTACAGAGAAGAAGAGAGCATGGTCCCGAATCTAGCTGGAGTTGATGTTTGAATGCCATCTTCCACCACACTTTTCACAAACGTCCCATCTCATGGATGGGACCTCAACCCTATTCACAAGTAAAGAAACTTAAATTTACAGACCTTCTAGAACTTTCCAGACCACAACTAGCTATGAGTAGACTAAGGCTGGCCAAGGATCTGACTTCAAATCCAGTAACTGGGAAAATAAAAATAGCTGCAAATGAGGAGGAGGGAAATAACAAGAACCAGGTCATGAAGGGAGACACTGAGAGACACACTTGATCTTCAGCTGCCTGGTGACCATCAGGGTAGCGGTCACGCAGGGGTGATGAGAGATCCTCCCTCGTTCTCTCACAGCATTTGACAGAGGCGATGGCTGCTAGAGCAGATATTTGGGAACATTTAGGGTGACGTTTTGTTTGTTTTCTGTTCCTCTGTTTGGAAAGTTAACAATTGGGGAAATATAAGTTTCAGTTCTGGTGAACCTTCCAAACTAAAGACAAGAAGAAGGAAAATATTCTGAGATCAAATTTCTTCTAGAAAACTTCAGCAGAGTGTAGAGGCAAACGTTATGGGAAATCTCGTAACAGAGCTACAAAGGCCACAAGCATTTGTCTTTTAAGCAGGGAGACCAGGCCTTTGGCCTGATGGCATGGGATGAGGTTCATTTATTTTAATTCCGTCTACTAAGACCCTTATCTACATAAGCAATTGCTTTTGGCCAATTAGAAAGGGTTATGCCTTCCTTGAATGCCATCTTGAAATATGCTCTTTCCCAAAGATTCTGAGGAGGGGGACTTGTGATCTTGGGGAGCTCCAAAGAGGTGGTCCCCCAAGAACACACCTCTGCTCTGAGAAGCCTGTAGGTCTTGCCTCAGGAACAAGACAGGCAGCAGCCCTTTGACCAAAGAGCTCATGCAGGAATGGCGGAAGTAAAGCAATTCAGTGGAATTTGTGCTGAAGAGTTTCAAATTCCTCTGAGAGTAAAGCTAATGCGCTCCTGTATTTCCAGAGCAATTATTAAAGTTTTTATTGGTTGAAAACTTTTAAAAGATTCAGATTACTGGAATTAATACCTTTGAGTGATCTTGCCCAGCACCTAGATAATCAACTTGAACAACTTCGGTGATAACATTTGCTTTTACTCCTTCGAAAACGCTTGTAAAACACGATTTGGAAAATACATTCTTGAATGACAAACACAGAAATATAAAGCAAATTTGGTACCCAGATGTGGGCATTTTGATATGTTTATTCATAGTTATAATTGAGCAGTGTGTTGATCCAATTGACAGTTATGATCATTGTTACCTGCAAAGGAGTATTTACAGCGTAGGATTTCAGAGTAATTGTGTGTGTATACGTGAGTTTGTGCGTGTTTGAGGTTTGCCTCAACTTACAGAAGAAGACTTGCGTAAATTTGCCTCGTAGGAAACTGTCTTTGTCCAAAAAGAGTTCTTGATTCCTGTACTATATCATTACCTTACAGTTTGAGGACGATGAAAACGTCATCTGAAAGGAAACACGTGCTTAGGAAATTCGCTACGCCTCTTTTTGATTTTTTAGGTAGTTTCCACAAAGCTGACATGAGGTTTTTTTCTTTGTGACTGTTTCTCTTACAAAAGAAATGAAAATATATGACTGAGAAGATGTTTTTAACAAGAGTGAGTTTTACCGCTGTATATGATCCTAAAACCAAACATTCTCAAGACACGAACTTCCCAAACAAGGGGAAACAAACAATAACATTCTTTGTAAAAATGCCATCTTGCCACTAATAAGAATGAGTTTTGGTGATTACAGCTAGCCGTGATGCAAATGCCCGTGACACAGGGGCAGTGTGACATTAGGCATGGAAAGTACAGACCCTTTCTCAGAGCCTTGGACACCCTCTCTGGTCAAGTCCTCTCTGCCCCAGGCCTCTTTCTGGCTCATTCCCAGCCCATGGCCTCTCATGTGGAACCTTGTTTAAGTCTGCCAGCTCCACCGGGTCCTACACTCGGTGGAAACTTATCATCTGCACATGCTACTTCCCATCCTCCATGCTGGACAATGCTGCTGACATGTAATACTCCAGACTTCCAGAGTCACTGCCAGGAATTCACTATGTTTCATGGCAGGCATCCATGAACCACTCTACTCTATAGATGGTCAGGCTGAGTCCCAAGGAGTGAATGACTTGCCCTTTGAAAACAGAGCAGTGGCAGAGCCAGGTTCAGAAGGTAGGAGGGCCCCCCCCAAAAATGGGTCACCCCACATGCAAACTCAGGAAGTGAAAATGTGGCCTCAAGCTCTACGGCAGGGGAGAACTTTTAGTCCGGCTAAATATAGTGACCCGAACTGGAGGACAGCCAGTGTGCAGGGTGCCAGCCTCACAGGAGCATTCTAGGATCCTTAATTGCCACAGGTGGGCTGCATAGTTCTTTTAAAGCTCGCCTAAAAATAAACCTTCAATGAGTCTAACTCCAAGGGTTGATTGTATTATCATTATAAAAATCAGGATGAAAAGAGGTAGTGGTGAGGAAGAGAAAGAAGAAGTAGGTTGTTTGGAAATTGGAGGAGGTACCTTCCACGAGTTGCTGGGGAATGATGTTGAAAATTGATATTTTTTTTCGTCTTCTTTTTAAAAATGTCTTACAGACAACTATTGTATTTGCTGTTTACAGTATTCTCTCTGTTGTGTAGAAGCCTGAGAAATGTACCTGTCAATCTGTGATTCCTCACTGCCGGAGGTCTGAGGATGACCTCCGGAGATGTCTATTTGCAGCCTGGGGCACCAGCCCCAAGCAGGGAAAAGTGAGCCCACCAATAGGCCGGCAAGGTGCCTTCTCCACTCCCTGGGGAGCCCTAACCTCCTTGGGTGCAACAGGAGAACAGGGTGGGAATGAACAAGAGCTTTGGAGCCAGATAGACCCAGAGTTTGAAGCAGGGTTTCACTCTCACTGCCGTTTCTAGATGCAAGCCTTGGGTTTTTGTTTCTACCTCAGAAATAATAAAATACCCAACCTTCAAACAGAGGTCACGAGATCAGATGAGGGAATGGTACAGGGTGGCTTTCAAAGGGCCTGACACGTGATACCGTCAGCCCACTTTTAGGGGTCCTTGCTTAGCATCTAAATAATCATCTTGAACAATTTAGGTAATCGCAATTACTTTTAGTGTGACTAAAACACTTTCGTTAAACAAGGTTTGGTGCTGGGAATAGAGTACTGGGGACAGCATTAGTTTTACAGTGGCAGCGCTTGCATGGGATAACTTGCAGAGAATAACTTATTTTATGACTATCAGAAATACAGAGGGAAGACCTCTTCTCTTTTTAAAACTTTAAATTTTTTTTATTTCTCTTTTTTTTTTTTTCTGTACGCGGGCCTCTCACCGCTGTGGCCTCTCCTGTTGCGGAGCGCAGGCTCCGGACACGCAGGCTCAGCGGCCATGGCTCACAGGCCCAGCCGCTCTGCGGCATGTGGGATCTTCCCGGACCGGGGCACGAACCCGTGTCCCCTGCATCGGCAGGCAGACTCTCAACCACTGCGCCACCAGGGAAGCCTCTAATGTATACTTATTTATTTGGGGTTTGCATGTTGGAAAGACAATGCACCATTTATGGATGTTGAAAGAGGATATGAGGACACAGGAAAGTGGACCTCATTCTATTCCCTGGTAGATTTACTTGAATGTCTCCAAGGCCCATCAGCTCGGCTGTCCTAGGTAAAGCCCCTTTACCAGTTTGTCCCCGTGCTGACTCAACCCACACCCTCCACCCGCCAGTGGCTCGGTCCAAGTCACTCCCCATTCTTGTGTCTGTCTCGAGGGTCCTGGAAGGGGAAGGGAGTCTCTCACAGACACTCGGGCCTCTACCTACTGCTCCAGCTGCTGCTCAATTCTTGGGCAGTCTCTGCTTCCAGTCTCTGAAGTTTAATGCTGCTGCAGACACAGGTCTCCAACCGCGCATGGAAAAAGTGGACACGTTCCAGACCTCCAAGCCCAGAGCAGCTGTTCTCTCTTCTACTGTCACCTGGAGCGCATTGCCATCCGCTTCATGGTCTCTGATACTCACCTCTTTTTCAGGTAAGAACATCTCCATCCACGTGGCCACCTCTTTTCTGGAGAGGAGGCCAGGGACAGAGAAGTTTGGGAGAAGAAAGGAGCCTCATGCAAGATGGTGGAGAACGTGATCAGACGGCAAAACTGATCCCCAAGTAATGCTCTGGGGAGGTGCTGAAGAAGACATTCAGCAGAGAGAGACTAGTATTCAACGTGAAGATTTTCTCTGAGCTGTGCTACAGTATGAGTCTCCATCTCTCCAAGCAAACCTTCAGTAAAGCTTGCTGTCTCCAGCTCTTTGGCAGGAGAACTGAAGTTCGAAGGACCACGTGTGGCCAGAGGTTGGGGGTGCAGTGAGGGGAAGCATCACCTGACCTAAGAAGGCAGCCGGCTGGCAAAGTGACCTAGATTTCAGTGGAAGCCAGAGCGGAGGAGAGCAGTAACTACGAAAGTGTAATCTTGGGGAGATCATCAGATTGGCCACAGGATATGGGATGGGGAAGGCTGGAACAAGTACTTTTTAAATTAAAGGAGTGGAAAAGAATAGATACATGTACATGTGTAACTGAATCACTTTTCTGTCCACCTGAAACTAGCACAACATTGTTAATCAACTGTACTCCAATATAAAATAAAAAGTTAAATAAGTAAATTAATTAATTAAAGGAATGAATGCTCCCAAAACGGATGTGGATCACCTAGGAAACAGTTACACTACTGAGTGTCATCGGGCCCTTCCCTTCCAGGACACGCAGTGCAAGAGGGTGAGAGAGATTAGGTTGAGCTGAGGTCAGGAAAAGCCACTGCTACCTGCCTGCATCGAGCCCTGAGGACCCCCTTCGTCACTCCCCGAAATCCAGCTTCTGCCCCTGTCTGTCAGGCATGTGTGTGTCTGAACACTAAGTCTGGATAAAGTTCAAATTCCCTTTCATGGGACTCCAGGGCACAAAAATTACCAGTGATATTGAATAATCCCTGACCCCTAAGAAGGCTTGGAACACACAGGGAGGATCCTCACGGGGAGCCACGACATCCTGACACCTGCAGAGAGCTGAGTCTCAGCTGAGCTGCAGCTGAGAGACACGGGCCCAAGAGAACTTGGGATCACTTAGCTGCCGCCGTGCAAGCAGGAAGAGATCCTGGCCTTTCCTGTTTTTAGAAGTTCTCCTTTCTCCCCAGCCCCAGCCCACTGCCAGCCAGCACACACAGATGTTTCAAGGGAATGACTGAGCCTACCTTGGTGAAGAATGTTGACAGGTGCAAACATGGACAGCGGGTTAGGTCACGCCGTGCCCAGCTCAGGCTTACAGCACTCATCCTTTACCCGCAAGCCCCCAAATCTGTCACCATACCACTCTTGGTCTGCAGGCTCTTCCCTAGTCTCCAAGAGTCCTCAGCCTTTGGAGGGTATAAGAATTACCTGGGGCGATGGTCAAGGATGCAGATTCCGGGCCCTGGGCACGGCTAGGGTTTTGAGGCTGTGGACACCCTGGGAGAAGCCAAGCTCCAGGGCTTGGTCTTGGTTATCCAGTGCGCTAACTCCAAGCTCCCTGCCCTCCAGGGTCTTCTGGAGCCACTTATTTTTCCTTCTACATGGCCTTTGGATCCTTAAATTCCCTTCAGCTTCATCCTTTCTACTTCTGGTACATTATTGTTTTAATAGTCACCTATTTCATCAATTTAGCCAAGGGCCCTCATTTTTAGTTTCCCTGATCCCTTCATTTTTCTTTTCTAAAACCCTCTTCTAGTTCCTCATAATTCTGCCCTTCCTCCTGCTTCCTTACTCCACTTAACCTTCTAGAAAAAAAAATCACCTTTGTAATAGTCCCCTTAATATAGACCAAAAAGACCAAAATAAAACACAATTACATTTTAAGGGAAACTTCTCTTTATTATCATTAGAATGTTTAAAATACCAAAGACCTCACATTTATATAGTTAACCAGAGACCTATAGGCCAGAAAGGAGCAGTGACAAACAATCTACTTCAGAATTCTTGCTGTGGCCAAATCATATTCTCTGTCAATGAGCGCCACTCTCAATTTCTTGCTGCGTGCGAGCTTCCTCTAGTTGTGGCGGCAAGCAGGGGTTACCCTTCATTGCAGTGCGCGGGCTTCTCATTGCGGTGGCCTCTCTTTGTTGCAGAGCATGGGCTCCAGGCGCGCAGGCTTCAGTAGTTGCGGCACGTGGGCTCAGTAGTTGTGGCTCGCCGGCTCTAGGGCGCAGGTTCAGTAGTTGTGGCACATGGGCTTTAGTTGCTCCGCGGCATGTGGGATCTTCCCGGACCAGGGCTCGAACCCGTGTCCCCTGCATTGGCAGGCGGATTCGTAACCACTGTGCCACGAGGGAAGTTCTTGAAATGAAACTTCATTCAGTGGAAGGATTCTGCCCTAGCCGTTCAATAGTTAACAGTTAATAATAAAAGGCTTCTACTTTAGCAGTTTGATAGTCAACCACATGCTTTATTTCACATGAAAAATGAGATGCTTTGAAGATTTATATTTACTCACTGGGTGTGTGGGGGGGGAAGTAAGTGCTTAAAATATATTGTAATTGCAGGAACAAAAATCATTTCTAGGTATACAATTGAAGTTTTAGGTTCAAATCTCTTTTTACTCATTCAAATCCTTTTGGTAAGTGTCGGAAAGCTTTAAAGGCAAGGAGAGCAGAATAATGAACGGAACCATTTAAAGCCCGATGAGACAGGTAATGAATGATACTTGAATCATTTAATGGTTTGGTTTTTAGTATATCTTCTACAAATGAGGTGTTGGGTAGTAGTGCTTAAATTCAGCGTCTTTAATAAAGAGCTATGCATACTCTTATAGATAAGAGGAAAAAGCAATGGATCTAATCTCCACTCTGGATAAAGGAGCCGCCGCAGAACCCCCTAACCGGTGCTGTATGACTGCCACCTAGTGGCGACATATCCTCACCACAGGAGTCCGGCCCAGTGGAGGTGAAGGAGAGGGGGGGCCCCGAAAGCTCCCCGATGGCAGGGCTGATCTGCAAGTTAAAGCACCCGGTAACTAGAATAAAGTTATATTTTCTAACATGTCAACTCTTACAGCTTCTATCTTAAGGTCTATTTTAAGAAATATACTTTTATTGATTCAGTTTCAAAAAGAGTTATATAAGGACATGAAACCTTGGTTTTCACTTGAGAGTTTATCTTTATTCCATGCAGGCTCCAAATGGACAAATAATATATATCATATATGTGTGTGTGTGTGTGTTTGCATATCATATATAAAATATAAATTTGTATGAATTTAATTCTAGCCCAGAAAGCATTTTGTGACTTAAAAACACTGAAGTTTGCTGGCTTTTGAATCACTGGAATCAGTAAGGAAAGAACCGTGAGCTAAGTCAGATTCACTCAGCTCCACCACTGACCAGCTGCCGGACCTCAGACAAGTACTTTATTATGTTCCAACCCATTTGCCCAATGTGTTAAACAGGGGAGTTGAAATAGAGATTCTCTCTAAGATGCTCTCCATGAAAAGTTCTAAGACCTCTCCTGTTGATTAATTTCCACCCTAAGGGGGACCAAACATTTTGAAATTATAGCTGAGCTACTCCATTCCCTCTGCACTCCCCATTGCCACTCCCACAGTATTATGGGTGATTTCAAGGCTGACCCATTTTCATAACCTGGTTCTGCCCTGGAGCCTCCAGAGAAGCTAGAATATCTCAGAAATATCTCAGCTGGCCAGCTGGTCAAATAATTTTTGCTCTTTGCTATTTGCCCCTATTAGTACAGCAATCTTTTCAAATGAACTCAGACCAAGACAAAAAGTATTAAAATAAGGCCCACAAGATCTAAAGGTGTGTAACCTGACATAGTTTCACTTTGTTGAGGTAGCAGCTAATTTTTGCAAGCTGGAAAACAAAAGCTGGTGTGTTTGAGGTTTCACTTCAGTCCGTGCTTTCACTATTCAGCAATCAGTGCAAAGACAGTTAAGCATGACCTTTCCATACAGACGGTGCCACCCTTCACCAGCTCAAAGAGCACCTGTCCCGTTAACCCTCGAAGGCAGATGTTTGCTTATTTTTGAGACCTAGTCTGTTAAAATGGCAGAGAGCGCTGAAGTAAGGACTTTGCAGAAGGGAACATAATATCACTTAATCTGCTTGCACTACTTGAGAACAAAGTCATACTGCCGTTCTAGGAAATTAGTAGGAGACACATAAAACAAAGCACTCTTCTTAAACCACATGTACACGTGCTTTCTTAAAATTATTACAAACACCGCTCTATTTGAAGGCATACTGATCACAGCGATAAGAGGTGTTCTGTTGAATGCAATGGTCCCCAGCTTCAACACAAAGCATAATGCGTACTGCTTGTGGGCAGGAGAGCTTCAGCAACCCTGCAGGATTGTTCCAGAAAGTCCGAATATCTCAAAGTTTAAAGGAATCTTAAAAGCGATTTCCTCCAAATACAAGAATCCTTGTATCAGTAGCTACAAAGGCAGGGTAAATGAGGGGGTGAGAGCAATCCAACCCCAAGGATAGCCAGTAAGAAATGAGAAACAATGATAAACCCCATGAGAAGTCAGCCTGCTTTTGTTATCACAAGACACCAGCAATTCCGAACGACCTCAGTGATAAGATGCTCCTTTGGGCAGGGGTAGGCCATCCCCACTCCCCAGACCCACCCTACCCCATCCCCTGCTTTCTACCCTATCTGGCCTCTGATTTAATGTTAGGTGACTAAGAGCACGCTCCTTTCTAATTTTAAAAAAAGAGGTTTTCTACTTCATATCTCCTAATTATCAAAGTGATATTTTATATCTTAGAAGATACACCAACAATATTAAGAAGGACTTAAGAAATTGTCGGGCTTCCCTGGTGGCGCAGTGGTTGAGAGTCTGCCTGCCGATGCAGGGGATACGGGTTCGTGCCTAAAAAAAAAAAAAAAAAAATTAACCATGACAGATACATAGCTGTGAAGACGCTTAAAGTCACTGCCTCCGGAAGCTCACATTCTAGGCAGTGACCCAGACAGTAAACAAGTGTTTTAGTTATCTGTCACTGGGTAACAAATCACCCCAAACTCTGTGGCATAAAACAACAGCCATTTTATTATGTGCGTGTATTCCTTAGATCCCAAATTCCAACAGGGCATAGACGGGATGGCTTGTCTCTGCTCTTCAATGCCTGGGACTTAGTGGGACTCAGTCACTGGGAGTGACTCCACTGGCTGGAGGCTGGAATTATCTGGAGCCTTCTTCAGTCGTGTGTCTGGAACCTGGACTGAGAAGACTGGAGCTGGGTCTCCTGGGACTGTCAACAGAGCACACACAGGAAGCACTCCATGTGGCTTGGGCTTCTCCCGGCATGACAGCTGGGCTCCACAAGGGGACACTCTGGAACGAAGGCCTGGAGAATGGGTGTCCAAAGAGACCAGGCTGAAGCTCAAGGCTTCTTACAACGACCTCCCCTCAAAAATCATGCAGTGTGGGGCTTCCCTGGTGGCGCAGTGGTTGGGGGTCCGCCTGACGATGCAGGGGACACGGGTTCATGTTCCGGTCCGGGAAGATCCCACATGCCGCGGAGCGGCTGGGCCCGTGAGCCATGGCCGCTGAGCCTGCGCGTCCGGAGCCTGTGTGCCGCAGCGGGAGAGGCCACAGCAGTGAGAGGTCTCAGTACCAGAAAAAAAAAAAAAAAAAGTCATGCAGGTGTCAGCTACCCCAGGCCTAGCTGACACCACCACTTGGCTGCTCTGTATTTTTCAATGACTAAAATTTACCTTTATGAACTATTCCCTGAGCGTCTGAGAGCCCACACCTTGGGTCTGCTGATGCTATTTTTTCAGAATTTTAAATCACCGAGGAAACCATATTATCTGTAGGAATGCTTAGGAAAGTAAAATCCAACGTGTTTATATCCTTCCTTTCCCCTTCAGAGAAAATCCTTTCATTTGTTTCTGCTTTTCTGCTCTCCTGGGGGAGGAAGGGGTTAGAGTGAAGTTTATACCTGGAAGTTGGCGAGTTATAGCCGCATACAGACAGCTTTATCCAATAAAGAAGCTAGGACTGGTTATCTAGATGAGAGAAGAAAACGAAATAGGGTCCCAGTTAATTCAAGACAACCAATTGCCTTGGCCCTTGATACTGTAGTAAGCGATCACATAATTGTGGCAGAGAACACAGAAGTGGCAGCTTGAAATAAAACTCCAGCTGACATACTTTTAAAAGCAATATGGCAGCTGTGAGCTTGCCACAGAATTAGGAGGAGAGCTGGAAGACTTCCCTTTGGAAAGCCGGCCTGCAGCTGAAAAACAATGGTTAGTTCTTTCTTCCTCTGCTGTTCCTCTGTTCCAATTTAATATGAAATGATAATTTCTTCTTTTTCATGGGTGGGGAGAACAGCCAGTGGGAAACAGAGTAAGGGTCCCTCAACCCCAAGCTATGGTAACCTCAGTCCATGGTAATCCCAAGCCATGGTTTCCCTTTCCAGAATGTATCCTTTCTTTCCCACCAATATCAATGACGGAGAAGAGATCATGCTTATGTAACAGTTAACAGTTAACCAACCAAAGGAGCTAAAGGACCATTCCCTCTGTGCTGTGAAGAGCATGAGTAGAGTTGCCATTGCCAGGTAAGCAGGTGGAAGCAATGCTGTGATATTTGAGCTTTCTGTAGAGACGAATAAATTAGGAAAAGATTTAAAAGGGTCTTCAACCCGGAGGAATGGATAAGGAAGATGAGGTACGTATATACAATGGAGTATTAGCCATAAAAAAGAACAAAATAATGCCATTTGCAGTGACATAGGTGGACCTAGAGTTTGTCATACTGAGTAAAGTAAGTCAGACAGAGAAAGACAAATAACATGTAATATCGTTTATATGTAGAATCTAAAAAAAGGGTACAAATGAACCTATTTACAAAACAGAAATAGAGTCACAGATGTAGAAAACAAACTTATGGTTACCAAGGGGGAAAGAAGGAAAGGGATAAACTGGGAGATTGGGATTGACATATATACATTACTATACATAAAATAGATAACTAATAAGGACCTACTGTATAGCACAGAGAACTCTACTCAATACTCTGTAATGGCCTATATGGGAAAAGAATCTTAAAAAGAGTGGATACATGTATATATATAACTGATTCACTTTGCTGTACACCTGAAACTAGCACAACATTGTAAATCAACTATACTCCAATAAAAATTAATTTTAAAAAATTTTAAGAAGAAAAACTTTATTGAACAATTATAAGAAAAAAAACCACATGGAACTATTTCTTTTGAAAAAGTTCTTCTTAGAGTAATCGCAAATGTTAGAAATTCAAATCTGGGGAATTCCCTGGCAGTCCAGTGCTTAGGACTTGGTGCTTTCACTGCTGGGGCCCAGGTTCAATCCCTGGTCAGGGAACTAAGATCCTGAAAGCTGCGTGGTATGGCCAAAAAAAAAAAAAAGAAAAAGAAAAAGAAAAGAAAATTCAAATCTGGACAAAATAGCTCTCCCTGAATCCTCTTTATGAGAAAATTGATGATTTGAGTGTGATAGTCATCCCGATGATGACTATCTTGATAACATTTATAACATTTCTTGAAAAAAAATATTTTTCCAACAAAAACTAAGATGTTCCAAAATTGTTAAAACGCTCGATTGTCTGTGCCCATTTCTATGTGCAATACAGTGTGGAAAGAATTCAGTTCCATGAAGAAGGATCATTGAAAAGAGAATAATGAAATAAGTAAGAAGTGAACTATGTGCTTTAAGAAATATTCTTTGTGCTTGTTTGCAAAGTGTTTGAAAGCAAAAGTAGCAGTTTCTTTAATTAAAAGAAATTATGTAGCATGTGACCAATCTAATATAAAAAATATTACCAAATATTTTATGACTGTCCAGCATTTTATCGAAACCATCTAGTAATTCTGCGGCAACTGGTTCCCCTATGATGCTGAAAGCATGCAGACTTAGTGGAGCAGAGGGATGGGAGGGGCCCTGGGGAACACAGAATAAGTGACAAAAAGAAAGAATGACATCAAAGGAAAGGACAACAGATGGGATAGCAAAATGTGAAAGGGAGGGGACAGGAAGATTGAAAAGGGGATGAGGGTCATACAGAGTGAAGTAAGTCAGAAAGAGAAAAACAAATACCGTATGCTGACACATATATATGGAATCTAAAAAAAAAAAAAAAAGGTTCTGAAGAACCTAGGGGCAAGACAGGAATAAAGATGCAGATGTAGAGAATGGACTTGAGGACAGGGGGAGGGGGAAGGGTAAGCTGGGACGAAGTGAGATAGTGGCATGGACATATATACACTACCAAATGTCAAATAGATAGCTAGTGGGAAGCAGCCACATAGAACAGAGAGGTCAGCTCGGTGCTTTGTGACCGCCTAGAGGGGTGGGATAGGGAGGGTGGGAGGGAGACGCAAAGAGGGAGGAGATATGGAGATATATGTATGCATATGGCTGATTCACTTTGTTAAACAGCAGGAACTAACACAACATTGTAAAGCAGTTATAAAGATGTTTTAAAAAGTAAAAAATAAAAATATGTTTTAAAAAGAAAGAAAAGGGGATGACGGTTGTCTTAGTAAATTCTGCTACTTTCCTAAAAAAAAAAGTTAAGCAAAAGAACAGCCCGAATTTGCTTAAAGAGGAACGGAATAGATACTAAAAACCTGAACAAAGAGTTGTAGAAAGGGAACAAGAACTCTGCCCGGCTCTCCCCCTATCTCTGCTGTGTTCACATTCAGCACCTCCCTGGCCAGGACTGGCCTCTGCTGCAAGTGGACTCTGTGCTTCTCTCCGAACAAACTGTAGCCAAGAGAATTTTAAATGTTGATGTACCATAATCAGAGCTCAGTCTCCACTCAGGAATCTCTCCCTGGCAGTCAGAGTAAGCCAGGGTCTCACACATCACTGACAAACAGATCATAGGGAAGGACTGTAAGAAAAGCTGGAATAATGCCAGGTGCCGATCAGCCTCTCCTCTTGGAACAGCTCTGCTATCTTGGTTTCCTATAAAGCAGTCTCCTCAAACTTTAACTCACACAGGAGTCAACTTGGGGATCTTGTTTAAATGCAGATACTGGTTCAGAGGCGCTGGGATGAACCCAAATTCTGCATTCTAACAAGCTCCTGGGGACCCTGCTGGTCCTCAAGACGCACTGGGAGAAGTGAGTTATAGAGCACCCAGGTGAACCCTGAGTGAGTCAGGTGTGACAAGAGGGAGAGACAGAGAGAGAACAGGCGAGAGGGAGAAGCACACTCTCCTGCAGGTTACATACCCAGAGAACACAGGAAGCAACATATGTTCTTTGTTCATTCATTACGGTACTTTGTCCAATTCCCCAGCATTCAGAGTGATGACAGTTTCCCTTCTGGACTTTTCGGCAGCTCGCATTCTCTACACATGAGTCTGGACCCACAGCAATACCAGCTGTGAATAAGCCCAGGGAAGGAAGTGGAACTCGAAGACTCCAGGAGTTCTAACCTGCCCTGTTAGCTGGGCACCCGGCTGGGCCCCCTGCAGCTTTTCCTACCTTCTTCTCACCCAGTCTTTCTTCCACGGAGGAACGATAATTGTCTCTGAATCCTGCTCAACCTGAACGTCAAGGGTATGCTGGAAAGCTTAGGTGATTGAAGCAGAACTATTGAGAAAGTGCTAAAAACCAGACTTCCTGATGGAAGCTAGTGGCTTGAGTCTGATTTCTTTACCCCTTTGAAAGATGTTCCAGATCCAGAAGCTTCCTCGACGTTCCTCATGTTTGTGTGTGAGACGGAAGGTGTAGGTGATGGAGTGCATCCTGGACAAACCGGAGGCAAATAGCACTAAGGAAAAACTATGCTTTGGCCTCACGAAGAGAGTTGGAATTAAGAGTCACTCTCAGTTGGGGCAGTTTGATCTTTATTTCCTTTGCCAGAAACTGCGTGGGGCATGATGCAGTGTGGGTGTCCTCAGAGGTGCTACCTAGCTTTGCATGTTTCTTGACGGAGGCAGCACTCCTGCCAGCACCTAAGTGGGGAGTGTCGGTGGGAGGAGTAAGCGGGTTTCACTTCCTTGATGGTTGGAGACTCAGCTACAGCTGGCTTCTCTCTCAGCGGGGAGGAGAGGGCGTGAGGGGCAGCAGAACGTGTCTCTCTCTGCCTCTCACCCAGAGCACCTCGCAGGGGCTTAGCGGACGCGAGGGGTGCGAATGGGCAGAGCAGAATCTCCAGAAGGGAAAATGAGCATCCAGGATCCTTCAGATCTGTGGAGCAGGTCAGACGGAGAAGCTGAGCTGCTCCAGGACTTGGGGTAAGTGGGCAGGTCCCCTTTTCCAGGTGCTTATTGGGTGAACCTTAACTCCTCACCCCTACGCAAATGCTCATCTTGATGAATGATTCTCTTTAGCACTCTCTCTCTCTGACACCCCAATCTTCTATCCTTTCCACTTTACTCATCTGTGTCTGTGGGGGCCCAATTCCATTGTGAAAGTATGGATTACCTTTCCACATGTGAAAACAAGTAGGTGGAGAAAATGGGACAAAAAAATCAAATGCTGGACGTTCTTTGAGATTTTAGGGACAGAATTGGGCTGTCGTCGCGGTTGTTGCTGGGTTTCCTTGTTATTGATCTGGTCTATGAACAAATGTGCTATAAAAAGTTCTGAGCTCCAAGCTACTGACAGTAAGAGGGCTGCACTGCTGGTGAGATAAACAGAAAGCCTAGACCCTACAGTAAGGCAGAGGGACTTTTTCAAAAGAGAACGAACGAGGAAGTGTCTGCAGCAGTGTCCCATGTGTGTTTCTTTCTCCTGACACTGCATTTGTGAGCTCTTGTATGCATGTATGTCTTTTAGGGCAACTTTGAGCCTTTTAAGTACTAACAAGTCAGGAAGAATATAAACACTCTGCCCCAGACAGGTTACACATTTAGGTAGCAAGAGGCACTTCTTTAAGAAGGGACCAGATGAGACAACTCATCAGGATACTTAATAAAAGAAGCAAATGTTACACAAGAGAGGCGTAGGGGATTTCCTACAGAAACTGCTCCTTTCCCCTGAGGCACCGGGAATAGCCTGGTGAGGCTGATTTTGACACCTGTGATTCCTAAGAGGCAGACCTGCACCTGCTGTCTCACTAAATAGCTCTAATCTTCACAAACACTCAAGAGCTGTGATCATCTCCATCTCACAAAGGAAGAAAACAAGCACCAAAGGGATTGAATAACTTGCCTGCGGTCACACATCAGTTACAAATCAGGATTCCAATCTGCCAAGTCTATGTCCTTATCCAGAGAAAAGCTAAAGTTAGGGATGAAATCTCTCTGTGTCAAGATTGCAGAGATTGTATTTTGGGGTGTTGTAAGCGTTCTCAATAAGTCCTGTCTTTAGATTTTAAACTTGAGGTCTCAGAATTGAACTTTACCTTCGTAAGGTAAATCAAACGTAACAGCTAGACTTTTCATTAAAGTAAACTCCCCTTATGGGGAGTCAGAGCTCCAGGACACCTCTAGCCTTCTAGACCAAATCCCCAAACTGCAGAGGTAAAATGTTCCCTGAGCATCCAAAACGGGTGTCACAGAGTCCAGGCACTAAAGCTGGACCCTGGGCTCTCACTTAGATCCGTATGAAGTTATTAAACTATCATTCTTTATGTGTTTGGTTATGTGGATTCCCAGCCCACGATCGGTAGGAAGCCACAGAGGAGAAGAGAGGCAAAGGAGATATTCAGCTCTGGTCCTTTCATTCAACAATCTTTGAGCCTAGGCTCTGTGCTTGAGTACCCTTGGCACTCGCTTGGATGACAAAGATGAGCTAAACACTGTCTCTTCTCCCCACCTTAGTGCCCGTAGCAGGAAGCAACCTTAGATAAAACCCACTAGGAAACAGAACTGTATCTTCCCTGCATGTGCAGAGATGGACATTCAATTCAACCCAGAAACACCCCAAAAAGGTGCTTTTATGTCCATACTTCACTATTTCAGAAAGTCTGGAAATGTCTTAAACATTGGAAGATGGTTTCTGTAACAGGCAAGTTACAGTGGTCTAGGGAAATTGCTCTATGGTTGCGGTTCTTAACCTCGGCTGTGCACTAGAATTACCCAAGGAGTTTTTAAAATTCCTGCCCAGGGCACACACCAGACAAATGACATCAGTATCTTGGGGGTGAGCATTTTCTTTTTAAACTTTCCAAGTGACTTCAGAGCAAGACCAAGGTTGAGAATCACTGCATAGAATAGAAATCCAACAGAAGCACTGAGTAAATGTGCCCTTATTTGTTGGAAATGTACCTGAATCTTAAAGCCATTAATAAACGTTGACATTTCGTCTGTGGGTTTGGGAGCACTTTGTTTAACAATTTTATTGAGGTATATTTTATAGACCATAGAGCTCACTCATTTCCAGTGTACAATTCAGTAACCCGTAGTGCCTTTAAAGAGTGGTACAACCATCACCATAAATCAATTTTAGAACATTTTCATCTCCCCAATAAGAAACCTCAGAAGCATTTTTTAAAATATACTCAGTGGTGTGTTAGTTAATAAACCACCTGGGTGAGGGATAGCCCTGATTCAGGAGTCTGCCTGTTTCCCCGGTATAAATACTCCAATCACAGGCATTTTCAAGCTGCCAAGGGTTTAACAACAAGATTACAAAATTCCTGAGAATTTAATAATGGACTTGAGTTAGTATTTGTGCCTCTAGGACAATCCTGATATACCTCTCATAGGTCATAAGATCTGAGCAAACTTGAAAATGGCCCGTTGCCTCTGGCAGAATTCTGAATAAAATGAAACTTCTTCTTTGAACATCTAGGCTACTGGTTAGGTATAATCTACCCCCAAACTTCTAATTAATTCAGTTTTTAAAACGCTCCTTAAAAACAAAATGATTTAAAGCAGTTGATAGATTAAAAGTGGCTGGTTTTAATGCCTTCATTTTGAAATCGTTTTTAATAGGTTATCTGAGTAGTTAGGTAGGTTCTTACCTTTGTATTTTTGATAGATACAGACAGACAAGGTGGTGGTTAAATTAAAGAGATGGCATCTTTGTTCTTTGGTCCCATTTTTCTTCAGGTTCTGGCGTCTGTAAGCCCTGCAAATTAAACCCTGCATTGCAGCAAATCCATCCCCTGCCTTTCTAGGACACACACGACTTGCTCAGAAGACATTCTTTCTAAAGTACCTAAATCAAGCAACTCAGATGCATTTCTGTGTCTCACATGCAGAGTATCAGTCTAAAGACACTTAGTTTCCTTCATCCTAAACATATTAATGCTTCCAGAAGCAGAGGGGAAATAACACAATTTGCAATGGTTGCTCAGCTTCACGTACACGTTGGCCGAATGGGATGGGGGAGGGAGGGGCAAAGGCTGTGGAGAACGGTCGGTGAGAAGCAGGAGGTGTACTGGGAACAGAAGGCAGGCTGTGTGTGGCCTCCAAAATGAAGCGACGGGGCTGTGAAACAAATAGTGAATATTTGAGGTACCACCTAAGGAACAAACTAGGATAGAATTGCTAATCAGTTAATAATTGATGATTCCAGCAATTCTCTGATTATAACAAAGGTTCCTACAAAACCATGTAGTTTTGTATGTGACTACAAACTATATAACTACAGACACAAAAGGGATACTGTGAAATAAAAATATTTTAGCATATCTTTAAATATTCAAATTATCTACTCAGACATATTCCTTCAAGCAAGAAACATAATAAATGTTCCCTTTTTTATATATTTTCCCGTCTCAAATTTTATAAGGAAGTGTCTGTGTTTGGCTGTGCTGTCAGAGTCAAGAAAGTAGATTTGAAGCTGTGGATATTTAAGTAAATTAATTAAAAACTAATTTCTCTGCTGCTTCCCATGTAAGAGAAGGTTGGAGCAGATCAGGGATCAGCAAACTTTTTTTGTCAGAAGCCAGGTAATAAATATTTTAGGCTTTGCAGGCTTTATGATTTCTGCTTCAGCTACTCACGTCTGTCATTGTCATGCAAAAACAGCCATAGATAACACAGAAACAGATGACCGTGACGGTCGGTGTTCAAACAAAATATAATTTAGGGACGCTGAAATTTGAATTTCATACAATTGTCACGAGTCATAAAATATTCTTCTTCTTTTTTTCCCCTAACCACTTAAAAACGTAAAACCATGCTCGGCTCACAGTCTACACCAAAACGTGTACCCTGGTAGGAACTGGCCCTCACATGGTGGTTTGCTGACGACCCAGGGAATAAGTAACAATCACCAAAGCGAGGTCTTATGAAGAGGCAGACATTTTGCGTACAGGAGCTCTGGCCTTCAAAATGTATCTACGTTCCAGCTTTACACGTGAGGAGACTCATTAGCAGAGAAATCAAGCTGCCTGGAGTCCCAGAGAATCTGGGTCCCAAGGCCATGCTTATTCCACCAAACCAGGTTGAGCTCCTGTTGTGAGGGTCACTGGCCGGCACCAGGTCGTTCACAGAGTCTGGCCTTCACAATAACACCATCAATACAGTATGATTATACTCATCTTATAGATGCAGAAGGCGACTTCAGATCAGTCAAGTGAACCGTCCAGGTCACAGACCTCATAGGTGGTGCCCTGAGAGTGCCTAGGCGTGTACTCCAGAGCTGACTCTCTCTCCACCGATGGAAGAAGGTACACCTTCTAAGAACGGCAATTTAGTAAGGGTTGGATGCTCACCATGTGCCAGGCACTATTTTAAGCCTTTTGCTTGTATGACTTATTAAATTCACACATTACTGCCAGGGAGTTACTACCACTAGTGACATTTCTGCTCACAAATGAGAAAAATGAAGGACAGAGCTTTTATCACATGCTCAAGATGACACTTTCATAAACCTTCAAATCCAGGAGTTTGGCCCCAGAGCCCACATGCTTCTCCACTAACACAACTTCCTGCTTATTATACCAGCACTGTTAGTGCTAGTGAGAACTGAGAGAAAAAGTAGTTCTGTGATTGCTACCACCAACATATTTTTTTACTAAAAGACATTATTCTTTCACATTCTTAACAGACATGCATATACAAAGCCAGATCAATATCCTAATTCATCAGAACTTTTTTGAATTGTGTGTAGATTCCTTTCTTCGGGGCTAGGCAAATCGAATAGGCTAAGAAGAGCATAGTAAATTCAAGGCTTTAAAGGAAGCTGTTTACAGAGCTGATACCAAGTAGAGCAAAAAAGCTTGTTCCTCTTCTGGGCACAATTCCGTAATCTTGGACTCTAAAAATGGAAGGTGATTCTCTTGTGGCCGAGAGAGAGTATGTAACTAGTGTACAGTTTGATCTTGCTTGGACTCAAACGAATTTCCTCTTCAGTTGTTGTGTTTCTGTTCCTCTATGGGTAACGGTGACTTCCTTCTACTTACGTGTGGAAATCTGGCCACACACCTTCTCCACATCGAGTGGGGTCACTTTGTTTCATTCATTCTCTTTTCCATTTATTCATAGACCTATCTGTTGAATGATGACATTATGCAAGGCAGTGTGGGAGTTACAGTAAGAAGAAGTGGTTGTCCCCTCAAGGAGTTTACAGTGCAGAGGACAGAGAATGCACGAGTGGGTGGAGTTAGAATGCAGGATAGAGGGACTGAGGGTCATTGCAGTGTCTACATAAAGAACACAGCAGATGGCAAGAAAGGAGGAGATCATTGGATGTGGAGAAGATGGCCTTGGAACCCGTAGGATTTTTGTCAGTTGAAGGCAGAGAAGAAGACATTTTCTAAAGAGAAAATGGCATGAATAAAGCAGTAAAAGTGGCAAAACATATGAATATTCAGAAAATAAAAAGTGTTCACATGGACTCAGACCCTCCCAGTCCCTGGGACCCAGCAGTAACTCATCGTTCAGTCTTGCTCTGGTCTTTACCTCTCAGAGTGCCCACCTTCAGCTACATTCTATAAGAAAGCTTCCACCTGGCTTTCCTCTTCTAGTTTCTAGTGTCATAACCATACACTTAGCCTGTTTTATTGGTTTTTTTTTTTAAGCCTGGGTTAATTTCTTGCTCCCACCAACTCCTCTCAATGATCCCGTCAACTAGGATTAATTCCTAGTCTGAGCCCCCATGCTCTGGCTACTCCTCCCTGAGGTGGAACTGTCTGAACCCAACCACAGCTCACATAGCCAAGTCTTGGCTGTCACTCGGTCACCTACAGATTCCCTGTGGTCTTGCTTCCCCAACTACTAGTGCCTGCTCCTGTTATCTGTTGTTAGACTTTCTTTGCTCAAAAATATTTAAGTTTTGGGCTTCCCTGGTGGCGCAGTTGTTGAGAGTCCACCTGCCGATGCAGGGGACACGGGTTTGTGCCCCGGTCCGGGAAGATCCCACATGCCGCGGAGCGGCTGGGCCCGTGAGCCATGGTCGCTGAGCCTGCGCGTCCGGAGCCTGTGCTCCACAACGGGAGAGGCCACAACAGTGAGAGGCCCGCGTACCGCAAAAAAAATAAATAAATAAATAAATAAAAAGCCTAAAGGCAACAACTTAATTTGTTTTGATAAAAGTATAGCTATGTAAGAGAATGTTGCTTTTTAGAGACACATGCTGAATTACTTAAGATTAAAGTGCTATGATACCTGTAACTTACTTTTAAAACATTCATCCCAAAATATATGAAGGAAATCTGGCAAAAAGTTAAAAATTATTCCACCTAAAATATGGGTATTATTTAAATGTGGGTATTATTTATACTCAGTTTTCTACTTTCTTGTATATTTGGAATTATTTATAATAAACACTTTAATAATAAAACGTATTAATTATTGAAAATTTGGTGAATAAAGAAAAGCACCAAAAATGTCAGCCCTGTACCACCACCCAAAATGACATATTGCTCAACTTCTCTCCAGTCTTTAAAAAATATTTTTCTGTAAACACACACACACACACACACACACACACACACACACGTGCACATAGATTGAATTGCGCTCGTACCATGCATATAATTTTGCTCTCACTTTCTGGTAGCATATATTTTCATCATCTGCTTCTTGTTCGTTCTCAAAGCAGGTTCTGGGTCTGGTCTTTCCCAGGCTATCCTGTTTCCCTCTATTAAAATTTGAATATTTAGATTGATCCAAATTCCGGAAGGCGTTAAATAGATTGAGTTTGGACTTTGGTCAAACATCATTTGACAATATGTAATCATTGAATGTTTATAGGAACGTGGAACTACATGGTCATCGTGGGTTTTTTTTAAGGTAGAGTAATCTGGTAGTTGAGCATGATCAATAGTAATGAGTCCAGAGACAATAAAACTAATGAGTGAGAGAGTTTACAGATTGGTGTATAAGAAACTAGAGTGAGGGCCTGGGAATAGTAAGGAAGGAACAGGGGTGGAAGCCAGTAATTCTACTGAGCTAAAGACATAAGTGATTCACAATCAAACAAGAATGAGTTCTGCTTTTGTATAGTTTTTCAAAATGGCATCAAAGAAGTTTTGAAAATCTTAATGGCACAAAATTCTTCTAATTCATCCATGGTTTGCTTTCTCATTGTAAATATCTAAAGTTGCTCGTACGATTCTGACTCCCCACCAGTTGAGTCTGTACTTTGGGTTAATTCTCTACATAATCTTAGAATCATTTTCTAGATGTCAGTCCTAAAGCCCTAAGAGGTTTGGCCACCTGATCTAGGCTGAGCACAGTACACTCTTTTTAACAGCGATCTCCTTAGGGGCAGGGCAGTAGGTTACGCGTATCTGTCTATTCCATCCAAGCTCAGCACTTGACAAAGAGCAGATGTCTAAATATCTGAATTGTCCCAAGTTGGGTCAAAGCCAAGACCAGAGCTCAAGGTCGTTGACTTCAGCCCACCACACCAACACTGGTGATGTACTTGTATTTGTTACCCTCAGACTCACTCAGTCCTCTTAACAAAAGTTTTTACTGCTGGGACAAATTGACATTGGTTAGAGGCAGCATCTGAGCAATGGAATAGACAGGAGATAACTAATGAACCAAAGATCTTTTTTTACATCCCCCAAAGTTTGGGACTTTTTCCTAGAGTTATAGCTTCCTGAAAGTGACCTTCTCTGTCTCCTGTCCCAACCCACAATGGTAGGTTGTCAATGGCAACTACAGTCCAAAGACAATTACCCTGAAGCAGCATTTTATGATGTATATAGGATGCAAGAGTAACCACAGTAAGTGCAGAGTCAAGCTTGATTCCACTCCGAGATGAGCCCTCCTGAGAGAGCCTCTGGTTTGGAATCTCTGCCCAGGCATTCAAGTCCCCCTCAAGCTCTTATCCATGAAATAGTTTTTCTAGTCAGTCTCTGAGCTTTGGTTCCCAGTCCAAATCAAACACTCCCTGAGCCCCAACCACTGGAGGAGCAATGATGCTCTTTCGGTTTTACAGCCATTTGTGTACTGTGCAGGCTGACCTGGGGACTGGACAGGACCTCTGCTGGAATGAGACGCAATTTGCCTCCCAGCCCGCATCTCCCCATCCGTGACTCTGCCCTCTGGTCTCTCATGTCTCTGACAGCCCTGGGTGCATTGACCCATGTCATGCTCTGTGGGTCTGTATCTTTCTCCCACTTTGGTTTCTCTGCCTCTGTCTCTGGACCACTCTGATTGGGTCTCTATTTGTGTTCCCTAGGTCACTGTCCCTAGGTGCCTCTGGCTATCTACATGAGCCGCTGTGCCTTTCTCTTGTCTCTAGGTCTGTATATTTCTCTTTCTACAGATTTTGACTTATGTATCTCTCACTCTTTGTGCCCATCTGTGTCTCTGGATCTCTGAGTCTCTCTCTTTCTGTGTTTCCATCTCTCAGAACTTGCCTCATTCATCAGGCTCCTTCAAGAACAAGTTTATCCTGGTTTCCAACTCCCACAGAATTATCATACCCCTTCAGTCTTGTTTCCCTGTAGCTGAACCTTGTCTCACGCAGAAAAACACTTGGGGCCCCACCTTTAGTTCATTGTTTGACCAAATACATACTCTGCCTCTGTCATCACTCAGGTATGCTTCCTAAAGTCTGGGGCAGCTGGCCTCACCCTTTAGCTCTGCTATTAGCATTTGTAAATGTGGACATTTAGAATGGTACTGTGGAAAGCCTCAGACAAGCTGGTTCCATCACAGAAACCTCCTGATTGGAAAGACTATGGTCTTTCTTCAGCCTCCCCTATGTATCACACTACGATACATAGAACTTTCAAACTTTTTGCAAAGCCTCTGCTTGGTTCTCTCCTTGGTCAGGGTCCATTTGCTATGATCAATGGAAAGGTAAGCCCACATCTGTGAACGGGGGACTTAACATGTTTATGTGGTCAACACCACCTTGTCACATAATACACGCCACGGCCTGACTATAATACAAATTGCCGCACTGATAGTTTTTGAGCTAAATAAGACATTTCCTTTTCCTTAATCCATGATTTCTGATGGCGTAAAGAGTCAAGCGCTTCATGTTTTCATGAAGTCAAAGTGTCTAGCACCAACACTGTGAACAAATGCACACAAAGGCGAGCAGCAGTCAGGCAAATCCCATGGGGTGACTCAAGTGCTGAGGACACACGAGCCCACGTTAAAATTGCTTAGATTGACGTTGCCTAATAGATTCATTTTTTATTCTATCATCATTGTGTTAGCAGGATTCTGAGGCCAAGCACAGACCTAGCAAGCAAGAAGACAGATCAATGAGCTATGTTACCCATGGCCTTAAGAAAAGCTCTGTTATCCATGGCATCATAGGTTATACATTTGCCATCTTTGGTCTAGAGAGTTCAGAAAGTGTGTCAGCATCATTCAAAAGTGAGAATAAGTTTGAAAATGAAAAAAAAAAGGGAAAATTCTCCAAAGAAGAGCACTTTCGTTGGCTGTTCAACTCCAACGCCTGTTAGCTCTTTTTACACAATTAGGAATTTCTATTATTGCTTTGGGTTGAAATATGTGTCCTCTTTATAAGCCTGAAGGGACAGAATCTAGGTTCTATGTCACTTCTCTTTGCCAGGAAGGGGAAAAATATGTCATTAAATATATGAATAATCTGTAAACATGGGTTACTAAGAAATTTTCTCCCCAAGATGTATGTAATGTAAACGGATGTATGGCTCATGTTTTAACATGCAAGACTGATTTCTGTGCCCACTTGTTCTTCCAGTCTTGTTTTGCATTACTCCTCAACATAGACTCTCTGTTCCAGGTAGGCATTGTGTTTCCTGTATACACCATGCATATGTCAACCTCAGTGCCTTTGCTTATGCTACTGCTCTGGTTGGGATGCTTTTTTCTCTCACACTTGATGAATTCTATATCTGTGCTTCAAGTTCCAACTCATGGTATTCCTCCTCCATGAAGTTTTCCCTGATCATTTCATCCCCTCACGGGCTCCTCCTTCTATACCATTTACTGCCCCCATCACTAAGATGGCAGCTATTGGGGGATTTTTTGATGAAATCTGCCACAGATCCTTCTCTTTTCCCCTAAGTACTTATTTCCTAAATACTGTAAAGCTCCTTAGTACACTCTTTGCTCTCTCTTTCCTGCTTTTAGATACCAAACCATCAAGGTTATTGAAGTGAGTTAAAGCTTTTAGGACCAGGAGTTCTTCAGCTCCATGCTTCTCAAATGCATAGCAATCATGTGGGGCTCTCGATAAAAACAGAGTATAATTCAACAGGTCTAGGAAGCCTGCAAATGTGAATTCCTAACAAAATCTCAGGGTACTGAGTGGAAAGGCTTCGCATTGTTTTTCAAACACCAGGTACAACCCAAGAGTGTTCTTAAAGTTAATTTAGTGGGTCACAATCAACATTTGTTAAAAAAAAAAATAGAAAAGAATATAGTAAATAGTGTTTAGAAGAATAGTGTTGTTTCCTATAACACTTTTTGGGTTTTTTTGTACGTTTATAACGTAAGTGTGTGTGTGTGTGTGTGTGTGTGTGTGTGTGTGTGTGTGGAGAGAGAGGCAAAAGAGAGGGAGGCAAAATGCATTTTATACTGTGGGCTAATTCGAAAAGTTTGAGAGCCTCTCCTTTAAAGGACAGAGCAGAATGAGATATAAACTTGTATCAGCAAATTAAGACAACGAAACCAATTGGGATAAGAAACTGTGAAGGCTCCAATAGGCAGGGGCAATTTCCCAGAAGGTTCTAACACAAAGGGCACAGGAATGAGAGAAGAGGCAGAACTGAGGACCAGCTTTCTGGATCAAGCCCGACTGCCTTCGCTGTGGTTGATCTTATTTCCTGTATCTTACTGAGAGGCAGCTATGAAAATTCTTTAGTGAGTGGGTGTTTCCTGATTTGTTACTGTATCATGGGAGGGATAAGGCCACTGTTTCCTTCAAGGCCAGCTGTGGGTTTGATAATCTCATAAACCCAGTACAAATATTCTTTGGAAGCTTGAGGAGCCTCTGCTCACTATCAGCCTTGAGACTTATTTATGACGATGTGTGGACCTTGGGGGAAAAGGAAAATACAACATTGCTTCGAAAGTGCTGTTATAAAGAGTACTCTCTTGCTGTTTTTTACTTCTTCAGAGAAAATGAGACAAAAAGGCTTTTTTTTTTTTTTTTAAGTTTCAGGAGAATGAACCCTATCCCAAATAGCAGAGAAGTCGTATTCCCAGCACGCTGCACAGTGCCCAGCATATTCATAATATGTGGTATAAATAGCAAAGTGTTTACCTTGTTCTCTTCTGCAAAAGTTAAAGACTCATATAAGAAGTTTATTAAAGAAGTCAGTGTTCCAACATGAAAATAAGAGAGCTTTCCTACCAGGTGTTATTATTAGTCACCTTGGCAGATGAGAAAGACAGAGGTTGCTACTCGTGTGGTGTCACATAACGAACGCGTCAGAAGTCATTGGAGCAGAAGGACTCATTGCTAAGGAAAAGAGTGGAGACAAAGGCCAGCTCTCATCTCACAAAATTTTCACTGATACTACATGGGTGTTTGTGACCCAGGTTAGCTGCTTATTAGCATTCCTTTTTGCTTGGCAGTTCCCAGGAGCAAAAAGGTTTCTTATTGCACTTAATTCTAAAAACATCATCTTTCTAATGCAGCTGTGGGAGAAGTGGCAGAGCCACAGAGGAAGATGACTTGCTTGGGGGTTTTAATCAACAGCAGGTCTAGCGTGAATCAGCAGCATGATGCAACTGTCAAGAAACGAATGCAGTCTTGGGTTGCCTTACAGTGTACCTGGCAGCCAGAATGGGGAGATCCTGTGGGGCTTTGCTTTGCACGTCAGGTCTTACCTTGAAGATAGATTTTGAAAATCTAGAAGGTATTCAGAGGAGATAAGTTCTCTGGGTGATCAAGGGACTGAAAATCTATTGTGAGATGAGAAGTTGAAGACGATGGAAGCAAAAGAGAGAACATTCTAAATGCTTCTAACTATTTGCATAAGTATCGTCTATATAACTCCAAGAAGTAGCTCTGAGACCACCTGTTGAAAGCCGTACAGCAAGAAACGGTAATTTGATATATAGGCAAGAGTTTTCTGGCCATCAATCATGGAAGTATGGAATGGGCTTGCCTATACAAGTAGTGAGTTCCGCATCATTAGTAATATGTAAACAAAGATTGAATAAGGGTCTTCTTAGGGTTTAGACTTTGTACAAAATTTAGAAATATAAACCAGGCTGCTGGTTGTGATTTTCTCTGCGATGAGGGATTATATATGTGGCTTTCATTTACTAAGTTAAACATTTTAAATTATTTAATTTTTAAAAAAATAAAAAGCAGACATGGCTTTTATAATCTCCAGAAGTGAGAGAGTGAAACCAATGAAGCTTCATCTTCAGATCCTCTGCCTTGCACAGACCCTAGTGATGTAGTTAAAATAAATGGAGTCAACTCAAAGTCCCTGAACATTACAATTTTAAACACCCTGAAATCTTACAGCTCATTTATGAAAGAAATCTGATAGAGGTTCTCAAATTTTCCAACGGTCCTAAAAACTTCATTAGCAATATCACATCGTGAAGTTGAAAATAACTTTTCTATGCTATCAATAATTTTAAAAAGCATTATAGGTAAAAGACTGGCTTCTTATTCTATCCTCTATATAGAAAATTGTAGTATACAATTGTTTTTAGATGAAGAAATAACCAGAGATGACATGGCCAAAAGTATAGAGAAAAAAAGGTATAGGGGTATGTAAACACTTAATTAATGAATATAAGTTGTTTTCTCAGTTTTGAAATGTTTGTGGTATTTGTCAGTTTTTTATTTTTATTTTTTTAATTTGTGATATAATTGACATATAACATTATATTCATTTCAGAAGTAAAATAAATATAATGATTTGATAATGTATATATGGCAAAATGATCACTGCAATCAGTCCAGTTAACATCCATCACCACACATGGTTAACAAAACTTTTTTTTCCTGTGATGAGAGCTTTCAAGACCCACTTTTCTAGGAACTTTCAAATAAGCAATACAGTATTATTAACTGTAGTCACCAAGCTGTACATTACATCCCCATGACTTAGTCATTTTATAACTTGAAATTTGTACATTTTGGTACCCTTTACCCATCTCACTATCCCTTCCTCCCCCACCTCTGGCAACCAGCAATCTGTTCTCTATATACATGAACTTGGTTTTTCATTTGTTTTTTGTTGATTTATTTTTACTTATTTATTATCTTTTCATAGTTAAAGCTTGGTGAATTTTTATTCTTTTTTTAATCAAAATATAGTTGACATACAATATTATGTTAGTTTCAGGTGTACTACCTAGTGACTTGACATTTGTGTACATTAGGAAATGATTGCCATGCTAAGTCTAGTAAACATCTGTGCCCTACAAAGCTATTACAATATTATTGACCATATTCCTTATGCTGTATATTGCATCCCTGTGGCTTATTTATTTTATATCTGGCCATTAGTACCCCTTAATCTCCTATACATAGTTCACACACAACCCCCTCCCTTACGGCAACTATACATTTGTTTTCTGTATCTCTGAGTCTGTTTTAGTTTAGTTTCGTTTGGTTGGTTGTTTTGTTTTCTGGATTTCTCATATAAGTGAGATCATACGGTATCTATCTTTTTCTGTCTGACACTTCATTTAACATAATGCACTCAAGGTCCACCCATGTTGTCAAAAATGGCCAGATTTCACTCTTTTTAAAGCTGAATATATATATATATATAAAACATTTTCCTTATCCATTCATCCATCAATGGACATTTAGTTGTTTCCATGTCTTAGCTATCGTAAACAATGCTGCAATGAATATCAGGGTGCATATATTTTTTCTAATTAGTGTTTTAATTTTCCTCAGATAAATATCCGGGAGTGGTATTGCTGGGTCAATATAGTAGCTCTATTTTTAATTTTTTGAGAAACCCCCCTACTGTTTTCTATAGTGGTTGTACCAATTTACATGCCCACCAGCATTTTCTCCACATCCACACCAACACTTGCTAGTTCTTGTCTGTTTGACGATGGCCATTCTGACAGGTGCGAGGTGGTAGCTCACTGTGGTTTTCATTTGCATGTCCCCAATGATTAGTGATGTTGAGCACCTTTTCATATATCTGTTGGCCATCTGTGTGTCTGCTTTAGAAAATGTCCATTCAGATCTGCCCATTTTTAAATCGGATTGCTTTGGATTATTTGTTTTTTTGCTATTGAGCTGTATGAGTTCTTTATCTATTTAGAATATTAACCCATTATCAGATATATGATTTGCAAATATTTATTCCCATTCAGTAGGTTGCCTTTTCATTTTGTTGATGTCAGCTTTTAAAATTTGTAATCTATTGTGATTTCTCATTCTAAATAATTATTCTTTTCTTTTTTTGGTAATTTTATATTAATTTTCATAAAGAGACTTCCAAATTTTATAAGTTTCAAGCCCCTTAAAATTGGACTCTTCCATCTAATAATCAGAAGAACAAAATAAAAAAATGTTAAACACAGTCCCAGTTACAGGAACTTGAGGCCCGTGCAATTAGGACTCTATGTAATGAGCTATTGTATATGCATATTAATCCATAAAAAGCTCTGTAGACATCAACCAAGGAACTGTCAGCATCCAGGGCCCAGTATAAGACAGCATCAGTCTCCCCTCAGCTTTGTCTCACCATGCCTGACTGCTGCCCTTTGGCACTCACCCGAATTACTCACCCCACCCCACCATGCAGGGCTCTGACCCCGTACATACCTGGCATTCTCTTGCCTCTTGGCCTTTGTTCCTGTTATTCCCTTTGCACAGAATAGCTCCCTGAACGATTGTCACTCCGTATCCCACCAGACTTTAAATAGAGAAAAAGTCTCTCTCTCCCTCCCCGCAAATGCTAGGTCATTTCCGGTGTTCAATAAACAATAGTTGAATAAGTAAATTAAGTAAAATAATTAAATAAAGCCAACATTAACAGGGCCCTGGAGGTTGGATCAAGGTAGACATACAATTTTCTCTTTTTCAAATTTTAGTTACCCAATTAATATATACATGTATTTTATTTTATTTTTCATTAGAACAAGCTAAATTAGGAAAATTTGATTGAGCTAAAGTTCCCTTTAACAACACCCTCAATCCTGGTTCCTTCTTTTAAGGACCAAACTTATGAGTTTGGTGTGTATTTTATCAGACTTCTATTTTGTGCTTTTATATATTATTGTATGCGTTGTATCGTGTGGAGGGAAGGAGAGAGATTTTTCAAAATGAAGTGGTTTCAGACTATACCTGCCACCAGTTCCTCTAACTTAACAGTATGTTTTGGGATCTGTCAACTTTGATGTGCGCGGACACAAATATTCACTCCATGTTTCTCCGTGGGGGAGTGATTAGCATTCTGAGCGGGACAATTCTCAGTTGTTCAAGACTGCATCGGCCATCAGAGGGTGGTAATCATTCCTGGTGCCCCCTCACAATGTGTTGGTAGCACCCAAGCCCCTGCCTTTAGCATTTGGCAACCAACGACGCTCTTAGCTTTTCAAACTCTTTCGGTTAACTTTTAACGTAATCTCATCCTATGAGTACTCACTGCACTGCACTTATCTGTCATCTCACTGTTGGTAGATATTTAGGATGGCTCCTAAATTTTATTCTCACAAACGCTCTGCAGTAGACACCTTAATTCACACTTCCTTCTGTGTATGTGTGAGTGTTTCACTAATAAGCCACCAGAAGTGGAGCCGCTGGTCATGTGTGCATGTCCAGTTACACTAGATGTGCTAAGTTCCCCTCCAACTTAAACACCTGCCAACAGTAGATGATAATATCCAGGGCCCCCAAATTCTCCAGTACTTAATGCTAATCCTTCAATTTTAGCAGATCTGGTGGATTACAAAAGTACTGCATTGTTGTTTTAATTTGCATTTTTCTGATTAATAGTGAGACTTTTTATTTGAAATACATATTTCCTCTTCTGTGAAAGACTTTCATTTTCTCTTATGTGTACATATTTTAACTTTTACTACATATGCTTTATAATCAGAAAAAAATAATGCACACTTTAAAAAATAACTTACATATTCTTCAAGGCCTACTTAGATGTTGGGTCATTCAAAAAATGGCCTTGATCTTTCTTCCTATAACCCCCGCTGGATACTTTACTCTCTCTTGGATGTAGTTTGCAAAGTACTTGTCTTACCCTCCTGAATAGATTAATGGTTTCTTGAGGCTCGGCCTGGGTTTGTGTTTCCTTTGACCTGCCTAATACAATGCCTTGCACAGATTTGAGCTTAATAGATAAAGATTTATAAAGTTAAATGATAGAAGGTAGAGAAGGTTAACTGTGGGAAAACTACCAGCTGAATAAGACTGTATTTTCAACCTTTCACTCTTTATGTACACAGTCTTGAACCATCCTTACCAAAGATGGACATATTCCTGCAAAGGGTATGTAATGTTATTTGGCTTTATAGTCACATCCCTGGAAGATATGCTAATCGGAAGTTCCTAGGAAAGGATGCTTAACTCAATTAAGACAGGGAGTTTAGGTGTTTGTGGAAGAGTCGTTTGGGGAATGAGGGTCCTCATTGCCCTGCAGACATCATGAAGCATAGGTGGCTGCCTGGCAGCCTCTGTCTTAGGTTTGCCCAGGCCCAGGACTCCACGAAAACTGTGACAGTGATGTTGACTCAACCAAGTGATGTTTCTCACCCAGAAATTAACACTCCCTGAGATGTTCCAAATCAGAACACAGTGTGATCCGTCTTGCTTTATATTCAAGGATTTCTTATGTGTTTATGATATATAGCTACTGTTTAAAAGATTACCATAAAAAAGTTCTCAGTAAAAACTGCCACCAAGCTGGAATGATCAGAATTCCGTAAATGATTTAGATAGACATCAGATCTTGTTGAAAAGAATCCCAAGGAATGTTCAAATCCTTTACATTTTAGAATTTTGTTGATCAAATTTTGTTGCTTCAAGGGACTTCCCTGGTGGTCCAGTGGTTAAGACTCTGTGCTTCCAATGCAGGGGGCGCGGGTTTGATCCCTGGTTGGGGAACTAAGATCCCACACACTGTGCGACCAAAATAAATAAACAAATAAAAAATTTTTGTTGCTTCAAATAAGTAATCTATTGGCTCAAACTAAATGGTTTGCTGAAATGTTCATTCAAAAAATAATTACAGGCAAAATGTATTTAAGAACTTGTGACCTCATAGAGATTTCACTTATCAAAAGGAATTAGAATTTTGTCTGTAAACAAACCTGACGTTTTTGATAGCCTCACTTTTAGCTCCTCCAATTGTCCTTTTTAAAAAAAAAAGAAAAAGAGGTATAATCGACATACAACATACTAGTTTTAGTTTCCAATTGTCTTTTATAGTAATTTCATTCCATGAAGATTTGAGCATGTCTGGGAATTAGTCGAATGAATGGGTAAATAAGTCAATGGGATTTCTTATAAAATGCTTCACCTTGCCATTGCTTTCAGCTAGCAAGCACATTTCTAACACAGGATGGAGGCATCTCTGCCCCAAAGAGGAAATGTGCTAAAGAAGCAGATATTAGCAAATGCAGATTTAGAAAACAGATAGCTCGGAGACCTATGTAGAAACTTCCTTCTACATTTAGTCTTACGTTTAATTTTTATTATCAGGTGAAAATATCGTGCCACAGGGACATCCCAGTAGGATCCCTTACCCCCAGAGCAGGGGTCTTCCTTGAACACCATGCACATCTCTTTAACAGTACTTAGTTCACTGACATTACCAATATTTGTGTAATTGCTTGTGTCCCCTTCCCCTCCACTGCCCTGGACTGTGGGTCCCTAGCAGCAGCTACTGTCCCCAGGACCTAGCTTTCTGTTATCTGCAGTAAGTTGAAAGTAATAAACAATTATATTTGAGCAACAAGAAAATCACGTCCCAGAAGATACATTGCAAGTTATGGCTTTGTGGATCTCAATGGCTTCATGACAACTCCTAATGTGTTTTGAGCCCTGCTGTTTGCCAAGCCTGTTTTGACCATTTCATATGTGAACAGAACTTACAACTGGCCCACAAGGTCCAATGTTACTAATTCTATTTTAGAGGTGAGAAAACGGAGACTCGGATTGGTTAGGTAACTTGCCCACAGTGGTACAGCTAATAAGAGGTGCCACCCAGATCGGGACTCAGGCAGATTGACTGCATAGCCCACAATCCTCATCACCCCACTGAACTCTCTCTACCAGCTCATTAAAAAGAGCGGGAAAAAACTGTCATTAGGAAAAAGGAGTGAGGTGCACAACAGTGTGCCTGGAATGCTCTTATTTCCATAGAACTGCGGTAGCGGACAGGCCTGAATGCGTCTAAATGCATGGGATACCTCTCAGGAGGAAGCACAAAAAATGGTTAACGTTGGGGTCCTCTGGGGAAAGGAATAGGGGGACTGAGGATTAAGGGAGAGAAAAAAGCTTTATGTTCATTATGTTTTCTTTTGAACTACGTAGATTTTTTTTTTCTACTGTGGATATATGTTGCCTTTTCTGATGTGTTTCTGTTTTCTGGTTTTTAGTTTTATTTAAAAATTTTTGGGGGGCTACATTGGGTCTTCATTGCTGCACATGGGCTTTCTCTAGTTGTGGCAAGTGGGGGCTTCTCTTGCTGCAGAGCATGGGTTCTAGGCGTGTGGGCTTCAGTAGTTGTGGCACATTGGCTCAGTAGTTGTGGCTCGCGGTCTCTAGAGCGCAGGCTCCGTAGTTGTGGCTCATGGGCTTAGTTGCTCCGTGGCATGTGGGATCTTCCCAGACCAGGGCTCGAACCCGTGTCCCTTGTATTAGCAGGCGGATTTTTAACCACTGCACCACCAGGGAAGCCCTGTATTTTGTTTTTTAAAACACATACATCAGTTTGAATGTCCTTGGGACTTCCCCAGCAGTGCAGCTATTTGTGAGTTTGAAACAATATTGGATGGGGCTTGCATCTCAGTATAAAACATTTGAATTCCTTGTGCTCAACTTCATTTCCCTCATGACAACGGACTCTGGTATAACAGCTCAGTGGTTTTCTACACTGCAAAAAGTAGTTCCACACTTTCGAAAGAGAGTGTGAGAGAGAGACCAAAAGAAAGAGAGAAAATTGGCCAAAATCTATTCTTATGGTTATTTTTGACTTGGATTTTTAAAAAACTTTCTGTCTACAAAGTAAAGTGTGTGTTTGTTTGCTAGGACTGCAATGATGAAGTACCACAAAACGGGTGGCTTAAACAGCGGAAACTGATTATCTCACAGTTCTGGAGGCTAGATGCCCGAAATCAAGGTGTCAGTAGGGTGGGTTCCTTTGGAGGGCTGTGAAGGAGGATCTGCTCCAGCCCCCCCTCCTTGACTTGCAGATGGCCTTCTTCATGTTCACATGGCATTCTCCCTGTTGCAAGTGTGTCTCCAGAAGTCCCCTTTTCACAAGAGGACACCAGTCCTATTGAATTAGGGCCCACCTTAATAACCTCATTATAACTCACTGAAGACCCTATCTCCAAATAAGGCCACATTCTGAGGTACTGCGGCTTAGCACCTCAACAGGATACAATTCAACCCATAACACTCTGCGATTGGCCAACTCTCTCCTTTCCCCTTCAGCCTCATCCAGCAATTTCCTTTTCTTGATGTTTTGGCTCAGGGTTTGGTCTCGGGCCTCCCAGAGTGGAGAATATTGATGAGAGGAAAACCCAGTGCAGGAAGAGTCCCCCTGGGGTTCACCCTGAGTGAAAGTGCTGCTCTCTCCTCCGCAGGTGGTACCATGGTAACCTCACCCGACATGCAGCCGAGGCTCTTCTCCTCTCCAACGGATGCGACGGGAGCTACCTTCTGCGGAACAGCAATGAAAGGACAGGGCTGTACTCTCTCTCTGTGAGGTAGGATGCCTAAGAACTCTATAAATTCAGTGGGGTCCCACCTCTTATTTACAGGGGCACTGACTCCATGGTCACACTCAGATTGCCAGAGAACCAAATTCTCTTGATTCCTGCTAGACCCACAGGTCCGAGGAGGCCAAGCTCTGAGTGGTGAGCCTGCAAAAAACATTCTTGCCCCTTCCATTGGTGGAGAAAAAATGTTAGAGCTGAAGGAGATTTTATGAATTGTTTAACCCAGAACTCTTGCTTGACTGATGAAGAAACTGAAACATGAAGTGGTAAAGTGTCTTCCACCCAATAAATCAGTGATAGAAACAGCACCAGAATCACATCCCTGAAACCTGGCCCAGTGCCCCTTTCACTATGCCTTGCTTCCTCTGGAAAATCAGAATGACTTGTGGCTGTGCAGTTTTCATAATCACAAACTCAAGCAGGCAGTATGCAACTTTTAGTTTTTTTCTATAAATGGACTGACCTTCTTTCTTGAATTTCCATTTCACCTATTAAGAAAGTTAATCTAGGGCTTCCCTGGTGGTACAGCGGTTGAGAGTCCGCCTGCCCATGCAGGGGACACGGGTTCGTGCCCCGGTCCGGGAAGATCCCGCATGCCGCGGAGCGGCTGGGCCCATGAGCCATGGCTGCTGAGCCTGGGCGTCTGGAGCCTGTGCTCCACAACGGGAAAGGCCACAAGAGTGAGAGGCCCGCGGACCGCAAAAAAAAAAAAAAAAAAAAGAAAGTTAATCTAGTCCCCACCAGGTACGCCCTGCTCAAAACAGTGATTGTCCAGTCCTTCCAGGGTTTCTCTCCCATCCCCTTCCTCCTGGTTGGCCTCCCTTTCAGAGAAGGTGACCTAGTCACGTGATAATCAGCTGGAGTCATCGGTTATCTGTCAGCATCTGTCACCTTGGCATCCACTGACATGTAGCAAGTCTTTCTGGGTTCACGGGGAGTTGCCCCTGGGTCAGAATGGTGATGTGAGGACTCCATGTAATTGCCCTCGGCCACCCAGCCAATAACATCAAACCATTATTGTTTTATTTTATTTACAAATTTTCTAAAAAACATTTTTGGGAAAAATAGTCATCAAAAATAGAATTCTGCTTTGTGGGAAACAGGAATTGTGCTTTCTCAAATCAACAGCAAATGTTAAAATTACATTAAAGTGGTTAGATTGTTGATCCTTTATTGCATGGATCTCCCCCAGATCTCAAACAAATCTGTGGAATTGTTGGCTAAAAGAATGTTAACTTTTCACTTTTGTATGTCTCGCCTGAACAATTATAAGCTCCTTACAAAGAGATGATATATATATTACATCTATATACAAAGTTAAAATATAAAATATTAATTTCCATTACAAGCACTTGGAAATGCTTTAAAAAATAATAACCACCAGCAAAAGTAAGAGGAATCACAGACCAGATCAGGAGAATGACTGTTTTTATTCATTTGGTCATTCGCTTCCTTAATAATAAATATTTCAAAGCATCCGCTCTGTGCCTACCGCTTTGATAAGTGCTTTAGAAGATTCAAAGACCTTGACATCAGGAAGTATAGCCTCACAGGGGCAATAAGACCATATCCAAATACCTTACTACAAAGTAGAGCGCTGTAAATGCCATGAAAGAAAACAAGGTAAGTGCTTGGGTTGTTGAGAAGAGAAAAGGCAAGTAACTCAAGCCGGAAGTAGCAAGCAATATTTGATAGAGTAAGTGGCATTTGAACTGAAATTTGATCAGAAACAAAGTGGAAGAAGTCACAGGCGAAGGGAGCTGTACGAGCTAAGGGACAAAGGCAGAAACTCCTAGGAGAACAGTAGGCGTGGCGGCACTGCAGCAGTTCCCAAGGTGTGGTCCCCAGACCGGTAGCATCACCAGAGAGCAGGTTAGGAATACAGGTCTCAGGCCCCACCCCAGACCTACTGAATCAGGAACTCGGGGGGTACGGTCCAGAAACCTGGGCGCTGCAGGTGATTCTGATTTCTGATGCTTGCTAAAGTTGCAGCATGCCCAGCAAGAGAGGAATAGTGGAAGTGGGGCTTGAAAGATAGGATTGGGTCAAATCAAGTATATATATATAAATTTTTAAAAATTTAATTCTCTGCCTTATTCCAAAAATGAAGTGGAGAATGACAATGTAGGAAATCTGATATTTTATTCAGCAGGCAGTGGACTAGGCATGGGAGGCAAAGGGCTGGGCTCACGTAACTGATTAAGTGACAGAAGCAGAATTTGGATTGACTCCCAAACAAGTAAGGGAGGAGGGCCAGGCACAGAGAAGAATACGGGGAGGGAGTGACTTGCCATTTCTATCATCTCTCTTCCTGCCCTTCTTAAACTCATGCCCCTTAAGAGGTTAATGTTCAAAGACTCATTCGGCAAGTCAGGGAATTCACAGGGAGCGCCGAATACACAAGGGAGCACAGGCTCTTGTCTTTCATTAGAATGAAAAATTGAGAGCACGCTCTGCCTGCAGAAACCAGCGCTGCTCTTTAAGTGCCAGTGGTTTCAGTGATGGTATCAGAACTCTCAGCTTTTAGAAGGGTTTAATGGTAATGCTAATGCCTAAGGTTACATTCCCCTTCAAAAAAGATACTCGTTTCTTAAATAATGTTAAACATTTTTTTCCCTTTTAGAGCCAAAGACTCCGTCAAACACTTTCACGTTGAATATACTGGATATTCATTTAAATTTGGCTTTAATGAATTCTCATCTTTGAAAGATTTTGTCAAGCATTTTGCAAATCAGCCTTTGATTGGAAGTGAGACAGGTAAGCTATGAACAGATACTTGACCTGTGAGATATCGTTTCAGGTTGGAGGCGGGACAAAGTGGATTTCAATTAAATAGTTGTCACTTCTATTGAATTATGTGCATACTATATGCAACTGGATATGTTTAGAAACATTTTTTCCAATTACAGTGCCATATGCTACATTAAAAAATATATATATTTCAGTATATAATATACTTCAGTATATTATGTATTTCAGTATATTATATTTCAGTATATATATACTTCAGTATATATATATATATATATATATATATATATATATATATATGTATGTATATGTCAGTATGTTAGTATTATTTTTAGGAGAAAACAATGTGCCTTGTGCAAAATAGGTATTTTTCTCAGAATGTGTTATTTAATGGATTGATTAAAAGCACACATTTCTTTAAAATGACCTATTTGTTTTATAATGATATATACAGTAAACAAAGAAAGAACAAAGGAAAGAACAACTTTTTGATTCCTCAGAAGTTTAGGTATGAGAAGTTTGCATACTGGGGAGACCCAAAAATGATCATTTTGAGCAGTTTTTGAGCATTTTAAAATGAAATGCAATTTCTCAAAGATCATTGAATATTAAAAATACTGACTAGAAATTACTCTCCTGAACAATTTCTTAATTTCATCATAAAATTCTGTTTCTCTTGTCTTGGTTTCTGATAAGTTTTTACATGGCACTTAAGTATGGCTGGAAATAGTTTAAAATTTCCTTTCTGGGTGGTTAGAGTCAAACCAGAAAATTCAAGTTAAAAAACAAACACACTCGCTTGGTATTTAAATTATCTAACTCATTTGTCTATACTATTTAAATAAAGTAAAAGATTTCCTCTGTATTTGTGACATAGAATCACAATTTTATATGTCCTAAATGTTGATGATTCTCAGTTAATCAAAAGTTGGACAGTTCCAAGAACCAAGCACAAGAGGAATTCAAGCCTTAATAGCAGAGTCAGTTGCTGCGAATTTGTACACACTCATTTCCATGGTAAACTTGGTTAGTGGGCTTTTTGTTGATCACACTGGGAGAGATGCCACCAGTGCCTTTTCCTTTTCTGCTATTTCTGTGGCCTGAATAGACCCTGATATGACTCACACAGAGTCAAGGAAAGACAAAAAGCACAGTGGAAACCACAAAATAGTTGACTTACTTTATACTGACCACACAAGGTCTTTGATAGATTATTTCAAACCATAAAATTGAAGCAATCATTTTTTTTTTCTGGTGGAAATTCTCCTAATCAACCCTGAAAATTACTTTATCATTTAACCAGCAATAATTCTCATAAACAAAGGGCAAGTGGTAATGATTTTATTTCCTTTGCTACTTTGGTCTTGGCAAGCATTTCAATTTCAAATCCCTTCCCTTCAGACTTATTTCTTACTTGCGTCCCAATCTACACTCATTTTCATTCAATTCTTGGTCACTGGCAATGGAGAGGAGATGTTGAAGCCAAGGACTCTGTTTTGTCTACTTCAATTTTTGTCCTCTGTGTCTCCCAGGTCCTGGTACAGTGCGTGGTGCTTTGGGTGAGTGAATGAATAAATGAATGAATGATGACTGTAAGTTGCAACCCTTTGTATCCTTCAAAGCCATTACCATTGTTACTTTCCAGCCTCCTCTTCTCTCACCAAACAAAATCAGCTCCCTTCTTTTAAACTCTCCCTCTAGACTCTAGTTTCAGTACCTTTGGTCATTCTCCATACTTCTTTCCAGACTTTCTCCAAGTTAGGAAAAAGTACATATTCTGCCTACTAGCAGGTTTCAACCCCCCCCCCTTTTTTTAAGTTTTTTTGCTTTATTTTAAATTCTTTTTAATTGAAGCATAGTTGAAGTACAATACTATATGTTACAGGTGTACAATCTAGTGATTCACAATTTAAAAATTTTTTACTCCATTTATAGTCATTATAAAATATTGGCTATATTCCCTGTGTTATAGAATATATCCATGTAGCTTCTTTTAAGCACAATAGTTTGTACCTCTTAACCCCCTACCCCTATACTGTCCCTCCCCTCTTCCCTCACCCCACTGGTAACTGTTAGTTTGTTCTCTATGTCTGTGAGTCTGCTTCTTTTTTATTATATTCACTAGTTTGTTGTATTTTTTAGATTCCACATATAAGTGATATACAGTATTTGTCTTTCTCTGTCTGACTTATTTCACTTAGTATAATGCCCTCCAAATCCATCCATGTTGCTGCAAATGGCAAAATTTCATTTTTTTATGGCTGAGTAGTATTTCATTGTGTGTGTATATGTATATGCCACATGTTTGAGATCAAAGTGAATGCAGTACTTTCCGGTTGAGCTTTTCTGGCACTGATCCAATCACTAGGTGAAAGGATCACCTAAGACTGCACCAAAGTAAAGGCTCCTCAGATTACATTTGGGTCAATATTAAGCTTCCCAGCAAATAGATTAATCTGACTAAAGAAGGTTTGTGATTAATGCAATAGGAATTATAAAGATTTGTAAACCAGACACCTATGGGAGTTTTCTTCAAAGTGACGGAGGGCAGGTGTTGGTGGTGTGATGAACTGGGAGATTGGGATTCACATATATACACTAATATGTATAAAATGGATGACTAATAAGAACCTGCTGTACAGAAGAATGAATACAATAAAATTCAAAACTTAAAAAAAAAAGCTGAAACTTGCTGTAGCCTTATCATCACTATAATTGTTATTTTATTTATTGCAAACTTAGGAAACCGAGATTTTTGCTCTCCGTTGCCTCTCCTCTGTTCTATTCATTACCCAGTTGGGAATTTGTTGCTCTTTAAACCCCTGCTACAGACCCTGGGTGCCGATAGATATGTACCTGACAAACTGGCTTCCGGCTCTTGAGTTAGATCCCAGTAACTCTGAAATATTCCTCTTATCTGTCCCTGCCAGCTGAAGGCAAAATCACCAAAGCTGGGAACAAGGGGCAAAACCCATGACATAGGAGCTTCCGTTATGCCCCCTGAGAGTAATAGGCCTCAGGAAACAAGATAACCTGCTGAAGCTATGATGGCTTTTAAGCCCAGATGGTCCTTGGAAGTCACGGAGTCAGCAGTGTGACCTATGAATAACAGTGAATGGAAACTGGAATTCCATCTTCTAGAAACAGATCTCTTCTTGTTCATTTAAGAATTGGTTCCTGGGGACTTCCCTGGTGGCACAGTGGTTAAGAATCCACTTGCCAATGCAGGGGACACGGGTTGGATCCTTGGTCCGGGAAGATCCCACGTGCCACGGAGCAACTAAGCCCTTGCACCACAACTGCTGAGCCTGCGCTCTAGAGCCCACGAGCCACAACTACTGAAGCCTGTGTGCCTAGAGCCCATGCTCTGCAACAAGAAAAGCCACCACAATGAGAAGCTGGTGCACAGCAATGAAGACCCAACGCAGCAAGAAAGAAAGAAAGGAAGGAAGGAAGGAAGGAGAAAGAAAGAAAGAGAGAAAAAAAGAGAAAGAAAGAAAGAAAAGAAAGAAAGAAAGAAAGAATGAATGAAAGAAAGAATTGGCTCCTGAAGAAAAGGGGAACCCTCCCACACTGTTGGTGGGAATATAAACTGGTACGGCCACTATGGAAAACAGTATGGAGATTCCTTAAAAAACTAACATAGAACTACCAAATGATCCAGCAGTCCTACTCCTAGGCATATAGCCAGAAAAAACTATAATTCAAAAAGATACGTGCACTTCTACATTCATAGCAGCACTAGTCACAACAGCCAAGACATGGAAACAGCCTAAATATCCATCAACAGACGAATGGATAAAGAAGATGTGGTCCATATATACAATGGAATACTACTCAGATGTAAAAAAGAATGAAATAATGCCATTTTGCAGCAACATGGTTGGACCTAGAGATTATCATACTAAGTGAAGTAAGTCAGAAAGAGAAAGACCAATACCATATGATACCACTTATGTGTGGAATTGAAAATATGGCATAAATGAACCTATCTATGAAATAGAAACAGACTCATAGACATAGAGAAATGACTTGTGGTTGCCAAGAGGAAGGGAGAGGGATGGACTGGGAGTTTGGGGTTGGTAGATACAAGCTATTACATTTAGAGTGGATAAACAACAAGGCCCTACAGTATAGCACGGGGAACTATATCCAATCTCCTGGGATAAACCATAATGGAAAAGAATATTTTAAAAAGGAGTGTGTATATAGACGTATAGCTGAATCACTTTGCTGTGCAACAAAAATTAACACAACTTTGTAAATCAACTGTACTTCAATTAAAAATTTAAAAATTTAAAAATTTAAAAAGAATTGGCTTCCAGTGATCAGGAGACCTCCAGGCTGAGGATTCCTTCTTCACCATCAGATGAAGTGTAAATTCTTATTAAAAATTTTGGTCGGTTAAGGATCACCAGGGGAAGCATTTTTCTGCACGATGGATGAGGCCCTGCCAGGGTTCTGACCTCCAGATCCCCAGAATGGGAAGGACTAGAAATGGGTATTTCAGGCCACTCTGCAGACCAGCCCAGACCCACTCAGGCCAGCCTCACCCTCCAGGGCCTGGGGAGTGAGTTTATTTAAGAGAGACTTTCTCACACTCATTCACTGGCAGGAATGGCATCACCTTTGAGGGCAACAGGGAAGATGTCCAAATAAACAACAACCATACACTTTTGCCTTACAATTTCATATCTATTTAATGTCTTCAGTAGAGTGAAACCAGAATTCTTGGTCCTGGGTCATAAGAAAATATTTGCTCTCAGGATAGGTAAAAGTGTTAACCTAAAGGGATGAATACTCTTTTAAGATTTCTTTTTCCTATTTTATTCCTATTATTTAAACTCCCAGGATTTCTGCCTCCTAAGCTAAAGAATGAAGATTCTGTAAGCAAGGTCTAACCCTCCTGCCAACTGTAAGATTCTATTATTATAATTTTCCCTTTCCCTTGTTGTAATCTACATTTCATCTCTAATCTGCATTAAAGTTTCCGTTCACTCTAATTTCTCCTTATGAATACCCACAAACACTCTTAAGATATTTCTCATTCTCAAAACCCAACCATCTCCCAAGTATATCATAGAGATATATACAATGTACCCACTTGCTTTACTCTCTTCAATGGCCCATTTACCTTCTAACATATTTTTAATTCACTTATTTTTTTAAAACCTTCACACTCATATGTAAGCTCTATGTGAAGAGGGATTTTTGTCAGTTCTTTTTCCCTGTTATGTCCCAGCACCTAAAAGAATAAACGCTAATCATTATCCACAACATTCTGTGGTGGGTATCCCATTACCAAAGCCCGCGTTGCAGCTTTCATGGCAGCATCGCAACTAGCAAGCTACTGACGATTAATGCTTATTTCCAAAGTGTATACAAAGCATAATTTGAAAATGATGATTTGCATTGTATGTACGCTCAGTAATGATCAAATTCAGACTCTGCCTTTCATTTGTAATAGTAAGATGTTATGTAAAACTTCTATTCATATTTGTACAAGGCTTCTAAATTCAACTCAGATAGACTTGGAAATTTGAGACTTTTTTAGTATGAATATGTTTGTTCCATTATTAATTTTTACTGTTTCCTCTTATAACTGACTGAGTGTCATCTTGGAAAATGTAGACACCATTTATCTTTACGCTTAAATGTCCAAATAGTATTAAAACAAAAATTGCCTTTCCCATTACCTTTTATTTATATTGCAATACTTTTGTACATGAAATTGTCTTGTACAATTTATTATAGGAATTACTGTGTTGTTACTCTAATCACCTAACTAGCATGAAAAAATACGGTATAAGTCAAGTGTGCTGTGCTTGTGCTTTACCCTTTATAGTAATTGGTTCTCAATTTTGAAGATCCTATCTGGTTCTTTCTTAAATGTCAAATTTCCACTTCTCTTTTTGTATTGATGTGGGGATTCCCAACCTTTTAATAACTGCTACAGTTATTATTTTATTTTGCGACACCAGCCATTTTACCCAGCCAGCATTTTAAAATAATTCATTGAAAATTAATTTGAATTTGAGAGTTATGTGACACTTCTGAAAATAATTGGTGACAACTTGGAACGTTGCCAAACCACAACCAAGAGTCACTTCTTTAGTTTATGTTTGCCAAAAATATAAATCTCCTTAGTTTGTAGAGGAGGTGTGTTTGAAAAAGGAAAAAACAGACAAGGAAGAGAATGAAACAAATCTTTGTGGAGTTTTACTAAGTTTGAGGTATTTAATCTTCTGGACTACCCACTATAATGTGTAAAGTGGTCCCATTTTCAGATGAGGAAATAAAAACTCAGAGATTTTCATTTATTTGCCCAAGCTGCACACATAGAAAGCATCAGAGCTGAGACTGGAATCCGGGCTAACTGGTTCTAAAGTGTGTGTGCTTTCCACTCATTTTGCTGTCTCCTGAAACGGGTGTCACAGTGACACCGAAATACAGTATCGTCACATCACAGCATGGCCTTGAACGGATTTGAATGGGAAGAATCCCTGCCACATGATGTAACAGAATGCTTGTAGGATACCGCAGGCCTACAAGACATGCTTTAGTCCTCAGTCTCTTTAAAACCTTTAATATTTTTGGTATGTGATATAAAGCCACTGTTCTAAAGAATGTGACTCAATTTGAACTTCTGTCTTCGCGTTTATTGCTCTTCATAATTTATTTACATAAATTGCCATTGGAGAAACTATACTAGGAAATCATAAAACAAAAGAAGGCTGACTAGGAAACATCCCCCAAATACTTAGCCCCATCTCATTCATGCCTCTCCAGAAAGGATATAAAATAGCCTACATAATTACAGTAAAGTAAAATAAAATTTAAAGTTTGAAAAGAAGGTGGAGGAAAAGAAAAATGAGAGGCAAAAATAAAATGACATCAGGACTAAAGTATATCAAGTGAATATTGTACATTTGCCGAAACAGGATAAACATTTTGTTACTAAGCATCCTAATATTTCTTGCCCTTCAGTTGGGCCTGTGCTTTTAGCTAGATTTACAGAATGTTGGATTTGGAAGGGAGCTCAGAGACCATTTCATTTCTCCTTTACAAATGAAGAAACTGAGGACTGGTGAGAAATGTTGAAGCAAAAACTCTCCTCTTCTTTCCTCAAGCTGCCTCTTAAAGAATCCACTTCTTCGAATTTTGATTTGTACATGTGATCTCTGGCCCACAATAGCCAAGAACAACATTTCACATGCCGTAGAGAGTTTCCATGGTGGTCATTATCACCAAGGCTGAGAAAAATGTATGGTATAATGAGTAAATATGTGAACTCCCAGTTCTAACTCCAGCCTTTGCCATGTATCAGCTAACTGTGTGTCCTCGGGCAAGTTATGTGACCTCTCTGAGCTTCAGTTTCATCATCTTATAAAACTGAGCTGATGGTAATAGTTGATATCTTAATGACTTTCTGTGAAGATTGAATGAGATTAGGCATGTAAGATATTTAGAATCATTCTTAGCATGGCATAAATACTTACTCATTATTACTGTTATTTAATGAAGCCCTTTTATGGTAATTCATTCCAATAATTATATGCGAGAGCTGTATATTCTTTGGCATATCATGAAGAGTTGCTTTAGGGGCAATTGGATTAGTGTTTATCAAATCTTGGTAATGTCCTCTTCAGATTTTAAGCCAGTTCCATAGTGCATTCATCTGAAAGGTAGAATCAAGTACTCCAAAAAAAGTGACCTGATTTGACTTGCATGTTTAACAGACTCTTCTTTTTCTCTGGCTAACTGGTCTGCTTTTCCTACTTCAGTATATTTCTCTTCTCTTAATATTTTTAATATTAAAACCAATATTAAAACCCTTTCATCTATAAATGAATGTGGTTTTACTAGCCCCCTTTTTTGATGAGTTCAAGTTTATTTGCAGAAAAGGTAGCAAAGAGAAAGATCTTAAATATTCTTATAAACCCCCTTAGAAAGTCACTTCCCATTGGTGGGAGGAGATAGATGAACCCACCATGCATACGCCAGTTGGAAACTTTGCTTTCTGAACCTGAGGGCAATAATAAAACATGGATGGATATAATCTTACTTTAGTTTAATTCATAATTAACAAATACGTATTGAGTGCCAGCTATGAGCTGGACATTGCTGGCCACTGACTGCACAGTGATGAAACAGGTATCATCCTTGCCCTCAAACATCTTACAGTCTAGGTGGGCAACCTGGCTGAGTTTTATATATATGTGCTCTGCCCTACTCTCTATTTTAGATATCAAACCAACGCCTAAGGCTTGAGACTGCCCTTACTCTTTTTCTGAATTCCTGCTGGGATACAAGATAAGGAGTCCTTCAATGCAATCTCATAGTATTACACACTGAGTAGGTGTCCTATAAGTTACAGTTCAGCCAAAGCAAATTTAAATACGTGCCTCGATCCTGCTGTGATCACTTCAAAAATATACCTCCGCCAAGCATTTCTGATACCAGGTTTCATGTCAAAGGCAGGAAACAGCATTCTCCTCCTTCATGTAGTTTAGAAACTGAAGTGAAACTTACAGCGAGCATTCCAACCTGTGGTTGCAGATCTGTGTCTCTTCTCCCTCTACCAACCCTTGTCTCCTGTTGCCTTTTATCTGAATCTTCAAACCAAGTCCTGGGGTTAATTTTGTCTGAACATCACTAACCCAGAGTTCTCTCTTATGGAGCCAACATGCTGTCTTGAACCTTGGGTGGAACTTATATAATGAGTCTGTGGTGGCAACATTAGATAAGTTTCATTTGACTGCAAATGACAGAAAGTAACCCTGGCTAGCTGAATTTAAAAAAAAAAAAGGAAAAGAAGGATACAGGGAGAAAAGTGGAATTTTTTGGAAGGATATTCATATATCCGCTCAGAATTTAAGGGCAAGCTAAACCACGAGAGACAGTAAGTAATCAGCCCAGCGATCATGGCAACTCTGTAGCTTTCAGCAAATTGAAATGCCTGTCTTCCTCCAGCTCTGATCATCTCAAAAACGTGCCTCCACTGAGAGTTTCTGAAACCAGCTTTCATGTCAAAGGCAGGAAACAAGTCTTCTTCATGAACTCAGAAACTGAAGTTAGTGGACCTTTTTCCCAGAGAAGTGACTAAGCAGATCCCTGGGTTGGTCCAATGAGTGTGTCCAGGTTAGGTGTTTGTGGAGGAGGGCCAGGGTCTTTGGGGTCTACTTCTGTGTGAGGGGATGGAACGATTTCTACAAAAGGGGAAATCATTGTGAGGCTAGCAGCCATGCCAAGAAGTCCATATATTGGCCCTTCCTTGGGCAGAATAGTTGGCTAAGGAGACCTGTTTCTCAAGAGGCCATATTTTTATCAGTGAAGTTATTTTATTCATTTATTTATCTATTTTTGGCTGCACCATGTGGCATGCAAAACTTCCCCGCCCTGGGATCGAGCCCATGTCCCCTGCATTGGAAGCGCAGAGTCTTAACCACTGGACCACCAGGGAAGTCCTGGAGTTATCATTTTATAAGTAGTTTGTCATTTTCTTCATTCCACCATTCAATCTAGCCTCATTCATGGTCTTAGTAGTTAATATATATCTATGGTCAATTCTGCTTTCCTGGTTGACTCATAGCATTTACCTTAGCTTAGCTCTTCATTGGTTAAACTTCAGAGGAAGTTTCAAAATGGAATTTGGGTCCCCACAATGGAGATTTGGAGAGCCGAATGTGGAGTTGTTGTCCTGTCCTGTCCTTGCCCCAGACCAGGGTAATCATGGACCTGGAAGAGCCTGGTTCATCTCAGACTCTTCCCTGCCTTAAATGTGAATTACTGTGGCATTCATTCATCCATTCACTCATCAAACCTTCCCTACGTCAGAAACTCTATCAGGAGGTAGGGCTACAAAGATAAATTTGGCACCATACCTGCTCTGAAGGGACTCACAGGGCTTGGAAATGCACGTGTTGGAAAGGCAATGGCTTTACAGTACCAAGTGATTACAGCACTGGAGGCTCAGGCAGCAGCCCTGGCCCAGAGATCCTTACACTGCAGCACAATGGGCCCCTATGGCTATGCTTACCTCCCAGAAACTGATACCGTGGTAAGCAGGGTAATGACCCCCCCAAAAGCATTCACATCCGTCCCCGGAAATGTGAATGTTACGTTACATGGCAAGAGGGAATTAAGTTTGCTGATAGAATTAAGGCTACTAATTAGCTGACTTTGAGATGGGGAGATTATCCTGAATAATCAGGAGCAACCACTGTAATCACAAGGGTCCTTATAAGATGGAGGTAGAAGAGGGAGAACTGGAGAGATAGCAGCATCAGAAGGACTTGACCCACTGTTGCTGGCTTTAAAGATGGAGGAATGGGGCCACCAGTCAAGGAATGCAGGCAGCCTCCAGACGCTAGAAAAGGCAAGGGAATGGACTGTCCCTTAGAGCCTCCAAGAGGAAAGCGGCCCTGCTGATCCTTTCACTTTAGTGAGACCCATTTCCGACTTTTGACCTCCAGAACTGTAGGATAATAAATTTGAGTTATTTTAAGTCACTACGCTTGTGACGATTTGTTACAGCTGCAGTAGGAAACCTGTATAGGTAGGCATATACCTGGGGTATGCTTGGTTCTATGCAAAAGGACAGAGGATTGACCAGGTGCATCTTTCTTGGGTATCATTTAAAATATTATTTTCATATTAAGCATATGGAAAAGGATGATAATTTAGCATCAACTTTGAAGATGAAGCACAAGATTTCACATTTTTTTCTTATTTGTGAGCTGCTTTGAGCCCTGAGCTCCCGTCCCCCTCTCCTCCACTGTCAGATGAAATGTTTAAGAGGCACCTGTTTGTCTTAGTGCTATGTCGTCAGTGCCTACTAAGCTACTGCCATTTTTATTCTTAGCACATCGTTACACTTAGATCTTTCTTATTTTAAAATCCACATTCCCAGAGATGGCACTCATTGGAATTTCACTCAAGGATTTAAAAATACTCTGTATCAAAGCATAACAACATCGAACATTGTTATAATCCTTTCACAAACACTTCTTTATTTGGCGCTTAAAGCAGCTTCATGAAGAAAGCGTAATTATGCTCACTTGTCAGAGGAAGAAACAGAAGCTTGTGATAGAATGTCCAAAGTCAACAGGTGCTGAGTGGCCATGGTTGCTCCTTCCATGGTGCCTAGGTGGCTGCCAGGAGGTGTTTCTCTGGGGTAGGTCACTTAGAAGCCAGCCCCCAATTCACCAAGCATCTGCCGTGTCACAGGTGCATCCACAATGCCCCTGAGCCTGCATAACGGCTGCTCTTGATTTAGGTGTTGCTGCTTTCATTATGACTGTAAACCTGTAACTGGCCCCTTGTCCTGATATGACTGGATCTGTTCTCATGAAAGAATCACATTGACAAAAGGGAGTACAGACAATGTGCATGAACAGTACTGGAGCTTCTCATAACTGCAAGAGCCATTTTTCACTGTGTTCCCAGGGTTCCTGAGGTGAATGGGGTACAGAGAGATATCAGAAGGCATGGCTCTGGTTTTGCAGTCAGTACATTGTATGTACTCAAGCCTCACAGAAAGGTTTTGCTTTGTTTGTAGGTTTATCGTTATTATTAAGGGCTTTTTAACTGCAGAGGAGGTATTTTCCTTTCCTCCTTCTCTCTTTCTTACTGCAATTCAAGGTCTATACTTTCTATGAGCTTTCTGTCACCCTGTCAAAGAAGGCTTCCCTGACCTGATATAAATACCACCCTCCCCAAACCCTCTCTTTTCGCTCTCTGTTCCTTTACATTGATCTGTTAGGGTTTTCATAACGATTCTCTCACTTGACATATTCTTTTGTTCAAATATTTTTCTGTCTCCCCTGCCATGAGAGCAGATGCTACATCTCCTTTATCTGTTGCTGTATCTCCAGGGCCTAGACAAGTGCCTGGCACTTAGTAGAGCTCAGTAAATATCTGTTGAATGAATTACTGAACTCTTTGCATTTCCCCCAGTGTCTGGGTCTGCCCTATAAAAGACCTGAGTGAAATTTAAAAAGCAAGAATCCATAGCAAAGGGGAGAAAACCCTTAACTTAGTCTTTTTGTAGTCAGTTTCTAATTTCTGACTGACTGATTGACTGGGGAAAGGGAAGGATGCAGAAGGGGGAAATGTCAATGTTGAGCTGAAAGCGCTCAGCCCTCTGAATGACTCGCCCAAGCCCCCAGTGCCTGGCGCCTGGGGGGACCCTTTTTCTGCCGGGACCCCCCTCCTCCAGATGGAAGTGAAGGTAATCACACAGGAGCCCCAGCCTATTTACTTCATGTTCACTAAAGAAAAGCAAAGATTTCATTTCCTCCAGCTGTGTATTGGGTGGTAGGAGATACTACGGAAAATGCTACGAGTTCATATTTTTCAGGTCCACTGATTTGTTGCAAGTTGTTCTGAAACCAGTGAGAAGTAGGGCAATGGAATAAATCCTCCTATACCCAGAGTATTTGATTAGTTTTGTTTGCATGGCTTTTGTAAAGCCCACCTGGAAAACCTCCAGTTACAGCTTTAAGGTCTAGAATGGTGTTGCCTCCCCTAGGAAAGAGTTTCTGAAGCATTCCATAGAAAGGCTCTTCTTACGCATGATCTTTTTGTCTCTGTGGTACTTTTTCTACCCTGCCACCAGTGACATCCCACCTAAAAAGCACAGTTACCACATAGGCTCCCAGCATGCTTGGTTCACGTGGCCAACGTTGGTCTCATCACCCCGTTCAGTTAAATGACTATGTTCATTGCTAGCTCTGTCCCAGCACGAGGAGGCCAGATATCGTCTCATCCCACTTTGTATCTCCAGCGACTGGCTTAAGTGCCTGGCATGTAGTTCGTACTCGATGCATGTTGAGAAAATGAGTAAGTGAATCCATGAAAAAAACAAGAGACTTTACAATTCAGCCACAGTTATCCGGTTGTTAGCATTTGGACCTTATTTCTGGGGATTCTACTTATGGTTTTTTGTCTTCATTCAGGCACTTTGATTGTTCTGAAACATCCCTATCCAAGAAAAGTGGAAGAACCATCCATTTATGAATCCGTCCGGGTTCACACAGCAATGCAGACGGGAAGAACGGAAAATGACCTCGTGCCCACTGCCCCTTCTGTAAGTGGCCGTCAGTCTACCCACAGGGTTCACTGTCTAAAAGCGGTAACAGTTACACACTTTTAAAAATACATTTGTTCACATAAGAGTTCTAACTTGGGATATAAAAGCTGGAAAGGAACATAAGGTTCGAAGCCTATGACTCAGTTCATCCGGTCCGGGGTAAATTGTAAAAAATTACAATGCGATAGTGATAGGACTTTTTTTTTTAACATCTTTATCGGAGTATAATTGCTTTACAATGGTGTGTTAGTTTCTGCTTTATAACAAAGTGAATCAGCTATACGTATACATATATCCCCATATCCCCTCCCTCTTACGTCTCCCTCCCACCCTATCCCACCGTCTCCCACCTTCCCTATCCCACCCCTTTAGGTGGTCACAAAGCACCGAACTGATCTCCCTGTGCTAATGCAGCTGCTTCCCACTAGCTAACTATTTTACATTTGGTAGTGTATATATGTCCATGCCACTCTCTCCCTTCGTCCCAGCTTACCCTTCGCCCTCCCCGTGCCCTCAAGACCATTCTCTACGTCTGTGTCTTTATTCCTGTCCTGACCCTAGGTTTTCATAACCACATTTTCTTTTAGACTCCATATATATGTGTTAGCATACATTATTTGTTTTTCTCTTTCTGACTTACTTCACTCTGTATGACAGACTCTAAGTCCATCCACCTCACTACAAATAACTCAGTTTTGTTTCTTTTATGGCTGAGTAATATTCCATTGTATATATGTGCCACATCTTCTTTATCCATTCATCTGTCAATGGACACTTAGGTTGCTTCCATGTCCTGGCTAATAGTAAATAGAGCTGCAATGAACACTGTGGTACATGACTCTTTTTGAATTACGGTTTTCTCAGGGTATATGCCCAGTAGTGGGATTGCTGGGTCGTAAGGTAGTTCTATTTTTAGTTTTCTAAGGAACCTCCATACTGTTCTCCATAGTGGCTGTATCAATTTACATTCCCACCAACAATGCAAAAGGGTTCCCTTTTCTCCACACCCTCTCCAGAATTTACTGTTTGTAGATTTTTTGATGATGGCCATTCTGACCGGTGTGAGGTGATACCTCATTGTAGGTTGTTTTTTTGTTTTTTTTTCTTTTTGCGGTACGCGGGCCTCTCACTGCTGTGGCCCCTCCCGTTGCGGAGCACAGGCCCCGGACGCGCAGGCTCAGCGGCCATGGCTCACGGGCCCAGCTGCTCCGTGGCATGTGGGATCTTCCCGGACCGGGGCACGAACCCGTGTCCCCCGCGTCGGCAGGCGGACTCTCAACCACTGCGCCACAAGGGAAGCCAATGGGTCTTTAATCCATTTTTGGCTTTATTTTTGTGCATGGTGTTAGGGAGGGTTCTAATTTCATTCTTTTACATGTAGCTATCCAGTTTTCCCAGCACCACTTATTGAAGAGGCTGTCTTTTCTCCATTGTATATTCTTGCCTCCTTTATCAAAGATAAGGTGACCATATGTGCGTGGGTTTATCTCTGGGCTTTCTATCCTGTTCCATTGATCTATCTTTCTGTTTTTGTGCCACTACCATACTGTCTTGATTACTGTAGCTTGTAGTAGACTCTGAAGTCAGGGAGCCTGATTCCTGCAGCTCCGTTTTTCTTTCTCAGGGTTGCTTTGGCTATTCAGTTGATCCTTCGTGTTTCTGCAGTGTCAGTTGTTACTTCTCCTTTTTCATTTCTAATTCTATTGATTTGAGTCTTCTCCCTTTTTTTCTTCATGAGTCTGGCTAGTGGTTTATCAATTTTGTTTATCTTCTAAAAGAACCAGCTTTTAGTTTTATTGATCTTTGCTGTTGTTTCCTTCATTTCTTTTTCATTAGTTCTGATCTGATCTTTATGATTTCTTTCTTTCTGCTAACTGTGGGGTTTTTTTGTTCTTGCTTCTCTAATTGCTTTAGGTGTAAGGTTACATTGTTTATTTGAGATGTTTCCTGTTTCTTGAAGTAGGACTGTATTGCTATAAACTTCCCTCTTAGAACTGCTCTTGCTGCATCCCATAGGTTTTGGGTTGTTGCGTTTTCGCGTTTTCATTGTCATTTGTTTCTAGGTATTTTTTGATTTCCTCTTTGATTTCTTCAGTGATCTCTTGGTTATTAAGCAGTGTACTGTTTAGCCTCCATGTGGTTGTATTTTTACATATTTTTTTCCTGTAACTGATATCTAGTCTCATAGCATTGTGGTTGGAAAAGATACTTGATATGATTTCAATTTTCTTAAATTTACAAAGGTTTGATTTGTAACCCAAAATCTGATGTATCCTGGAGAATGTTCCATGTGCACTTGAGAAGAAAGTGTATTCTGTTGTTTTTGGATGGAATGTCCTATAAATATCAATTAAGTCCATCTTGTTTAATGTATCATATATATATTGTGTTTCCTTATTTATTTTCATTTTGGATGATCTGTCCATTGGTGAAAGTGGGGTGTTAAAGTCCCTACTATGATTGTGTTATTGTTGATTTCCCCTCTTATGGCTGTTAACATTAGCCTTAAGTACTGAGGTACTCCTATGTTGGGTGCATAAATATTTACAATGGTTATATCTTCTTCTTGGATTGATCCCTTGATCATTATGTAGTGTCCTTCTTTGTCTCTTTTAATAGTCTTTATTTTAAAGTCTATTTTGTGTGACTTTATGAGAATAGCTACTCCAGCTTTCTTTTGATTTCCCTTTGCATGTAATATCTTTTTCCATGCCCTCACTTTCAGTCTATATGAGTCCCTTGGTCTGAAGTGGGTCTCTTGTAGGTAGCATATATACGGGTCTTGTTTTTGTATCCATTCAGCCAGTGTATGTCTTTTGGTTGGAGCATTTAATCCATTTACATTTAAGGTAATTATTGATATGTATGTTCCTATTACCATTTTCTTAATTGTTTTGGGTTTGTTTTCGTGGGACTTTTTTCTTCTCTTGTGTTTCCTGCCGGGAGAAGTTCCTTTAGCATTTGTTGTAAAGCTAGTATGGTGGTGCTGAATTCTCTTAGCTTTTGCTTGTCTGTAAAGGTTTTAATTTCTCTGTCGAATTTGAATGAAATCCTTGCTGGGTATAGTAATATTGGTTTTAGGTTTTTCCCTTCCATCCCTTTAAATATGTCCTGCCACTCCGTTCTGGTCTGCAGAGTTTCTGCTGAAAGATCAAGCTGTTAACCTTATGGGGATTCCCTTGTGTGTTATTTGTTGTTTTTCCCTTGCTGCTTTTAATATTTTTTCTTTGTATTTAATTTGTGATAGTTTGACTAATATGTATCTTGGCGTGTTTCTCCTCAGATTTATCCTGTATGGGACTCTGTGCTTCCTAGACTTGATTGACTATTTCCTTCCCCATATTAGGGAAGTTTTCAACTATAATCTCTTCAAATATTTTCTCAGTCCCTTTCTTTTTCTCTTCTTCTTGTGGGACCCCTATAATTCGAATGTTGGTGCATTTAATGTTGCCCCAGAGGTCTCTGAGACTGTCCTCAATTCTTTTCATTCTTTTTTCTTTATTCTTCTCTGCAGTAGTTATTTCCACTATTTTATCTTCCAGGTCACTTATCGTTCCTCTGCCTCAGTTATTCTGCTATTGAGTCCTTCTTGAGAATTTTTAATCTCATTTATTGTGTTGTTCATCATTGTTTGTTTGCTCTTTAGTTGTTCTAGTTCCGTGTTAAACATTTCTTATATTTTCTCCATTCTATTTCCAAGATTTTGGATCATCTTTACTATCATTACTCTGAATTCTTTTTCAGGTAGACTGCCTATTTCCTCTTCATTTGTTTGGTTTGGTGGGTTTTTATCTTTCTCCTTCATCTGCTGTGTGTTCCTCTGTCTTCTCATTTTGCTTCAGTTACTGTGTTTGGCGTGTACTTTTTGCAGGCTGCAGGTTCGTAGCTCCTGTTGTTTTTGGTGTCTGCCCCCAGCGGCTACGGTTGGTTCAGTTGGTTGTGTAGGCTTCCTGGTAGAGGGGATTGGTGCCTGTGTTCTGGTGGATGAGGCTGGATCTTGTCTTTCTGGTTGGCAGGTCCATGTCCGGTGGTGTGTTTTGGGGTGTCTGTGATGTTTTTATGATTTTAGGCAGCCTCTCTGCTAATGGGTGGGGTTGTGTTCCTGTCTTGCTAGTTGTTTGGCATAGGATGTCCAGCACTGTAGCTTGCTGGTTGTTGAGTGGAGCTGGGTCTTGGCATTGAGATGGAGATCTCTGGGAGAGCTTTCATCGTTTGATATTATGTGGACCTGGGAGGTCTATGGTGGACCAATGTCCTGAACTCCACTCTCCCACCTCAGAGGCACAGGTCTGACAACCGGCTGGAGCCCCAAGACCCTGTCAGCCACATGGCTCAGAAGAAAAGGGGTGAGAAAAAGAGAGAGAGAAAGAAAAAACAATAAAATATAAAATAAATTTAAAATATAAAATAATTATTAAAAAGAAAGAAAAAGAAAGAGAGAAGAGAGCAACCAAACAAAAAAATGATAACAATGATAACACCAATGATAACAAGTGCTAAGAACTATACCAAAAAAAAAAAAAAAAACTAAGAAAAAAACAGACAGAACTCTAGGACAAATGGTGAAAGCAAATCTATACAGACAAAATCACACACAGAAGCATACACATACACACTCACAAAAAGAGAAAAAAGGAAAAAATATATATATCCTTGCTCCCCAAATCCCCAGCCTCAATTTGGGATGATTCATTGTCTATTCACGTATTCCACTGATGCAGGGTACATCAAGTTGATGGTGGAGATTTAATCTTCTGCTTCTGAGGCTGCTGGGAGAGATATCCCTTTCTCTTCTTTGTTCTCACAGCTCCCAGGGGCTCAGCTTTGGATTTGGCCCCGCCTCTGCGTCTAGGTCGGCAGAGGGCGTCTGTTTTTCCGCTCAGACAGGACGGGGTTAAAGGAGCCGCTGATTCGGGGGCTCTGGCTCACTCAGGCTGCGGGCAGGGAGGGGCACGGAGTGCGGGGCGGGCCTGCGGCGGCAGAGGCCGGCGTGACGTTGCACCAGCCTGAGGCGCGCCTTGCGTTCTCCCGGCTAAGTTGTCCCTGGATCCCGGGACCCTGGCAGTATGGGCTGCACAGGCTCCCCGGAACGGGGGTGTGGGTAGTGACCTGTGCTCGCACACAGGCTTCTTGGTGGCGGCAGCAGCAGCAGCCTTAGCGTCTCATGCCCGTCTCTGGGGTCCATGCTTTTAGCCGCGTCTCGCACCCGCTTCTGGAGCTTGTTTAGGCGGCGCTCTTAATCCCCTCTCCTCGCGCACCTGAAACAATGGTCTCTTGCCTCTTCGGCAGCTCCAGACCTTTCCCCGGACTCCCTCCCGGCTAGCCGTGGCGCACTAACCCCTGCAGGCTGTGTTCACGCCGCCAACCCCAGTCCTCTCCCTGCGCTCCGACCAAAGCCCGAGCCTCAGCTCCCAGCCCTGCCTGCCCCAGCGGGTGAGCAGACAAACCTCTCGGGTTGGTGAGTGCTGGTCGGCCCTGATCCTCTGTGCGGGAATCTCTCTGCTTTGCCCTCCGCACCCCTGTGGCTGCGCTCTCCTCCGTGGCTTTGAAGCTTCCCCCCCGCCCACCACCCGCAGTCTCCGCTCGCGAAGAGGCTTCCTAGTGTGTGGAAACCTTTCCTCCTTCACAGCTCCCTCCCACTGGTGCAGGTCCCGTCCCTATCCTTTTGTCTCTGTTTATTCTTTTTTCTTTTGCCCTACCCAGGGACGTGGGGAGTTTCTTGCCTTTTGGGAGGTATGAGGTCTTCTGCCAGCGTTCATAGGAGTTGTTCCACGTGTAGATGTATTTCTGATGTATTTGTGGGGAGGAATGTGATCTCCACATCTTACCTTTTCACCATCTTGAAGGTCTCCCTTCAGGGATAGGATTTTAAAGACTTCGGAAATGGCACTTAAATCCTGGCCTTACATCACCAAAGAAGTTCGTGGTAGAATGGGCCAGAGATGTTTATGGTCACACAGTTGGCTAAACTGTTATTCTACAAATTTCTTAAATTAAGAATAGAAAAATCTTCTTTTACATTTCAACCTTCTATGGAAGAAAAAGATTCTCCACCTTGGCCGCAATCTCTCAGGATGTTATTTTTTCCTGGCCTTTTCTTCCTTCACTGAATGAAAGGTATGGACAGAAGACACTTGCATTTCTTTGCAGCGTGTGAGCCACTGTTCAGTTTCAGTGTAACTGGGGCTTTCATTGTTCTCCTCAGTCCGTTTACGTTTGTTCTGGGAGCTGTGACCCTGCAAAGATTCTTCTCCAGCACCCTTTTCCCTTCATCATGCGCAGTGCTCCCCTATTCTTTCCCTCTTCCTCGTTGGCTACATGCTCTGGTATAAGACATCTGGATGTGTGCCGATGATAAGGAGGACAACACCCAAATGAAATCTCAAGAACTAGTTCTAGACAGCAACCATTATGCTTGAAGATGTTCAGTTACAAATTATGTTAAAACACACGTGACCTTTTTGTCTTTGCGGTACTTTCTCTACCCTGCCAGCAGAGACATCTCTCCTAAGAAGTAGATTTACCATGTGACCTCCCTGCTTAACATCCTTCGGCGGTGCCCACTGTCTTCATCCGCCTGGAACCTGCTCACCCCTCTGGCCTGACCTCATGCTCCTCCTACACTCACGCTATGGACCCCACCTCTCTCCACAACTGTTCTCCTCTTCCCCTCCCTGCATCAGAAATGCTGCCAACACTGCTACTGTCCCCTCATCCTTACAGACTTGCATCCGGGATCAGTCTGTTCCAGGAAGCCTTCTTGGACCCCTCTTAGCTTCCTCTAAAATGCCCCTCCTCTGTGCACCCTTGGCTCACCTTTATCCTGGAATCATCATACCGGGGGCTGACTACCTGCACGCTGTCTGCCCTCTCCAGGAGCCTGACACTTCCCGGGGCAGGAATCATCGCCTGTCTTCATAGCTTTATAGCCTAGCCAGGTTCACGACATATTACATTGTTACTATGCTACATCTACTCAAAAATAAAAATTCTGGAAATTGGTTGAGAAAGATGTTTTAGCTTTGTTAGAGTTAGAAGGGCAAGTATAAGACCTCAGAACTAGAGAAATTTAGGAAAGCAAGACAATAAATAGTCCCAAGTCAAAACAGACCAAAGAACACATTAAGATCTACCCTCTAACCAATTCTTTGTTTTCCCGTCGACGGGACTCTTCCTAACCTTCCTCTTTACGATCCTTACCCCACCACCGATCAATTTAACAGCGTTTTCATTTGTACTCTCAGTTAAACTTTACGTTCCCCTAAAGATCTCCACTCAAGGTCAATCGAACCATACCCTACTACGTGCATCATTTTTCAACAGTGAAATGCAGATAAGACCTAATTTGTGGAGCTGGTGTAAGCATGAAACACAGCATACTTAGGTAGATACAGCCCTCTTGAGATCAAATTCTGCAAGCCTTATTGCTTACCTTCTTTGCTCGCTCCAGGTATCAGATGGCTTCACCTGCCCAAGTATTCAAATATGAATATACACAAAAGGTTCTGTATAATGGAGTTTTTAAAACAGTGATGAGTGGATAGTTGAAAATGTCTGCACTCACACTGTATAATGAGAGGGCCATGAACTTATTGTGTATTGATATAGACAGCAAACTATAAAGGTTTTCTAGTGGATTTTGCAGTCACACTATTCCTCACTAAGGAATGATTGATAACTGGACCAGCCTGCTGGGGAACCGGTTCTAGTCTGATTAGAAGCTCTTGTCCCTTGCTGAGCACAAGAGTTCACAGCCTTGATTGATTACTCCCATGCACATATGATACGGCCCCTCCACCCCAACCTGAGAGCTCTGAGGGCTTCTAGACATCTGCCTTCTCCTTTGGGGTTGGGGTTCTTGCACAAGCTCTGGCAGTGGAGGAAGAGGATTAAGTGCTATTTACAGGAAAAAGAACTTGCTTGAAGTGAAAATGAAACTAGGTGTCTTATTGCCCAGAAATGTAGATGTTTCTGCAAAACTGTTTACCATCCTTTGGCAACCACATTTGGGGAAATTACAATTTATATATTTTATACACAACATAGGATCGGGCTTCTGAGATAGGATGAAATTTAACTGATTCATTTACTTAACAAACTTTTTTAAAAGTGCCTACAGGGCACCCAGGACTGTTTTAAGCACTGGAGAGTTGGGAATAAATTAGGCAAAGGTTCTGCCCTCACTGAGCTCACACTGTAGTAGGGGGAACACAGACAATCGTCAACAGAATATTATAAACCCAGATACTAATAGGTCATAAAAAGAAAAAGTAGGATAAGGGTAGGAGAGGGAAGCAAGGGAGGCCTCTAGGAGGAGGTGACATTAGAGCAGAGGCTTCACAGAAGGGAAGGAATGACTCAGGTCAGGATGTAGAAGAGCGTTGCAGGCAGAGATCAGGACAAAAGCCTCGAGGTGGGAACTAAATTGAGGCCGTTTAAAGACTAGTAAGAAGATCTAGCAACTGGCATGGAGTGAGCTAGAGGGAAGGTGGTAGGAGATGAGATTATTGGGGTGATGAGGGGTCAGATCATGTAGCCAATGGAGTTCTCAAAGTGCAGTGCCACCCAGCTGAGTGTCTGGAAATTTATGAGCATTTCAGTTGTCACAATGCTCTGGAGCACTGCCAACATTAGTGGGTGTCTGGAGCTGTGAAGGGTCTGGGACATTACCCTTCTTGCCAGCTAACAAGTTCGCCTGCCACAGTTTCACAGGTGTTAAAAGACACAAAATGCTTCTGCATGTCTGTCTTTTCCTCTGAAGGGAGCACTATTTCTACCTTTTCAGGCTGTCTGCTATACAAATATGCTTTAAAAATTGGTGTGGGACAAAGAGCTATTGGTGTCTTGCTCATAAGACATGGAGAAACACAAGAGACCCCTGGAGAATTGTCCAACAATGGGCAGGGGTCATGAAGGCCAAATATCCCACAACACATGATGAAGAATTACCCAAAATGCTAATTGTCCTTTCCTTACACAACACGAAAGGCCTTGTAGGATAAAGTAGAGAATTAATTTTTTTCTAAGGGTTGATAAAATAAATCACGGGAGTTTGAGTTACAAAATTTGTTTAAGTTTTAAAATTTTTAAAAAGATAATTTTCACTACTAAGTTGAAAATGGAGTCAGGGAAAAGTTGGAGGCAAGGAGACCAGTTAGGAGGCTGTGAGAACCATCCCGGTGAGAGACCGTGGTAGCTGAAACCAGAGAGGGGAATAAGAATAGTAGTTAGAACATGAGGAAACCATAAGAACTGGTCAGCTTCACGGTGTGTTTCAAATGTAGAAGAAACAAGACTTACTGATGGATTGAATGTAGTGTGTGAAGGAAAGAGCAACGGAGTAAATACTGCTGTTTACTGAGATGGCTGAGATTGCGGAGGAATGGGGGATGGGAAAGAGGTGTAGTTTTGGACCTGGGGACTGCAAACCACCAGTTAGTTTTGTTAGTAGAGTTTACGGGAGATAATATACGTCGAGTGCTTGACACAGACCAGAGCCTATCTCAAACATTAGCTCATTAGCTTCCTTAGCTTTCCTTTTGTGGTATTTGACATTTTTAAGGACTCTCTTCCTCTAAAAATTCTGTTTCCTTTGCTCCTGCAACCTCTTTCTGTCTTTATTATGTTATCTTTTCAGCACATTTTACAGTTCCTCTTCTTAGACACCTCCCTTGCATGCTGGCCTTTCCAGTATTCTGTCTTTGAAGCTCTTCTCACAGTTTTGGTGTCTATCCAAGTCTTTTTCTTGAATAAATTTATATATTTTGTTAACTGCACAAAGTCATGTTTGGTTTTGTCCATTTAAACATTATCACACAATCCTATTCTAAAAGACAAATGCTCATTAAAAACAAACAAAAATAAAAACTCACAACCTTAATAACCTAGAAGATTTGTCATTTAAAGAAGGTTTAAAAGGAAAAAAAGGGGGTGGCAGAAGAGAGGTTTTCTTACAAGCTTTTCAGCAAGTGTCACATTTTCTCCTTAAATGGGAAGGATTTCAAAACAAAGGTGAAATGGCTTAAATAGAAGTATTCATAAAAAGGAACTTTACAGAACTGTCAACAATATTAAGACAACATTGACTAACCAGTTTCATTATGGCGTCTTCCCCCACTCTTCATTGTAGAGTTATAATATGCTTGTTTAATTAATTATATATTGTGAACATTTTCCATGTCACTACATAGTCTTCTAAAACATCATTAAAACAAATTCCTTAACATTTCATTATTTGGATATATCATAATTTATTTTGTTAATTCTCTATTATATTTTTACATGCTATTTTTTATTTTCAATAACTGCAAAGTTATAGAAAAATTGAAAGAACAATACAAAGAAAGTAAATTGCCTGCATGATGCCATCACCCCAGTACTTCAGTGTGTATTCCCTACACACGAAGACATTTGCCTCATGACCACACGGAGCCATTCAAATGAGGAAACTCACATTGATAACAGCACCATGGTCCCATCCACAGATCTCATTTAGGCGTCACCAGTTTTCCCAGTAAGGCCCTTTAGAGCAAAAGGATCCAATCCAAGATCACAAGTTGCTTTTATTTGTCCTGCCTCTTGAGTATTCTTCACTCTGGAACACTTCCTCAGTTTTTCCTTGATATTGTGACTTTGACACTTCTGAATATTAAAGGCTAGTTATTTTGAGAACTGTTCCCCAACTTTAACTTATCAGCTGTAACCTTGTGATTAGATTCGGGTTTTGCATTTTTTGGTAGAAATACCACAAAAGTGATGCTCTGCACGTCTCACTGCATCCTGTCAAGTGGAACACGATCTCAATTTGTCTTATTCCAGTGTGTTTGATGACTTGATTAATCGGTGTCTGCCAGGTTTCTTCACTCTGAAGTCACCTTATTCCCTTTGTCATTAATAAATATTTTGGGGGGAGATTATTTGAGACTAAGTAGGTATCCTGTTCCTCATTAAACTTGCATCCACCAATTTTATCATCCATTGACGTTTCTTGGCTGCTTTAATTATTACTGCGATTGTTGCCAAGTGGTGATTCTGTGGTTGTCTTATTTCTTTTACATTTATTGATTGTCATTCTACTGAAAAGAAAAGCTTTTTATTCTTTGAATTTATCCAATTGTTTTTATATTATGGGTTCTAATCATGACTGTTATTATTTATTTTCATCCCTCAAATTTCCCCAGTTTTGGCCAGTAAGAACTATTTCCACATGACTTTTTGTATCCATACAACCTCATAATTCTTTGAGAATTTTCTTAATTTCTGGTACAGCTAAGTGTTCCAGGCTTATCTTGTACTTTTCTTGTATCCAGCTCTACAATTAGCTATTTCTGGAGAGTAGTACTTTAGAAATCCAGATCTGGTTGCTACAATTGCATTATTAGCAGAATGTCACTCTCCCAGCCCACTCTCAGAACAGAGCTAGGGAAAATATGTATGTCTGTACATATGTACACTTACCTATATTGCTGTCTGTATTTCTTTCTAGTTCTATCTAAATTTCTATCTATCTATCTATCATCTAACCATGGGTTTTGCACCCATACCTCCAATCCTATGGACTCTCAACCACTGCGCCACCAGGGAAGCCCCACAAGGCTTATTTTAATTTCTTCACTTTCCATAGTTGTAAGTCTCTTTCCCCACAGTGAGGAACATGGATTCCATTATCTTCAATACATTCACTTATTTGTTGATCAGTCAAATGTAATCAATCTCCAATTGCAGCCAGGCAGGAACCCCACTGCCTGTCCACTTTCACTCCCTCCCCTACCGCAGATGCCCACATAGCCTGACTTGGCTCTGAAACTGTGCCCTGGCCGGCACCTCCACGCCTCTGGGGTGGAAGCCCTCCTCGCCCTGCCAGGCTTCAACGCCTGGCACCGAGCTGCCACCCCCGCCATTGTCCCCACAGATGCCCTCTGTTCCCTGATTTGACTCCACCCTGTGCTAAGGTGCACCAGTGCCCTGCACACACTCACACTCATGCCTGCCTTGCTTCATCCCACCTGATGGTTTTGGACTAAATTTAAGGCAGGTAGGGAGGCAGGTAGAAAGGAGGGTAGGCAGGCTAATGCTTTATTTTTTAAATATTTAGGTTGTTTCCAATTTGGGGCTATTATAAACATCTTTCTTATTACAGATCATATATTTTTAAAAACATAAATCTGCTGTATAGTTGTTTCCTTTCTTACCTCCTGAGGCCATGAATAAAGTTGGTATTCTCAGCTTCTTTCTCTGCAAACTTCTATTTATCTATCAAAACCTTAGAAAGATACTAGACTTATATTGTTTGGATGGAGGTAAGATGGAGTGAATAGCATATCCCTTAGTAAGATTTTAGTAAATAATTCTATCAGACTCTTCTATGAAACAATTTACCCTTAATTATTTTGCCTCTGCAGACTCAACAATCCAAAATGTTAACTTTTTTCTATTTCCATAATATAATACCCAAACTCAATTCAGTCAGTTCAATTTTGTTTAGTGTCAAAATAAATCAAGCTGATTATTTGATATCAAATTCACCAATATTATTTAGCATTATTTAAATGAACGCCTGGGAAGTTCATCCTTACTTAAATGCCATAGAACTGTAGAGGAAGTGGTCATATATTATTTCTAGTTTTCACTCTCTTTGTTGTTCCTCTTTTTATTTGGTAGGGAGAATTCACCTCAGGGAAACATACTCTAGAAACTCCCAGGAAAAAAACATTGACATCAACAAGTCATTTCCTAGTTTTTATTCCTTTTTTCTTACTAATATAAGATATATTATGACATTATATTAGAACATAACATCTTACCAGGAATTTAATTTCTTTGGAAATTTATGAACTTAGAATATTTTTCATCTGAGGGTCCTGGTTTTATGCAAATTTCTATTCACACAGTTCCCCACCATTCCTTACATTTTGTAGGTGCCAGCTAAGTGTGTAATGTTGTTACTCTGGAATTAATGATGAGTGAGTTAAAAGGAATGACTCATTCTCACTTCAAATCCCTTTTGGATGAATCCCGTGTAAATAAGTCTGCACTCATGAAAATCTGTTTCATGTACTATAGGTCTCAAGAGGCTGTCTGCAAAAAAATAAAAGGGGGGTTAAAGGAGAATTACATGATAAAATAAATGTTGAAAATGCTATTTCTAATGTTCTTTCTTTACAATTCATGAAGCACATTAGCATAAAACAGACTCCGGGAAGTACAGAAATCCTTCTTTGAAGGATTAAAATCCTTCTTAATCCAGAGTTTCCCAGATACTGACCCCATGTCAGTGTGTGTGGACATATTTATGTGCATAACACCCCACCAGCAATGCAAGCAGCTGGGATGCACACACACACTTTGCCCAATGCCGACTTTTATGAGTGGTATGATGTGGCTGATTGTTTGCAAACTGCGAACTCGTGTTAGAGGAGAATCTGTCCATTGTTGCCTGTTGCTACAGAATCACACCAGATGATCTGGTCTGAAAACAGTCTCTCACAACACAGGGAGGATTTTCAAGTGCCTAGATGAAAACTGAGAGGCAATTACTTAAAGATCAAAGGCAAACTTGTGTTTCATTTTAAAAAGGACAGAAATAGAAAAACAAAAATAAAGTTGTGATAGCTCTGGGCTTCACTTGTTTCATTCTTTTTTCAGCTGGGCACCAAAGAAGGTTACCTCACCAAACAGGGGGGGCTCATCAAGGTAAGGAAGCACGTTGCTGCCAGCCACAAAGAAAGAGAGCACATCATGGGGGCTCAACCCTCATTTTGACTTTTTAAAAAGCAGAACCTACTTATTTTGACCCAGTTATATTTACCTCTTTCCAGAGTTCATCTTTATGGCCAATATTAGTCAAAACTCTGGAAAATGACTTGACTATTCTTTGGCAAAGCCAAATGTATGAGAATAGCCTACATTTAATACCCAAGAAAACATATAATCCTTTTGATGCAATGATTGAGGATGAACGTAGCAAGTTAACTCTAGCACATATCTTGGCCTTTTAAGATTTTTTAACAAAAAAGAAGTCAAAATTGGATGAAATGTTTACCTAACAGTAGGCCCCAAAAGACCCGTCACCGACATGAATGTAACTATATTATAAAATCCCAAAGAAAACAAAATTTAGGACTTTACTAATTGGGGGGGTATCCTCTATTTATGTGATTATACCTTTAAAGTTACTCTATTCCATTTTCACGTGCCAAGAAGACCTTCATGGAATGTGTCTGTTCTTTCCCATTTTAAGAGTCAGGACACTTAACCTCTCTCAAGGATACTGGCCTGCTTGAATTTAACCTAAGTATTTAGTTATTTGTGTCCCTACTGGACTGGATGCTCCCTAAGGAGAGGAAGTATTCATGTTCATAGCATTATGTTTAAATCCAGTTACTTCTTTTAACCGGGACATTGCCACCCAACATCATTAGTGTTCTGTTAGTACATAAGAAAGAGGCAGTGGGTAACAGCTGTTTTTCCACCAATGTCATGGAGTTCTTAGGCAAGGTTTAGAATTGCATGTGGTTGAGCTTCCCAAACCTCAATCTGCTTATTTGTAAAACAAGAATAATAATATTGGGTTGGCCAAAAAGTTCGTTCGGGCTTTTCCATAGGATAGTAGAAAACCCCGAATGAACTTTTTGGCCAACCCAATATTTGGCAATGTTTGGGGATTGGCTATAATGTATATAAACCTCCAAGGATAGTATGTAGCCCTCAGTAGGTGCTGAACAATGATATCTATTTTTATTATGGAGTTTTATTAAGATTATTAAGTCTTAATAAGATGGAAACTTCAGCAGTTTGTTATAAATCACCTTGAATGTTTATGATAGGTTATTTCTTTTTACTTGTTTAAAAATGTTGATATCAAAAAAAAAAATGTTGATATCTTTGCCTTCGTTGTGAGCTTAATGCATGGAATCATTTTAATTTTTGAAACTTTAAAATTTTAAGTTTTATTTTGAAAGTTTTTCCCTCAGAAACAACACCGCAAGAATATCTTATTGTATCTAATCTTTTAGGTATTTTTACAACAAAAGGAAATTATCTAGTTCAAATATTGTGGTCCTGTATTCAAAACCTACATGTTTTAATTTTTTTTTTTTCTCAGACCTGGAAAACGAGGTGGTTCACTTTGCACAGAAATGAACTGAAATACTTCAAAGACCAGATGGTAAGAAACATGGTCATATATTTTCCCTTTAAAAATGAACCCTGTACCACTATGGAGAACACTATAGAGGTTCCTTAAAAAACTACAGATAGAACTACCATACGACCCAGCAATCCCACTGCTGGGCATATACCTTGAGAAAACCATAATTCAAAAAGAGTCATGTACCACAATGTTCACTGCAGCTCTATTTACAATAGCCAGGACATGGAAGCAACCTAAGTGTCCATCAACAGATGAATGGATAAAGAAGATGTGGCACATGTATACAATGGAATATTACTCAGCCATAAAAAGAAACGAATTGAGTTATTTGTAGTGAGGTGGATGGACCTAGAGTCTGTCATACAGAGTGAAGTAAGTCAGAGAGAGAAAAACAAATACCATATGCTAACACATGTATATGGAATGTAAAAAGAAAAAAGTGGTTCTGAAGAACCTAGGGGCAGGACAGGAATAAAGAGGCAGATGTCGAGAATGGACTTGAGGACACGGGGAGGGGGAAGGGTAAGCTGGGACGAAGTGAGAGAGTGGCATGGACTTATATATACACTACCAAACGTGAAATAGATAGCTAGTGGGAAGCAGCCGCATAGCACAGGGAGATCAGCAGCTCGGTGCTTTGTGTCCACCTAGAGGGCTGGGATAGGGAGGGTGGGAGGGAGACGCAAGAGCGAGGAGAAATGGGGATAAATGTATATGTATAGCTGATTCACTTTGTTATACAGCAGAAAATAACACAACACCGTAAAGCAATTATACTCCAAAAAAGATGTTAAAAAAAAAAAAAGAGCCCTGTAGATGAAATGTCTGCCTTCAAAATCCCTGAAATTTTATGAGCACCTGAAACATCCTATAAACGATTGGAGATGTGAATTCTTGATTCCTGATATGAGCAGTGTTCTTTTGCAAAGACGAGATGTGTATCCCAGACACGGCTCTCTCAGGCTGGCTAACCTCTAGCTCACTGAGGACATCATTCCCTCCATCTAAGGCAATGGAATTGTTCTCTTGCCATAGTATTAACTGTCTCTTGCAGCAGTGTCCTCCTTTATTAAAAATATGTCCATTTCTCATGCCGATTTCATTAAACAAATTAAAAATTATTTCATCTCTCCTACACAAAATTTCTGAGTAAGTGGATGTTTAAAAACATGGGAGACAAATATGACTCCCTTCCACGTGTTAAAAATCCATCTCCACCAAATTTAAATTGACAAAGAAAATCTCTTCCTAATGTCCAGTTTCATGAAAAGCCAATCCCCAGAGGAGCATGTGACTTCCCTTAGGAAGGTTTTCTATAATCAGTCCCCATAGTGGAAGGAAAGTTGACAGTCGCTCATAGTGCAGACTTGTTAGGGGAACAAGTGATGTACAGATTTGTATGTGTGTTCTTATGATGACACAGTTTGCCCTTTTATTTTTTTAAGTCACCAGAACCAATTCGGAGCCTAGATTTAACAGAATGTTCGGCTGTACAATTTGATTATTCACAGGAAAGGGTGAACTGTTTTTGGTAAGTTGTTTTATAAAGTAAATGTTTTTAAAAGTCTTCTTGCCAGACAGTTTAGCAGAAGAATAAAAAATTGTATGTTTTAATGTGTACAAATGTTCTGATCTGAGGCAAGTGGGTTTAACCGTCACACAGGGCATGTATGTCAGAAGTGCTTTCAGCCGAGTGTGACATAATACCTCATTTAAAGTGACTTAAACAAGTAGGAAAATCTCCTGGGTATAATTGTTTAGGTTGTACACTGCTGATGCACTGCACAAGTAGGATGCCATTCACATCGTAGACAGCTTTTATTCCTTTGAGGTGTTTTATTCAATTTCAATTACAACCTTGTTGACTCCAACAATGAGTGATTTGTATAATGATGACAATTCTGGCAGATGGCACAAAAGTGTTTTGTTCTGTCACAATCAGTATATCATGACAATTTTATAACTGGGAGAAGTAAAGTATCTTGAGAAAAGAGTGTCTTATTTCTCACGCTGAACTAGTTGAAGGTACGTTGCAGACATCATGGCACTTTATCCCTGAATACTTAAATTTGCATCTCCTAAGAAAAAAAAATCACCTATAGAACTACAATACCATTGTCACACCTAAGAAAATTAACATTAACTACTATTAATTAATGATTGTATAGTATCAACCAATAATGGAAATCTTTTTAAAATTCACATAAAGGTACCATATGAATTAACAAGGGGTTATATTTCTCATATAACAAGCAATTGGGAGATAGGCAGCTACCTTGACAAGGTCAGGTCCAATGTCTCGATAATTCTCTTGGTCTTTTCCTCACGCTTACTACCTCAGGGTCCAAGAGAGCTACTCTAACTGTAGGCCTCACATTTTCATGTAAGCCATAAAGAAAGATGCTGGGATGGTATTAGCCAGGTCTGCCCTTTGTATCAGGAAAGCAGACATTTTCCCAGAAACTCTTCTATCGGATTGTTCCTCATCTCATTGGCCAAGACTGAGTCCCATGGCCATCACTAGCAGCAGAGGAAGCTAGAAAACAGTATAGTACGATCATAAGTGGCTCCGACTAATTATAATTTATCACCTGGGGTTCTGTTAGCAAGAAGAGAGGAAAAATTATCTGTATTAACAGGCAATTAATCATGTCTTTCCCAGGGAGGACCAAACAATGACAATTCCAGCAACTGGTTCTGTACACAATATCACACCTTCCCCCCAGCTCCCCCTCTCTCTACTCACTGCCCAACCGGACCTCACGTCAGGGTTTACCTTTTATACACAGGGACTTCCCTCTTGTCTATTCAACATTAATTACTGGTATAACCAGATGTGCTGCTTTGGTTTTAGGATATAGAAACCCTTCTGATTTTACTTTAAGGCTTTTTTTTAAATTAATTTTTTATTTTTGGCTGCACTGGGTCTTTGTTGCTGCGCGCGGGCTGTTCTCTAGTTGCGTCGAGTGGAGGCTGCTCTTCGTTGCGGTGCGCGGGCTTCTCACTGCGGTGTCTTCTCTTGCGCGACACAGGCTCTAGGTGCTCGGGCTTCAGTAGCTGTGGCACGTAGGCTCAGTAGTTGTGGCTCGCGGGCTCAGTAGTTATGGCTCACGGGCTCTAGAGCGCAGGTTCAGTAGTTGTGATGCATGGGCTTAGTTGCTCCGCGGCATGTGGGATCTTCCCCCATCAAGGATCAAACCGGTGTCCCCTGCATTGGCAGGCAGATTCTTAACCACTGCGCCACCAGGGAAGTCCAAGGCTTTATTTTTTTCATTTTTCACAAAAAGGACAAAAAGATTTTTAGTGTTTGGCATCTCAACTGTAAGGACAGGAGGTGTGGGCGAGATATAAGCCTGACGATTTTGACTCTATAGCCAAAGAGACAAAGAAGGAGTTAACTCTATTCCTAGAACAGTCTTTCATGCCAGTAGGCAAGTTTGTCTTCCCTTCAGCAAAGATTAACTCATGGCCAGAAGTGGGCAAAATAAATAGTTGAAGAGATTTATTGTCTCTTTTTCCTGCCCTGAAAAGTTAAAACTGTCTTCATCCACAGAGGGCAGTGTCATCCTCGCTGAAGTCAGCTAACACAAATGAGCTCCGTCAATAAACTCTCTTATCTGTCTTTGAATCATAGCACAAGTTCTGAGTCATTTAACAGATCAGCTGAATAAACACATATGTGTATTCAGTCTAAGACATGAACAATAAAGTGATCTGGGGGTGACCTGGACCTTTTTTTTCTTTGGGCTCTCATTAGAAAATACAAATCTGGTCTGTAATATGAATCTGCAGCCTCAACATTTCTGCGTTTGCTGGCAGGACTAGCTCCATATATACCGGCTCCTCAAGTTCTCACCCAGGTTCTTTGTCAATTCTTTTTCCCCTTGGAATACTCTAATTAGTGCTCAACTAATAGATGTTCAACCAACTATCTGGAGTGTCTTACATTCTTTCTTTTGTCTTATCAGCTTAGTATTTCCATTCAGGACATTTTATCTCTGTGCAAAGACAGGAGTAGAAGCTGACGAGTGGATCAAGATATTACGCTGGAAGTTGGTGAGTTATTCATGCCTCTGGATACCTAGTACTCAGAAATCACATGTTGATGATTTCAAACATATTTCTATTGAAAGAGTCAGACAACCCCCGAGAACGGACGGGAGGTCTACTTGCAGACTTATGGAAGAGTCTGTTCATTCTTCTGGGATGTGGAAGGGATGGAGAAAGGAGTAAAAGAAAAAGAACGAAAATGCACTGGGGTCTCAGCCCCAGAGCCTAGCCTCACACCCTGGTGTCTATCAGGCTTCCTTTAAGTGTGTGGGCTGGTCCAAGTTTGCCTGGAGGAGGACATGTGGGACCAGAGGCCAGACAGAGGAAAGCAGACATATTTCTATAGTAGAAAATCCTTTTATTTTGTCAGAGAAGGAGGCTTGCCAGAGAGACTTAGCTTCATGTTCAGTGTAAGCGTTACTTTGTGCCAGTCAAGGACCAAAGGTGTGTTAATTTATCTGCTTTCTATGTACCTCCCAGGAGGAAGACAAAGGGCTTATAAGAATTTACTAGTCTCATGCATTTTTTGTGTGTTTGCAAGTTAGTGAGTTGTTAGCCAAGAACTTGTCCTTAAAGCTTTCTCAAATTTCCTATAAATACCATCTTGAAACCCATCATGTTTTCAACTACAGACAATTATTCCTAATTTTTAAAATGAAATTAGCTGATATATACAATCTTATTGAATATTCCTTTCCAAATACTGGGATTTTTGCTTTTGGTTATCTTTTCAGTTTGAGATCCAAAGAAATATACTACTCATTCTGAGACAGTTCCAATGTATTTGATATTCAATGGGGAAATACTCTGCCATATGAAGCTTCTGCTCAAATACGAATCATTTTTTATTTCTTCTATTTTGTGACTATGCAAGTGACACAATCATTATAGAAAATTTAAAGTAAAAATATATCAAATGTACATCCTTTCAGACTTCTCCCTCTGCAAATAAATATTAGAAACAAAATTTCATCATTCTGCAGTGTTCTTTACTTGCTAACTCCACTTAACAATATATCATGAACATCTTTCCAAATCAATAAATTTAGATCTATATCTTCATTTTGATTCGTTGAATAGTACTGCATTTTATGGATTACTAAAAGTATTAGGCCAGTTCCCAATTTGTGCATGTTTTAGCAACCACTTTACAGTATAGTCTCCTGAGAAAAATACAGAAAACCAGAATAAAACTTGGGGAGGAGGGAACATGATAATTAATTTGCAGGTGCACGGTTTTCTTACTAGTTAGCATTTCTTATTTAATATTTGTTAAAAGCCAAAGTTTGCTATCTTAAAGTTGCTCAATAATAAATACACGTGGGTGTGCTTTCTTGCAGTCTCAAATAAGAAAACAGCTTGATCAAGGGGAAGGCACAATCCGATCTCGCTCATTCATCTTTAAATAGACAGACCTTCCTCGATGAGGGATGCCCTGACCCAGGAGAAGGGTGGAATGTTCCTGATGTTGTGATCCACAGCAGGTTTCAGATGAAAGCTAAGGATTTTTCTGTAGAAACAAATCAAAAGCAGATGTGGATTTGGACCTCTCAGAAGACACCACATTTGCTGACTCACAGAATACTGCTGCCCTTCAAGATCCTGCCATGTCCCTGAGAATACCGAAGGCTCCTCGTTCTCATGGAGACGGATGAACCACTGCGACCAGGTGTGCTCGATCTTAGAACACGCGATGGGAGATGGTTTTTGTTTTCCCTCATTGTTGTCCCCAAGCTGGTTGACATTAGTTACCCAAAGTCCCACTCTGCACCAGGGTCAACTCATCTGACTTCCAAGTTGTGCTATTATCCAGGAAGGAAACAGCTATATATGTAGCCCGAGGTTTAGACTGCTTTTCAGAAAGTGTATTGGGATAGCAAATGTCCAAGACTGGGGCAGAGGAGCAGTGTTGTTTTTACTTTTTTTCCCCTTTATACAAAAAACAAAACAATTTCCAAAACTAAAATGGAAAACGTTTGTAGTATTTATTTTCTCTTTGTAAAAGGCTCAGATATCTACCGGGTCCTTTCTTCCCCTCTAATGATAAACCTGTGAGAACTAAATCTCCTGTGGGCTATTGGGTAAGATGATAAGGATAATGGAAGGTACAATCTTAAAAAAGCATCTCTTTTAGTCATTTTGGGGGAAATGCTTTAAAGAGTGAGAAAACATAAATTGAGGAAGAGTGATAAAGTAGTAACTTGTAGTTTAATAATAATGATCACGATAATTATTATAACAATAATAGAGCACTTGTAAGCACTAAGTTATCTTCATCCAACACTTCTCAAACAGAGTGAAAGAAACTTTCCAAGTAGAGTGTGTTATAACAATCCCTTCCCCAGAGTGAGAGGGAGGTATTTGCCCAAGAGAAGAAAGATGTACCTTGCACTGCACGGAGCACCCTACACCTTATTCAAAAGGAACTTCTTTTGTCTATTGAGGGAGTAACACTAAATCCACATGCAAAGGGTAATGCTGTGTTTGTTACACAGCATTTTCAAGCCAGAATAAGGGGATTGAAATAGGGGGATGAGATACTGGCATCCAGAGCTCCTAAATAGATTTTAACCCCTTCTATTATCTTTATTAATACTGCTTTTTTAGACTGAAGTTTGAAGGGAGACAAAAGTGGAGGAAGAGCCCAAACAAAAAGGTTGTGGAGCAAAGCTATGATATGACACTGCTCTTGCAGTCCAAAGGGCTACTTTGTTGAATACGTTTCTTCTGTTATTTAAACATCTAGGACTCAGAAATTACATTAAATTTTTGTATGTTTCAACAAGGTTTTTAATGTATTTTGTAATGTTTGTATCATACGGAATATAGCAAATGTCAAGTTAAAATGTATTGTGTTGGGCTTCCCTGGTGGTGCAGTGGTTGAGAGTCCGCCTGCCGATGCAGGGGACACGGGTTCGTGCCCCAGTCCGGGAAGATCCCACATGCCATGGAGCGGCTGGGCCCGTGAGCCATGGCCACTAAGCCTGCGCGTCCGGAGCCTGTGCTCCGCAGCGGGAGAGGCCACAGCAGTGAGAGCCCCGCGTAACGCAAAAAAAAAAAAAAGTATTGTGTCAAGTTTGCAAAGTAAGGAGTGAGACATAAATCTTCACTGAGACGTACAGTTTTGTTTTGTTTTCTTAGATCCAAGTGTGTTGTGTAGGTAACATTGTTTTCATTTTTTGTAAAATATGTCATGTTTATTTACATTCTTTGGTTCTGTTTATTAAAAACAGCATGATTTTGCTGTGCCTGTAATATTTTGCTACTAAAGTGTTTTTAATAACTGTAATTTAAAAGAAATATAACCAATTAATATCATAAATAGCAATGAAGAGTCCACTTTGGTTAGACTATGAGCTACAAAGGATTGAAAGATTCAGAGTTAAAGAAATAGTCCCCGTCCTCAAGGAGTTTTCAGTTGAATATGGAAAAGATAGGAAATACATCCATGACGACGTACAGAAGTAAATAGATAAATACTTCAAGTGAGGCACACAAAGCTATATGATGGAGTGGGCTTCAGCTGGGATAAAGCCATTGTTTGGAGGGTTTTGACATGAAAAGGGCGATCTAACATACACCATGCAATTAGTACTACCCCAGATGCTTTACCTGCTTTCTTTACCTGTCTCAGCCCTGAAAAGTGATCATGATTTTACCCCGAGGGATCTCAGGGAAGGGCCCTAGGACGAGGGAGGATGATTCGTGCCAAATCGGAGTGGGGCTGTTTGGGAGATTAGCTGTCTGTGTAAAGCTCTGTCGCTAACAGTATGTGCTCATCATAAAGTACCTCAAGACACAGCCGAAGGATTAGCAGTTATTCTCAGAATCCCCCCAACCCCGGGAATATCTTGCCCCGCAGAAGCACTGCTGCCTCTGGACCAGGAGAGCGCCCCACTCAACGGTAAGATGGCTGTTACTGCCTCGGAGGGAAACCCGTCCCTATTCCTGGGCCACTGGGCAGGAGGACACTCAGCAGGCCACAGGCCCCTCTCTCCAGCCCAGGGCACTCGGGAGACTGGGCTCTTTGGTCCTTCCCTCTCACTCACGCTCGGGGTGCAGGTCAGGGAGTTACACTGAGTCCGTTTCAGGCAGAGAGCAAGAGAATTATTACAGGATGAATATAAACTCTACTTCCCTCCTCTACTGCTACTTCAGGTCAACTGCAGCAAACTTGTAGTTTTGCCAAAGTCTTCCCAGCCACGTTGAGCCTACACTCTGCTCACCACGACTCAGGCTGTCTGGGCATGACGTCGAGCAGAGCTTCTTAAATTATCTGTGGAAAAGGGCCAGATTTATTTTCTTTTAAAATTTATTTTCTATCAGACTGGGAATTTGTAAAATCCAATAAGTTATTAGAACACTGAAGTAAAAATACAACTATCACAATCTCAGTTTTTAAATCAAATTCAATAGACATAGTATGTCTGCTGTTTTTTAAACCCTTAACCCTCAACTTCTGTAACTTATTTTGTACTAACAAACAGAACAGCCCAGTCTGTGGACATTTCAAGTAGGTCTGGCTAGTGGACAGCCAAGTAAAATAAAGCAAGAGCCTTCTTGAGAAAGAATTCATCTTGATGCTGCTATGAAGGTATTTCATAGATGTGCTTAATAACATCTACAATCCCCTGAATTTATATAAAAGAGGTTATGCTCCATAACATGGGTGGGGCTCATTCAAGCAGTTGAAAGGCCTCAAGAGCAAAACTGGGGTTTCCAGGGGGAAGAAATTCTCCCTGTAGACTGCAGCCTCAGCTCCTGCCCGAGATTTTCCAGGCTTCTGGCCTGCCCTGCAGATTTTGGGGCTTGCCAATTTCCAAAATCAGGTAACCAGTCCCTTGAATTAAGTCTAATTCATGTATATGTCCTACTGGTTGTTTTTTGGTGAACCCCAAGTGATACAACTTTCTTTCCCAAATACCTCATCACCATTTTATTATAAATTTTGTTGTTTGCTGAAATATTTTATTTAGTTAATTTTATCACTTTTGGATCGTTAACAATTCAATAAGTAAAGTTTACAGTGAAAAGGGTCACTCCTGGGAACCCTGTCCCCCAATTACCTAGTTCCACTCCACGGAGGCTACCCATGTTACCACATTCTGTGCATCTTCAGAGATACCTATCATATACAAGCAAATATGAATATACATCTATATTTTTTCTTCCTATACATAAGTTGTAACATAGCACACAGTTTCACACCATGCTTTTTCTTCTGAACATTATGTTTTGGAGATCATTCCATCTCAGTACCCAAAGTCTTCTTCGTTCTTTTTTCCATTGGGCAAATGTAGAAATTTCTTTAACCAACCCTCTATGATTAGGGTGAACATATAATCTATCTAAAGTGGGACCCTTCAGAGTTGAAAGGAGCACTAATAATTACACCGAGAACAGCAGATATAAAATGGCATTGTTACAAAAAAAAACAAAACAGGTCACCTCATCTATGATGGATACTTGTTTCCAATCCTTTAATGTTACTGAATTGCAATGACTATAAGTATATACTTTTCACACATCCATATGCATCGGTAACATGAATATCTAGAAGTGGAATTGTGGGCTTTTGTGTCAATTTGACTCAACATGGGGTGCCCAAATTATTTTGTCTCTGTGGGTTCTCTTTCTCTGGAGAATCCTAATACATTGGGTAAAAGGTTATGTGCACTTGAGTTTGGTAGAGATTGCCAAGTTGTCCTATTTAGAAGGATATAACAATTCACACTTCCATCAGTAGGGCATAAAGGATGTCTGTGCTAATTTTTTTTTTTTTTTTGCAGTACGTGGGCCTCTCACTGTTGTGGCCTCTCCCATTGTGGAGCACAGGCTCCGGACGCGCAGGCTCAGCAGCCATGGCTCACGGGCCCAGCCGCTCCGCGGCATGTGGGATCTTCCTGGACCGGGGCGTGAACCCATGTCCCCTGCATCGGCAGGCGGACTCTCAACCACTGCGCCACCAGGGAAGCCCTGTGCTGATTTTTTAATAAATCTTTCCCAATTGACTTATGATGTCATCGTCACAATGTTTTAACTCCTCATATGTATGTACTAAAGTCTGTTTCTGGGTTGTTCTGTTCTACTGATCTGTCTAGTTGTGCACCTGATGCAGTTTTACATTATCCTTTAAAAATAATCTAGTTTTATATTACCTTTTCAAAAATTCCTTAGAAAGTTTCAACTTATTTTTCTGGATGAACTAAAGAATAATTTAACTATTATACCCCTTAAAATAGAAATTTTAACAGTAGCAGTGTTCACCATGCAAAGGTTAAATATCTCCATTTATTAGTTCTCTTTCCTGTGGTGGGTATGAATGTGTGTAGGTATACATATAAAATTACCAGTAATTACAATTTTGGTCACCTCATTTATAAAAGACTTTCTTGCTTCATGCATCACTGCATTGGCAAAAACTTCCTGGACACTATTAAATAATAATCTGGAGAATGGGAATTCTCGATTTTAATGGATGTGTCTAATGCTTCATTAGGTTGTAACAATTAACTGTTTATAGCATGCTGCAGGTAAAACATATCTCCTGCCTCTCTTTCTTTGTAAAGGCTGTTGTTCCTGCCCAATTTAAATGCCCCATTCTGTGCTTTCTATAGCATCCTGTGCACAGCTTCATCACAGCATTTCCTATACCTGCTCCGTTTACTAAGCTGTACATTCTTTAAAGATAGGTACCACAATTTAGTCTCATATTTGTAGAGGATGGGAGAAGAGAGGGAAGGAGGGAGGAAGAAAGGAAGGCAAGAAGGAGGAGGCAGGCACAGTGCCCGGCTGATCTTACTGCACAACTTGAGAGACTGCATTTGTACACATGTCATGTAAAATGCACTCCTGGAGCACAGAAATATGATGTACACTGTGCTCCTTAGAATTCTGCAATGTGGTAGCGCTGGTGAATGGCGCACAGTAGGTGCTCAATGCCAGGTACCAGTGACAAACTGATTGTCAAAGATCCTAGGAGGAAATTAACAACCTTGAATGATGGACTGCATTCCTGAAAATGAAAAGCACATGCTAGAACTGTAATACCAATTTCAGAGATTAAATTAGGCTCATGGATGAGGTTTATTTTCCAACTCACAGTTTATGTTAGGTAAAACGGTCTCCAAACCAGACGTGAAACAGTCACTTATTCGTGTGGTTGAAAGAGTGAATTAAGTTAATTATAGTCTTTAAACGTTTGAAAACCGTCTGGGGGAAAAAAAACCTACATAGTGCTCAAACTGTACTTCTAAAAATACTATTTTATTTATACTCATGTATGAAAAAAAAGGGCTATACTACCATGTTTACATACATACCAATATTGGAAACAATTCAATAATGAATCACATCTAAATTTTATAAAGAATACACAAACATTAAAAAACACTGATTGGTTACAGAAAGCAGAGTGGAAGAAAAAAACATTAGCTATCATTTTCATTTCCATTAAAGAGCAGCACCCTCTGAGAAGAATCAAATCAGTTAGTAATACTCACCTATACTGCAAAATAATATATACAAAGGAAAGTTAGTGATTGTACTGATTCTATTACTTTTACTAAGCCATTTTATCTTCCTCTCAATGCAAATAAAATAATATGAAGAAAAATATGTCCACTATTCACAATAAAAAGAGTCTGCTTCATTCTGCAGGCCTGGCATATTGTACAATAGGGAGCACTTCATGGCTCAAGTGGATCAAAGTATCATTTTGATTCTGAGCCACCGAATAGAATCTCATGCATTATTTGGTGACTGGACTAACTCCATAGGAGCTGTGATAGATTGAACCGTTTCTGTGGAATCCCCAGATCTCACAAATAAGAAAAGGCCCTACACAAGAAAAGAATCAATCTGTCCGTAAATTCTATCTATAGGCTCTTTCTCTAGTGTAAGGTGGAAAAAGGGGCCCTTTCTTGAGTACATGGATACAAGTGTTGTTGTGGTCTAAAGATTGCTGGATTGATACTGTCTGATATAATGAAGATAAGGTATACACAGAAACCACTGCCAGATTAAGAAACTTCCACAACTTGTCTCAATTCTTCAAATAATGGAGCAAGTTCCTTTTCTAGGCTGACAATTAGTCCTAAAACAAAGGGATTAAGAAAATTTGAACATTAGAAAAATGTTTATCAAAATGTATAATACTAAAAAAGTAAGTGAGACATAGTTCATTCTCCATTACTAAAACATACTTAAAACAAAATATTGTAATTCTAAATAAAGTAATCAAAAACCCATATTCATTATGGTTTATTTTTATCATCTATTAACATAAATAAATGAAAATATTTATATGTATTAGAAGATGTAAAATGAATTACATATGTGCTATAATTTTGTTAGTTTTGAAAGGAAAACTTTAATTTATACCTTATTATTTCAAAATCTGCACTGATTCAGGAATAATACACATGATTTTTACTAAAAAAAGGTATACTTTTTTCCTGAGCCAATTTTAATGAACTTTATCAAGATAGGTAGATAGCAAAGGAATAATCAAATATTTATTATATAAATTCAATAAAGGTAAGATATAAATGGGTATTTCAAATGAAAACAATAATTTTAAAGATGCTTGGTAGGAGTATAAAACATATACTGAAAGAAACAAACTAGTCTAGAAATTAGCTTCTCCTTAGTTTACCAGAGTAGAAGGCTATATATATCTTAAATACTGCTTGTTTTATGCTCAAATAAAGATCTTCCTCTGTCTCACAGAGCATTAAAAGCATCTGGGATTCTCAAGGAAATGTTCTAAGTATCAATACTAAAATACAGTTCTGCACATTATCATAATTTATAACAACTGATGATTTTATCATATGACTGATTTATCAGAACTGAGGTTTAATATACTTAAAATATTGACACCACTACCATCCTATACAATTTATAAAGTGTTTTCACATATGATATTTTATAGCTTCAAAACATTTAGAAATGGAAGAGACCCAATAGATCATCAGATCTAAACCCCTCATTTTAAAGATGAGGAATCTAAATACAGGCTTCAGTGACATAGCTGGAAACAAAGCGGGCTCAAAGAGCTTGGAAAGAGAAAAAACAGAAAAGGAATGCGTAACAGTTCTAACAGCGGTGAAAGCTGAAGGAGACAGACCTTAAAAAAATTCCACTTTAACCAAAAGAGGAAAAAAATTACAATTCAACTGAATACTGTCATTATTTTACATGAAAATAGACAGTGAAGGCTACTGGATACAATGAGATCTTACTATCCTCTTTAGAAAGTACAGCTTCCCAGTGTTCGTCCTCAAATTCTTCCACCCTAAAGAAGAATGAGTATATTCATCCTAGTCACACTCTTTAAATTCTCAATCACATTCATCTTGCCCACTATTGTTCAACATTTTATAGATTGGTCTATATGGAACTGAACTCATCCTTGATCGTTTTTACGTGTTCTGTTTGGTTATCTTCTCTACTCTTCTTTGTTTTCTTAAAGTGTTGTAACGTGAGCAAGATATAGCATTCAAGAGGTGGAGATAACATTTAATTTTCCTTTCTATCTTAAACGATCACTTACCTATACACTGTCTCATTTGAACTAAAAAATAAGCGCACAAGATCGAGAAAGCAGACATTAGCTCCATTACACAGATATGAAAAACACAGTTCAGAGAAGTTACACTTCCAGAGATCAAGGAACAGATGGTAGACTGGGCCATGAATTTAGGTTTTCTTACTCTAAATCTGCTATTCCTATCATATTAGACTGCTCAGATATGGTATTATAAAGAATTAAAAGCCGTATTAAAACACACCTGTATTAGCATTGCTGCTGGCTATGAAACTCACCACCAAAGGTAAACGATTGAATTGAACCACCTAAAAAGAGAACAAGATCTAAATAATATGTTACATAGTGAAAAGCTAGTGTAATTCAGATGAAATATCTTAACCTTCCAAAAAACTTTAAATGGTCAATGTGTAAGATACTAGCCTAACATCATGGTATTACATCATGAAAACATGCAACAGTGAAAATAAGTATTTCCATAAAACAGGCTTACTGATTATCTCTTAGAGACATTAATACCACTTAGCCTGGAAAGTTTTAAGGTGGGGCTGTGTCTTCTTCATCTTTTTTTATCTTCTAAAGCCCTGCAGAGTGTCAATTACATAATAGGGGCTCAATAAATATTTGATAAGCAAATAGGTCAAGGCAGTATTTCTCAGTCATTCAAGTGGTTATAACTTAATGATCTTCTGCCTCCTCTGAACCACTATAATTTAAATTAATTTAAATTTAAATTAACTTTGAATCAACTATCTTTTTAAAAAATTTAGCTTCAACCTAACCCTTATTGGCTAAATTAAAGGTCAGATGGGCTGGTTATCTCTTGCCTAAAAGACATTAAAACATATAACTTTTAAAATAAAAAATGTCACTTATGTAGCATCAGTAGTACATGACATACTCTGGGAAACATTGTTCTAAAGTAGAAGTGATTAATTTATTCTAAAGAAGAAAATCCAGCTGGAGGTCAAGAGATATGTAGCAACTAATTTCTTTCCCACAAATAATAACCTCACTTATTTTATATATTTCAAACCAAATGAAGGAATTAGTAGTGATAACAAATTTAAATAACTTATCATTTGATTTTCAAGGAAATTTCTGTATCTGTCACCACCACAATTAAAAAAGTGTGTCATTTGAGAAATCACAGTTGTTAAATAAGCTAAGGGCACCATCTACTGGAGGTAATAGTGACCTGATTTACCCTTTTTAGGATTAACATATACTTTACTACTAAATCTTTTAATCTAATTTTCTATATTAATTAATTCCTGAAATGTGAAAAAAATTACTACAGTTTAACATAACCAATTTGAAGGTTAAGATTTTATAATTCCATCCCCTTCGAAACTAAAATTTAGAATTATAAAACAAACTATTTTATACAGAAGACATAATAATAGTTGAAATCATCAGCAAACCATTTGATAATTATGAACTTACCTGGTAGGTGTTATAGTAACAGATGATACTTTTATTTTTTGAAAGTCCAAGTTTGCTCCCTTGGTCTGTTGCAAGGGCAAAAGTAGACAAGAAACCAGGTCTCAAAGCATGCTCTGGAGCATTATCATTGGCCACTGGAAATATAAATGATTTAAGTAAAAATTATGCAGGAAATATGGTAGGGAAAAGATCTAGAGCACTTTTTTTTTTAACATAAACCTGTAAAAAATGGATCACAATGGTTATGCTTCACAATACTGAAAATCATATTACTAACTGGGTCTCATCAATTTAGGTGGGAAAAACCACTCAGCCAGAAGTTAAGTGATCATAACTAAGGGAAGAAATGCTGGTTCTCACAATTTTTTAAAATTTTCAAATGAATACTAATTGTTTCCATTTTCTTAATATCTAACTTAAAACACAGATTATGATTATCAGTACAATTAATAAATTGAATGTTTTGGTTAACTGAGAGCAACGCTAGAATAGTAAAAAAAAAAAGCTTCAAAAACCTTTGCTCTTATAAAACCCACAGAAGTATCTTTTGTAGATAATAATAATTCTACAACTGGCCATGTGTTTTAAGTTTCTTTCACTCATTAAAAGGTCTAAGTGGAGTTAGTTGTACCAGTAAATGCTGAGCTTAAGGCTTTTAACACAGCGATCCTCAGAAAGAACATGAGAACTGGAAAATCTCTGAGATTACTTTCTTCAAAGCCCTCATTACAGAACTGAGAAAAGGTAAGTGACTTGCCCATGGCTACCTATGTTCTATGCTGGGTTAGAAAGCACACTGGATCACACATCAGGAGATGATGGGTTCTTTGCCTATCTTGTCACTGACTCATGTGCAACTTTGGACTGACAATGTATTCTTTGTGCTTGGCCATTTTCATTTATAAAATGAAAGAACTAAATTAGCTAATTTCTAAACTTTCTTTGAATTCTAAAGTCTGAAATTATCTGACATATATGATAACCCCAGGTGGAAAATAAATTGTAAACAAAATATGCAGGACATTATTTACTCTTTCTGTGACATATATACTTTAAAAAAAAAGGTAAAACTCAGGCAAAAAGAATTTTTTTTCTTTTTCTTTCTTTTATTTTTTTCCTTAGGTTAACCAGTTCTTCTTTAGGCAAAAATTATTGTTAGATTCTGGTAAACTAAAGTAATTGTGAAGTTAAAAGCTTTTCAAAATCTTACTTCCAGTAAGGAAGCAGAACAAGAAAGAGTAAACAAAACAATAAATTTATGTTAATTCAAATGTATGGATGTTTATCCTAAAACTACTAGCAATACTGATAAAAAACATATATTGGGGGAGTCTGTGTGTATAATATATCTAGCTGCACATATGCCCACTCTCATCACTTAGATTTACTAATCGTTTACATAAAATGTCTTTAATGGGAAACTGGGTTTGTGATAAATCCAAGCTTAAACTCTGGATGATATCGTGATACATCTGATATATAATAAGTTACTTAAGATTCCAACCCAGCCTTCAACACACAAAAGCAAACATTTCCTCCCAAACTAAGACCATCTCCTGAATGTATTGAAATGGGTTATTTTATGCTTGCCTTCTATATTACTCAGATATAAATACATTTTTATTCAAAAGCAAACAGGACACTGGCATGTAATTGCTCCATTTTACCTTTAATGACAGGCACTCCATCTCTATCTGACACAACAATAGCATGGAGCCCCTCAACACTAGAAAGAAAACAAAAAGTTAAAATATTATAAAACATTTTCTCAAAATATGTACCTTCAAAGTCATAATGGTAATTTTCATGTATTATTTCTGAAAAACCATGGGAACTCAATTATTGATATAAGGTCCTATAACATGTTTGCCAAAACTCTTCCACCATAACAAGCAAAAACAGACACAGTTGCCTTCACACACGTATAATCTAAAAGGAGAGCAGCTATCATTCAGATCACCTCATGCAAATATAAAACTACAACTTGGGAAGTGCCATTAAGAGATATGTGGGGATACGTGAGCCTATAAAAGGGGGGTTGATTCAGACAGGTGGGTCAGGGAAGGCTTCCTTGAGGAAGTGGTATCTCAGCCGAGATGCTATGGTACTAAGAAAAGAGGGGCAGAAAGATCATTGTAAGCTGAGGGAACAGGACAGAAAGAATGGAGGTCATACAGCAATCCTTTCAGCCACGCCTACACAAAAAGTAAGCAGAATGGTTAAGTCTACAGCTGTGAAGTTAGAAAGACCTGGTTTCCAGTTCAGAGTCTGGTGCTTACCGTTTAAGCTACCTTGTGTCAGTTACAAAACCTCTATCTAAGTCTCAGTTAATCTGAAACTGGGGATAAGTGTACTTATTTGGCTACTGTGAAATTTAAAAAATAATGCATGTAAAGCAGAGGGTGGTTGGTACATAATTAACATTCAAAAATATTAACATCAATGTTGTCACCTGTGCACACTGAGAATGACATAATTTATCCATGCAGTTTAAATACTAAATTATTAGTGAGAATCCCTAGAGCACAAAAATGTTAAAAATTATAATGGGGAAACATCCTCAAACTTTCATCATTTACAAAGGACCTATAGCCCCTTAACTATAACACAAAGCCTACAGTCCTGTAACTACAGGCACACCTCATTTTACTGGGCTGCACTTTACTGAGCTTTGATAACCCTGCACCGAGCAGGTCTATGGGCACCATTTTCCCAACACTATGTGCTCACTTTGTGCTTCTGTGTCACATTTTGATAATTCTCACAGTATTTCAAACTTTTTCATTATTACCATATTTGCTACGGTTATCTGTGATAAATGATCTTTGATGTTACTATTGTAATTATTTTGGGGTGCCACAAACCATGTTCATACAAGATGGTGAACTAATCTGATGAATGTTGTGTATTGTGACTGCTCCACTGACTGGCAGCTTCCCCACCTCTCTCCCTATTCCCTGTGACATAACAATATCGAAATTAGGCCAGTTAGTAACCCTACAATAGCCTCTAAGTGTTATAGTGAAAGGAAGAGTCACACATCTCTCATTTAAGTCAAAATCTAGAAATTTGATAATTAAAATTGCTTTGGACAGTTCCAGCTTGGATGGTCATTTTTATGGCCCTGCCCTACTGTGCAAAGCTGAGGCTACTGGTACTGCTGATCATTAGGTTGAGAACAGAATCGGCAGCTTGTCTTTACAGTTGCCAGCACTAGGAGGGAGACAGTAAAAATGAATCTAAGTATCATATTAACATAAAGTCAATGGTAACAAATAACACTTCAGTAGTGATTTCTTTCTGAGTAGAGAAGAATATAGATAAATCAAAACTAGAAGATAATACTAATTTCAACTGCTCTGTAATCAGAGTAAAGGCACAAGCCTAGGCAAACCACACAAACCAATTTAGGCAAAAATCCAAACAAGTGTTTTTCTTTTTCTTTCCCCACCTATGTAAATTGACATCTAAAACCTTTTTAACATCAAACAGATTCGGAGAATAAGAAATAAAAATTAAAAAAAAAAGGATCTCACTACATATTCTGCTATACTAATTCAAAGGTTATTCAATTCTTCTGGAATGTGAGAATGGATGTCTCAATATATTCCTCTCTTTCATGCCCTTAACTCTAAGGTATCATTTTACATTAAACTAAATGTGAATTTTAATTCAACTAAAGTGACAAAGTCCTCTGAATCAGTAAAATACCTAAAAGGAAGTCACTGTCCTCAACACAAGAGCCTAATTTATAAAATGGTGCATCAAATGGACTGTGGGCAGGTAGAAGAAAGCCTTGTGATTTTTCCAAGTATGAGCTGCTAAGTCTAGCATTTTCCGGTTATGTAGACTCAGCAATTAGGTCTTACAAGCAATGTGAAAAATAAAGGCAAATTCTTAGGTTTTTTCCCCTTGAAATTACTCCAACTACGTCAAAGTATAATCCAGTAAATCGCTATGAAAGAACTCTAAAGTGGCAAGAAATCTGGGTTCTAGCCCTCTGGCATTCACTAGCTGTTTAACCTCAGACAAGTCATGTAACTTCTCTAAGGGCTCATGTTGTTTACCTGCAAACTCAAAGCACATCACTTGTGCTACATAAGATTATGTTAGGTATTTGAAAGTGCTGAATAATAGCATAATACACATATATTAGTCTAAGATAAACAGAAAAAAAATACTACATAAAATTAACATATGTTAAGCAGAATTTATTTACTAACAAATTAGTAATTTTTTACCTTGGTAATTTTTTGTACAGGAATCGTTTTAGGTCCTGAAAGAGAATATAAAAAATCGTATTATAATAATAATGCCTTGTACTGGTTCTCTAGACACCGTCCTATCCACATCTCAGGTAACTTAAGTATTCATTCATACCATTCTTGCTTGTGTTCTTTCTCTTTCTGATTTTGATGCTTTAACTAGCTGTGTGATTTCCAACAAGTTAACTAACCTTTTTCTCTAAGCCTCAGTTTCATTATTTGTTGAGTAGGGATAATTATAGAACCTACATCATAAGATTGTTATTGAACTTTGTTGATACGATGCATGTAAAGTGATTAGCATATCCAGAAGTGGAAACACAAATACATATTAGCAGTAATATTAGATCTTACTTTTCATACTATTGTACACCTTCTTGTTGCTAACTTTGTGTTCACTTGAGAATATATTATGAACATCTTTCCATATCCACAGACTTTCTAACATCACTTTCACAGTCTTGGGTAAGTTGACGAGCTTCTCTGAAACTCAGTTTCCTTGCATGACTAAAGACAAACCACAATGTGTGTCAAGTTTTAGCATGGAACACAATTACGACTAAAGAAACAGAAGACTACATTGTCTCATTACACTCTCACATCTGGGGAGTTTCATTGACAATCCCAGCATCAATCATGAGCTCTACATAGGTAAATCAGACTGTTTTGGCCCTTTAATCCCTACTATTCTCCAAACCTGGACGTTCACTTTATTTCATGTTATCACCATCAGCTTATCTTTGCACACACTATCACAAAGCTCAACTCATCACTTTTCATCCGAAATCCAGATTTCCCCAATCTCTTCTTGTTTCCACTAATGGCACTACCAATCCCTGTTACTTACTCAGCTTTGAAACCTAAAGTAATATTTAACCCAAAACTCACATGTATCACTTTAAAAATCACTTGTGAAGCCAAATGTTTTTAAACTGATGTTCTTCTCTCCTTTCCAAATGATGTTACAGTTTAGGTTCAGTTTACTGTTTATGACTTACACTGGCCTCCCAATTGGTATGACGGTCTACCATTTCTACCCCACACATTTCTACACAATGCCAATAATCGTATTATTCTCCTTCTCTAAATCTATAGTTGCAGTGATTCTCAACCCTGGCTATGGAAAACACCTGGAGAGCATAAAAATAACTCTGATGCCTGGTTTGGAGGGGCTCCCCACATGATCCCCTGTGCAGCCAAGATCAAGAATCAATGTTTGAATGGCTCTCCACTGTTTACCAAATTATGTACAAATTCTGTAGACACCTGAGGCTCCCTACAATATGGTCTACAACTAATTTTACAGTCCTGCTTCCTACCACTCCCTCATACACTTCCTCAGCCGCAGCTGAAATGGACTATTCACAGCTCCTCCACATACATCTTTTCCTTTCCTATCTCTAACTTTGCTTATGCTATTCGTTCTACTAGTAATACCTTCTCGGCCTTTAAAAAAAAAAAATTGCTACTCATCATTTAGAGCTAATCTCAACCACCAAATACTCCAAACCAGCTTTCCTGATAAAGACAAACCGAGGCAATCCCTCTCTCCTTTGAATTTTTACACAATAATGTATGCACATGTGTGATCACTTGCTTACTATACTTTTTTTTTTTAACTTTAGAAACCCTTAAGGAAAGAAATCATACCGTAGTCATCTTTATTTCTCTCACAGCCCTTACTACAGCAATCTTTTCAAGGGAGATGCTGAAAAGAATTTAGTGACCTGATTATGCCTGGAGAATAAGGCCTCAAAAATATAATGGAAGACACCCAAAAATGGAGTGATAAAGGCATAAAAAGTTGCTAACTGTTGAAAAACATAATCTTGCAACCTAAACAGAAAAATCCGATTCATATTGATGTTGAATGACCATTTAGTGTGCTGGTTAAGAGCACGGGCTCTGGAGCCAGTCTGCCTGGGTTGCTATCTTGACTCCACAACTTCCTAGTTGTGTAACCTGAGGAAGTCACTTGATCTTTCTGTGCCTTAGCACCCTCATCTATAACACAGGGATAATAATAATAGTGCCTACCTCAAAAAAGTTACTGTAAGAATTAAATGAGTGTATGTTCAAGGTTCCAAAGAATGTTTAGCATGTATGTCAGCAAAATAACAGTATGTAAACTATAAACAAACACAGACGTTAACAGTATTAATTACCTGCTGTTTCTAGGAGTGAAGTTCTCTAAATTTAGAATTTTGCTTGTATTTGCTTGTATTGCTGTGCTAAAGAGGTGTTGGTTATAAATCATCTGCAATTGCTACAATAAGCTCAGAGAGACGTAACACTTACTGGAAAAAGATTCAGAGCAACAAACCATCATTTAGAAATCGAAATGGGAGATATGCAGAGCTTCTCTCAAGCCCGCAGAACTGGGGCGTGGGAAAAAAAATCTTCTCAACCTCAGGCACCTTAGAGTCCTCCAAGCCCATTCCAGGCAGAAACTCGGGACCCCGCAAACTACTCAAATTAATCTCTCACTTCGGACCCTAGAGAAAATAATGAAGTGGAGGGAAGCGCTAGAACGAAACAAATTTGTACTTGGGAAGCGCTACCTCTCCCCGCCCACTCTCTCCTTCCTCTTGTGTAAACTCACATCCGCCATGATGAACCCCTTCCTCTCGCAGGATCAGTCTCCACGCCTGAAAAAGAAACTCCTGATGACTCTCCTCTCACCACTTCCTCGCCCTCCCCACCTCCAACCCCATACGCGGGGTCAGCTTTCCTCAGGGTCAGACAAGGATCCGCGACTCCAGGACTCGTGACAGGGAGGCTGAAGGCACTCGGAGTTTCCACATACCCAGACGGGTAACCGAGATGCCTGACCTCAGCCCATTTCACCCTCTCACACCCAAAACTCAGGCCTAAAGGGGAGGCGAAAGGGGCGTTCTCTCTTCCGTCTCACCGCCCGCGCCACCTGCGGGCCCAAGCCTAACACCGGGCAAACTGGCTCCAGTTACCTGGGTTTCTGGGCTGCCCGGTTCCCTAAGCTGTCACTTCAAACGACAGCTTCTGACACAGGTTCCTCCAAAAGCCGCCGTCACGTGATTTGTAACCGCCTTCGTGCTCCAGGAAGCACTTCCCAGACCTCCGACCCCGGTGACGCCGGATTTCCGGGGAGGTGCTTCGGCGAAAGGGAGCGCGCGTACGCGCGACGCGCCCAGCCCTGCCCCGCAACCCGGGGGCTGCTTCCTGCACCTGCACAGAGACCCGGACGTCGCGACCTCGGCTGTCGGATCGAGATTCCTAAGAAATCGCTGAGCCGTGAAGACCCCCGGAAAACGCAAGCAAGAAGACGTTTTTGTTTGGAGAAGGTGGAAAAATCTCATTAGTTTTTTTAGGGCCCGTTATCTTAAAACCTCTTCTTGTAGATGGAGAAATTTGAAGGGGTGGTGTTACACGCTTGAACAGCAAACACCAGATTGCCCTTGATTAGAAGTCCCAGGTCCATAAGTTTCTGACCCCAATTTAAAGCTCTTTTGGCTTTCCCATGGGTGCTACCCACGTACTGTGACTCAGGCCCTGTCTAGATTGAATCGAGGATCCATGAGCTTTCTGGAGATGAGTTATGTGTGTACCTGAAGCCTCTACATATGCAGACATTGAACAACTTTCTTTCACTGGCCCTTGACTTAGAAGGCTATACCTTTAAGGACTGCCTACATTACTTTTTGTTTCGTGCATTGCTTGTGTGCACATTTAAGGAAAACCTACAGCAGGTGGTAGGAAAATGAGGTCTATGGGAACTTGTTTTCGACTGATTGTCAACTCCAATCCCAAAAAGTAGAAGTGCAAAAGGAACCATAGTCCAAGACGTGGTGAAAAGATACTTATTTCCTAGTTATCCTTAGGAGGATGAAATGGTAAACTACAAAGCTCCCAGCTGTTACAAATGACCTCCTTGTCATTACAAGTGAACTTGACAGTTCCATAGCAACTGACGTCATTGAAGATCACTTCCTTTTCCTTCCTTTCATTTCTTAGCTTCTAGGACACTGCACTTATTTTAGCTCCTCACCCACTCTAGCCTCCTCTTAAACGAAGGCATTTAAAGTTTGTCTTTGATTCCTCTGCTGTTTTTCCCTTTCCACAGTGTCCTGAGAATGTGAGTCCTAAATCTGCACTTTTCATCTGAGTTCTAGTTTCACATTTTCAGCTGCTTGTTGGATGTTCAATATTTCTACACGTGTCTGTCAGTTCTAAGTCAAAGGCTCTAAAAACGCCAGTAAACCTGTTTCCTGATCTACGTCCATGATGGTTCCAAGATTCCATCAGGTATCATGTTTGCTCTCTTTCCTTCCTCATGTTCTTTTCTTCCTTAACAATGCTTTTTTACATCTAGATTTTTTCAGTTCTTCAAACCATTATTCCATTCAGCAAGACTGTATCAATAGCCACTCAACAATGGCCAATTAAACCTTTCTAAAATAACGTACATTATTGCTGATCAAAAAATCTTTAGTGATATACCATTGCAGACAATAGTTGATGTAGTCTTTAATCTGGCACTAACGTGTCATTTTATTTTACTTCTAAATGCACTCTATTGTGAATCCTATACTTCCAGCCGAATTGATTACCTCACCCTTCCATCCAAATGACTCTTATTTTCCCATGCTAGTTATGGAGGTTCCCGAATCTGAAATGCTCATTTCTCTCGTAGGAGAGGCAAAACTTCCTTTTACCTTCTTTAATTTTGTGGCTGGGTCTAACAATGAAATTAACAGATTAACAGGAGGAAAATCATACAAATCCATTGAATATTTTTACATGTACATGGGAGTCTTCAGAAGGAAAATGAAGACCCAAAGCCATTAGGCCCAAAGTTTATATACCTTTTTACACAAAAAAACAAATTGTGGGGTTGAGACAGACAAGGGGGCTTGGGCTAGGGGCAGTAGATTGTACAACAGTGACTATTAAACGTATGGGATAAACTAATGGGAGATAAGGATTATTTTAGTAGGTTTGTTTGCACAGGTCCATTTCAGTGTCAGTTCCATCTCTGGTGATAAGAATGTTCTTCTCTTCCTGGTAGAGGGAGGGCACCTTTCTCATGGGAAGTTTTATGACAAGCCTTTAAGTAGAAAGTAGGAGGTCAGAGAGCCCTTCCTGCATTTGCTGTTTCCTAGTGCCTTCAGATCAAGATAATCAATATGCTAAAGTGGCATATTTCAGGGTGGCATGTTCTAAACCCCTTCATTTTCTGCCTTAGTTATTTAAATCTTATTTCCTTATAACACCTTCTCATCCATCACATTCTCTTGAATGCTCCTATATACTACCAAGAATGGTTGATATTTATCTGTGCATAATTATGTGTCATAGATTTAGTTTGTTTACCCAGTGAGACCATAAGGTCTAGAAAGAAGGGTCACGGTTTAGATTTTTTCCAGTTTCCTACAATGCCTCTGTTTCTTGCATTCTGTAGGTACTCATTTCAACATTTGTAGAATGAAAGTGATTACAAGAAACCATTAGTCCTGGCCCTGACTAAAACTAAAACTCCTTATTTCCCCCGTACCTCCCCACCATTTGCCCCCAAGTTTGGAGGCAAATAAAAATATGAACTCTAGCAAGAACTTCTAATTTCTGGAAGCACTACTTTTCATTTTAACATAATTATCCATTTTAATGACATTATTATATGGTAGTTGATCTGGAAAATATTGCTGATTTTTTTCTTCCTCTTCAGTGGCAAGAAAGGAGAGCACAGCTTTCCAAGATCTCCAAATACCACGATGTCTACAAATTGAAAAATCTAGTAAGATTTTTAATTTCCAAGTGTGGTGGTTTCCAAATTATGGCATGTCAATAGGAGAGTTCCTTATGTACTCAGATTGATCTGTTTGCATTTACCCATCAATAACACTGCTGTTGGTACAGGACTAAGGGAAATATTTACTGACCTAAAAGATTATCAGGACCGTGTGCCAGTTCCCCAAAGTGGGATTTAACAGATGATCTCTGAGGTTCAGAAAGAAACAGATAGTATACACATACACGCATATGCACACAAAATTTTTATCTCATTATACAAATTTGCTATTTTGTTCTACTATGTACACAGCATACTAGTACATTATATAGTCAACAAACATACACATGTTAAAGTTCTGAGTTTATTATATCAGAGCCTTTGTTTCTGCTTCTCTTTAGCTTAAATTTCTCTTAGCTGTTGTATACAGCAGAGCTCTCAATTTTTTCGTGTTTTTTTTTTTTTAGATTCTGGTTTCCTATCAAAAAATCAACAATCAATCATCTGGATTTATGCTGGCTCTGCTGTCTGTGTGAAAATCCTATTGGTATTCAAACTCGTATGGGGAGGAGAGTCTTGCTGATTCTCCAACATACAAAAATGAAAATTTTATCACTTACACTGGCCAAGTTGGAAAATGTCTTACAAATTTTGATTTTGGCTCTGGTTTGGGATTTGGCCCACTGAAAATACAATTATAAGGTCTATACAATAACTTTCTCTAGTCAGTTATAAGTTCTATACAATAACTTTCTCTAGACTTAGGCGGTCACCTCAGGAATCACTAATTCCCTCGATCTCTGGCTTACATCTAATAGTCAGTGAAACCACTCACTTGTCAACATCTTAAATGCCCCTACCATCTTTCCTGCCTAACAGAACCTCAAATTTGGAAGAGTTAAATGAGTTGTATTCTACATGTCTATGCCAAGGCTGCTGGACTAAGTTGGAAAAAATACACAAAATTTAACAGATTGTAAATTCTGTCACCACTGTGGGACCCAAAGAAATCCTACTTTTCACTAGTCAGATGACTCAGTGAAAATGATTCCTTCAAATTGTCTTCATTCTTTTTGACGTGTCTGCTTATCACCCTCTCCACCCCCTAATTTTCCATAAACTGCTTACGTTATTAAGAAAATACAAGCCATAACCCATATATTCCTTTCTGAAAGAATGCTGGTGGTGTCTCTTAGCTAAAGTAATTATTCCATCTTTGCAGTGGCTCCAACATCCTCTAGAATATCAGGTACTTAATGCTATTATCCTTCTTTTTCTCTATTCTTTCACTTTCTACTTGCCCCGTTCCACCAGAATAAAAAGAATTAGTAAGGTCTCTCATGTAATAAGTAGTAAGGTTTCATGTAATAAATAATAATTGAAAAAACAAAAGCCTTCTTAGAAACCACATCTTCCAGCTACCACCCCTTTTCTCTACTTCTTTTCATAGCCAAATTTTTGGAAAGTTTTTAATTGCTGCCTCCATTTATCCCAAATCCAATCAATCAAATAATTCTCTTGATTCTACATCCTGACTGTATCTCAAAATCAATCACTATATTCCTACTCTGATCCAAGCCATGATCATCTCTCCTTTGACAATACTTCCTATCATTTCCTACATTCACTTTTGCCCTCCAGTCTTCTTTGCACAACAACTAAAATGTTATTTTAAAAACTCAAGTCTCATCATGTTAACTCCTTCATTAAAAATCTCAAAGTTTTTCTTTGAACATAAATCATCATGGTTTATATATAGCCTCATGGGATCTGGCCCTTATCTTATTTTAATTCTCTAACTTAGCCTGGCTTCCTATGTCATAATCATACAAGTTTGTTTTCACTTCTGTAAAGTTTCTATGACTTTATCAACTTAGCACACTCTGCCTGAAATATTTATCTAGCATTCACCTCACTCCTACTTATCTCATCTTTTGGGTTTCAGCTTAAGCTCACTTCCTCAGAGAAACCTTCCCTAATCCTCCCAGAGTAGGTTAAGCCTTCCAGATATATGCTTTTGTTGTACCTTGTAATTTTCTTTGTAGCATTCATCATAATTATAATTAGTTATTTACTTGACATTTATTTCCCTTGCTAGATGTAAACTTCATAAGGATTTTTGCCTTGTTCAGTGATTAATTTCCATATTACCGCCTGGGTTATAGCAAACATTCATACATTTGTTGAATGGTTGAATGAATGAAGGAAAGGCCATATTAAGAATATAAAACATGGGGCTTCCCTAAAAAAAAAAAAAAAAAAAAAAAAAAAAAAAAGAATATAAAACATGATAAAAACAAATCCTTTACAGTGAGAACAGACCTTCTTTTTATTCATATATTGAGATAAACTGCAGAGACTGAAAGACAAAAAGTCATCATAAATCATTCAGCAGAACATTCATTAAAAATCAAATGCATTTTCTTTAACAAAGTTCTCACACAGAAAATTTTATTTTATATTAAGTCTGATATAACATTAAATATTTTACAAATCAGACATTTCATTGAAATTTCATTTTGAAATCTAATTGTATAATCTTGAATGCACTATAGACAAATAAAGTAAGATCTCCTTTACCAATTTCACTTCATTTAACTTACACAAGGCTTCCAGTAAAATTCCATCACACCTTGAAAATTACCTGCAGCTTTTAAAAAACATGATCTAAACTTCATATGGAAAGAAAGTCTTATGTAGCAACCCCAAAATTAAACAAAACAGGTAAGAAGCATTTCTTAATACAAATAAATTATAAAAATATTATTTATGTGTGAGTTTCTTTCTTCTCATTGATATAGTCATCCATCCATATACAGTCCAAAGCAGTTCATTTTTAAATTGATGCTTAAAATACTCCGATGTCATTGAAAAATCTCTATTATTTTAGTGGTGCTCTTAAATGGCAAAGTAGAATATCAGATTAGAATGTCCCAACTCCTGGACTGAAGTGAATGAGACATTCACACTCATGCCAGATGTCATCTGTTATGCAGTTACCAGACAGCTTGGCAACGAGTAATTCCAATTTTTTATGGTAACTTACTAAAACATTCCAAGAAACACTTCTTACCCCTACATACTTGCAGATTGCTATAGAAAGATACAATTATATTTGAAGTATGGGCCTTATAATAGGAATTTCTGTTAAAATATGGAAAAGATCAACAGAAAGAATCCACACCAATGAAATTCTGTGGACTGATTTTCAAAGTTAGAAATAAGAAAATCCACTGCTAATGGAAGCCCTGCTCTGTGCAAATATAATGTGGTATATATTAAACAATCACATATTTGAGGTATTAGCTGGAAAAAATATATATATATACATGTGTGTGTATATATATATATACATATATACACACACACACACACACACACACACACACACGTATACATGGACACATCCACAGAATATTCACAAATCTATTGGCCCCAAAACCAGCAGATAATAAAATTAAATAAATGAAAAGGAATCACATATCAACAGGAAAGTTACACGCAGGAAGTTACAAAAAATGTGCTTACATAATCCTTAATATAAGGAATATGTTTTGAACTAGTGTTTTGAGGGAAAATGTTTCCACTTATACGAAACTGTCTATTGAATAGTAATAAAACAAAGAGGAAGCCTGAATTCGAGGACTGTATTGCCTGCCAGATTATTAAAGGAATGTGCAAGAATTATTGAAGATCATCATTCTACCCACTTCTGTGAACTTAAAAATTAGAATTAAAAAAACTTTGAAGTTATTGTGAGACTACTCTCTTTTCTTTTTCATGGGTTTATGGAGAATTTATGGACTTTGGGCAGTAGTCCAATATGGCCAAGAGACAAGGTTTTTCAGCTATCTAGTACAGATTAAAATTAAGATTTATTGTTCATTTTCAGAAGATTTTCTGTTCAGTTAAGAAAAAAGATTATGGGGCTCCCCTGATGGTGCAGTGGTTGAGAGTCCGCCTGCTGATGCAGGGGACACTGGTTCGTGCCCCGGTCTGGGAGGATCCCACATGCCGCGGAGCGGCTGGGCCCGTGAGCCATGGCCGCTGAGCCTGAGCGTCCGGAGCCTGTGCTCCGCAACGGGAGAGGCCACAACAGTGAGAGGCCCGCGTACCACATAAAAAAAAAAAAAAAGAAAAAAAATTATGAATGCCTTTTCAGTTGGTTCACTCAGTATGACGACAGATAATAGTAAGAGTAATACTGAACACAAGCTTCATATGGGAAAGCTAATAAATAAGTGCACAAATTCTCCTTTTGAATCATTTGGTCTTTTGACATAATTCTTACTTAACTAAAAAGACGGCTCATTTGGTCCTCAGGCCAACATCTAGAAATATTTCACTGCCTTAACACAGGTGGGATATTTTTTAAATGAAATACATTAGAATGCATTATTAAGTAATACTAACATGTCACATCTGTTAAATAACAGCTGCATTTAAAAATACTACAAATCAACAAAGGGAAATCAAGAGGTTAACCATTTCTCTCAGTAACAATTTTACATACTAGTATAACTAAAGATTTAACAGGAAGAACACTTAAGCATGAAAGTGCAATTAAAGCAAAGGGCTGGAATTCTATCTTCCTGTTCCTAATAACACCTGAGCTGACATAAAAGCAAAGTGGTTTAATGCACTGGCATATATATACCTTAAGGGCTTACTCTTCTCTACCAAATCTTTGTAATTATCATATATAAGAATGTAATGATTATGAAACAAATACTTATTTAAGCATTCAAATGCAGTCTGTTCCCAAAACATATTGTTTTCACTTATTATTTCTCATTGTTGAGAATTAAATTCTCAGATTTGATCACAATAAATTCCAAAACTTACAAATGATTAGCACCTATTTGGAAACAAAGGAATTAAAAGAGGAGGAGAAAAGGTACTATTTACTTTCCCCCAAATCCTTGCAAAGACAATGATGTTTGTGTATGTGTTTAAAAAGGGATAAAAATGTAAAGCACTAATAAATATAATTGCTGCCAAACTTCTAAAATACCAGTTAGAAAAGCTAGTAAATCAATACTCAAAGATTGAGGGCTTTTAGGCAATGATTAAAATGAAGAGGACAAGTTATCAAATTAAATTGGAAAGCTCAGGTAGCTAAAAATAAGATGGCAAAATGGAATTTTTGTTAGAAGAGCAGCAAATGTGAAAATCTTACATCTCAAGATAGCTGACACTGTAAATCATACACTTTGATTAAAAAAAAAAGATAGTAGAAGTCTTTTTACTTTGTAGAATTAACCCAAAATTCTAAGACCCTTGGACGGGCCTTTACACCATGATATAGCTGACATTAAGGACTTACTTTTTACTTGCATACTTTACATGTGGCTTCAATTGTCAGGCACTCGATCAGTCATTTCCCACAGTTGTTTGAAAATTTTATCAAATGCATTTTATGAAATGAAATGTAATGCAACTGAAATATAGTACTGTCCAAAGGCCATGTATGACTTCACAATATATAACTTCACTTAACTTGATAACTTCACCTATCCCCTTAAAGTCAGGATTAAGGGAAAAAGAATCAGTCAACAAGAGTTCAATTCACATAAGCATCAATCACAATAGTGTAAATATCCCATTAAAACTGGAAAAATAATGGATGAAACTTTTTTCATTTATATTTGTATAAGTTTTCTGATGCATATAAACTTTCAAAGTTAATTAGAATGCTATGACCTTGTTTTTAAGAAACTAATTCTATAGGCTGAAGAAAATATTTTAAATTGTATTTTCTTTTAAGCACGATATTTTTTCTTTTTAAGGTTGCATTTCTAAAGAAAGTTGGTTAAGCTGTCCAGTTTTCCTAGGATAGTATGCTGTTTAGTTAAACAACTAATACAATCAAGCATTTCTATTGATTTACTGGAAAAGGGGATACAAGAGAACATTTAAAAAAGAATGGTCATTTCAGAAGTTCTATTCAACAGATGGTATATAAATTACATTCAGAAAAAAATCTTTAAATAAAAGAACACTGCACTCTAACTAGCATTCTCTCACACACAAAAAAACCTAACCAAAGATGTGCTCATGTTCTGTTAAATGAGTATGAAAGCAAAATCATTAAAATACAACTGTTAAACATAGAAGAAAGAAAAAAAAACATAGACTAGAAATCAAATAGTTTCACATCCAACATACAGGCACCAAAAACTTCAATTTCCAGCTGATTTTTCCAATTTATATTATGGATTTAATTATAAGGAGCTTATTCCTATAGGATTAATTGAATTACTCAATGGTGAATAGATTTTAGCTCAAATTTTTGTAAGGATAACTTGCTATAAATCACTATTCTACCTACTGCTATGTTTCTGCTCACTGCTGTATATGGCCAAACAGATCATGCTCTGATCAAGTAAGTCTCATGTTAATCTACCTATATGTTTACGAGTTGGCAATCAGGTTAAAAGGCACAAAGCTTTATTTCAGTAGTAATTTTTCCTATTACTTAGACAATATTAAGAACTCATTTAGTTTTGGATCCTGTTTACTAAGGATCCTCATCACTAAGAAGAAACTGCAAATTTCCATGGGGGGTAAAACAGGTAGGCCCTTTTCTTCATAAATTTTAGCAGCCTTCAAAGATGTATATATATGAACATTTGGGGGCCTTTTAGTTACTGGAATTGCAAATGACATAACTGCAATTTACTGTTGAAGACCCTTTTTGGTTAATGTTTATAGAGCCGTTTCCTCATATTTTCTTTAAAATCTATCAGTATAGCATTTCATTTCTATGCATGGCTTAGCAATTCATAAAACTAAATAAATAGCAAACTGATACTTTACACCAGTTCATTTATCTCAATATATAATTTAGAATATAATGGCAATATTAAAAATATCGATTCCCTCTACGCTGATAATGCTACAAGATTTTACACAAAGTTAAACAACTTTTGTTTTTTCTTTTCTTTTTGATAAAGTTTCATTGCAACCTCCACACACTGGACATCTGACAAGGAAAATGTAATTTCGTCATAAAACATTTATTCCATCACTTTAAACTAAAGTGTCTCATGGAGCTAAACACCAAAAGAATTTAAATAAAAAGGCAATAATCTGTATATACAGAAAACGATCATTCCATAAATATTTACATGACAAGGGAAAGAAATTGAGAATCTAAAACCAGAAATGGCTACAGGTGTGATAATCCTTTCTCAAGACATTTTTAGTTAGGAATCATATAAGCTTTTAAAGTGAAAATAACCGCAGAAGCATAACTAAAATATTAATTTTAGTTTTCAGTTTCTTACTATTTAAAGGAGCCAGTAGGTCATAAACAGTCCAAGATTTCAGGGACCAACTATTCAGTTTAGTTTTCAACATCAAATCTTTTTCTTTAGCTCTCATGATGAAACTAAACTTACTTACAGAAAAAATAGAGAGTACTCTAAAAGGTATAAATAAAATTCCAGTTCATCCTCCTTTATAAATACTTGTCAGCCGCTCCAATTCTTTACAGTTGTCCATGCTCAAGGCATCTGCCTTCCTTCGGAGTCGTTCATCATGGTATACTTTTGCTGCATACTGCATATCTGTTTCTGTTAACAACAACCAAAAAATTTTCTAAGTAAATAGTAATTTAGATCAACTAGTTGTTTAAACTCAAAGATGTTTTCATATAAGTCCTTCAATATATTTCTATTAACTGTTTGTTTGTTTTAAAGAAATCCAAGTACTAGACCTAAAAGCCATTTGGAATCCTACCATGTGAAACAAACACAGAGGGACTTCGCTGGTGGTGCAGTGGTTAAGAATCCGCCTGCCAATGCAGGGTTCACAAGTTCGAGCCCTGGTCCGGGAAGATCCCATGTGCTGCAGAGCAACTAAGCCTGTGCGCCACAACTACAGAGCCCGTGTGCCACAACTACTGAAGCCCTCATGCTCTAGGGCCCACGTGCCGCAACTACTAAGCCCAAGTGCTGCAACTACTGAAGCCAGCACGCCTGGAGCCAGTGCTCCGCAACAGGAAGCTTGTGCACTGCAACAAAGAGTAAGCCCCGCTCCACTGAATTTGTTGAATTGTATATTGAAAATTTTAAACATACACAAGTTGAGTACCACAATAAACACTCTAAAACCCCTCACCTTGATTGACCAATTCTTCACATTTTGTGAAACTATTGATGTTGATCTTGTCGGATTGTTAAAAGATTAAACTAAATTATGCCACAAAAACTACTTGGCTTATGCTAGGGATGGAGTAAAAAAAAATAATAATAAAAAATAATAATATAGAATACTTATGTACTTATGGGTACAAGACATTACACTAAGTGTTACCATATATTATCTGTTATGGTCCATATTTTAATGACAAGATAACTAAGATTTAGAGAGGTTAAGTAACTAGGTAATGCGTTGGTGAAGACAGGATCTTGCAAGACAGTCCCAGAGTTGGCACTTTAAACATAACATTACACTCATTCATAAACATGAATATCTTTCCTTCTTTCTTTCTGTTTATGCAGTCAATTCCCAATTTTTATTTAAGGTAATAGAATGTAAGTATGCATAACCCCCAAATCACCCGTATTTGGCTGCGGACTAGGACTTGTATTTGAAAATAAGATATCTAATGTGCTCATCATTCTTTTAGCAAAAAATAAGCAAGTCTTTCATACATTCATTCATATGAATTCATTAATCATTCATCCAACTGTTCATATATCCATCAAAAATTTACTCTGCCTATGTTGTACCAACAATTGTGCAAGGTGCTACAGATCAAAAAATTAGGTGAAATAAAATTAAATAAGTAAAATTTGGGAAATACTTCCCTTAAGACCTTTGGCTAATGCACGGTTTCCCAACCTCAGCAATACTGGCATTTGGGGCTGGATAATTCTTGGTGTGGAGGTTGTCCTGTGCATCCTAGAATGTTAGGCAGCATCCCTGGCCTTAACCCATCAGATGCCAGTAGCAATCCCTTCCACCCCAACCCCGTGTTGACGCACACAGTTTCCAGACATTACCAAATGTCCCCTGGGAGGCAGGGGCAAATCATTCCCAGCTGAAAAACCACTGGTCTTATGTAACCTTCTCCACTTTGAGAACATACTGATTCACAGACTCAGAGACTTAGAAACCAAGGAGGTTTCTCCTCTAACTATCAGTATATAGATGAAGAAACCAATGCCAGAGATAAGAACTCTCTTAGAAGTATACAATGGTTATGTTTTATCAAATTTTCCCTAGTGAATAAGAGATGATAATTGCTCCCATTTTCTGAGTATTTACTACATGTGAAACACTTCAACTATTGCCTGATTTAATTTTCACAACAAGCCCATAAAGTTAGGTATTAGAGAAGACTGTGAAGCACAGTGCCTAGATTATGAAAGCAAATTGGTTTTGAATCACAGATCACCTCAATGACCTTGGGCAAGTTACTAATTAATCTCTCTATGCCTCAGTTTCCTCATATGTAAAGTGGGTATAATCGCCTCACAGTGTCATTGTGGAGGGAGCTTAAATGAGTTAATATATATAAAGGGCTTGGGACATGACTGAAAAAATAGGCATTATATAAATTATAGTTACTTCCTGTACCCACTCATCATCATCATCATCCATTTTATACACGAGGGAATAAATTCATAGAGGTTAGAATATTCGGCCTTAATCACTCAGTTAAAAATTTCAGACCTAGGATTCAACTTTAGCCCGTTTAATTCCAATGTCTACACTATATGGTCTATATTATTATTTGGAACAGTAAGAAAAACAAAAAACTATAATAACAGTTCACATGGAGCATCTCAGCAGATTCTTACGGTCAATAGTCAATATTTTTATAGATATAACTGCTTAAATTAAGGAAGCTGAGGCTGGAAGAGCCTAAACAAATTAAGTGTTCACAAGAACTTCTCTACCTACAAAATAAGTAAAGGAAAGTGGAATGTCAACAAAACTCATTGTACATTAAGTGTTACCTGTTGAAGCTAAATTGATGAAGAGTTTCAAATTTAATTCTGAAACAGGATACATATTAAAACTGATGACACAGTTTATACCAGGATTTTTTTCTTTCTTAGTGGTACATAAAATAATGTTGCATGTTACAACTGACAACATCTTAAATACAATGAAATTTGATATTATCTACTTATTTCATCAAATATTTATTAAGAACAATAACATAAACACCGTTTATTAAGTTCTTGCCATGTGCCAAATACTGTTATAAGACCACATGTACAGTAAAACATATTGTCTCATTTAACTACTGGGCTCCGAGTATGTGCCAGGCAATTCTAGAACATTCCTTGAGTAGGGAAATCTACAGTAATCAATTCCAAAGACTCTGAATAAGTTTTTAGATGTTAAATATTTGATAAACTTACTTTGTTGTCTTTCTTTCCAGCAATTATTTCGAATATTAGTCACATAGTCTTCTTCCACACTCTTTTCTACCTTTTGTAATAACATTCCTTTATATTCATTTTTAAAGTCTTTGTTGACATAATAAACGACACCCAAGTTTTCTGTCTGCATTTTAATCGTTTGCCCTGATCCACTGTAAAAGAAATGCTTGATCATTATTTTTTTAATTAAAATTGTACATTCTGATCTGCTTCTACAAATCAAGCTAATAAAAATAATTAAAACGTCAATATTGGTAATCAAATATTTAATATCATCTCAAATTACCTAAAACCACCACTTATGTCATAAAAAAGTAATCATATTTTAATACATTATGTTCCTGTAAGTTCTCTCAATTTTTAGTTAATAAAAAACTTATTTGTAAAAAATAAATCACTTCTTATTTTTAGACCAATCTGTTTTTAATACTATATAATCACTAGCAATATGATTTTACAAAGTTTCCATTATATTCATTGTATTACACTAAAGTTTTTTGGAAGGTATGCTGCATTAAATTTGCTATATGTCCTGATCACTTATATATAAAGTATATTGTGGAAAAATACCTCACATAACAAAAAAGTAATGTTTGCTTTTATTTAATCAATATTTTATAAACAGAAGAGTGAAGTCATATCCTATTTAACGACACAAATCCTATGTGAGATCAATCACAACTCTATTTTTGTCTTTAAAGTCTTCTAAAGCTTTTTGTCTTTGATGTCAACACATTACCTATTACATTAAATTGCCATCAAGTTCGAACGTAACACTTCTGTCTTTATCCACATTAGAACAGAAATGTAAACTAACACAATACAAACTTATTGCATAAGTAAACTACCTTTAAAATTAGACATTTTAAAATCAGGTACACATGTAGTAATAGAATATTTGGCACTTAAAAGTTTAAAAGAGCACAAGGCCCTTTAAAGTTAGTTAGGTAAGAAACAAGAGTTCTTTTTTTGTAAAACTTCACTGAGCTACTTACGATCTGGGATATAAGGAATAAGGAGGATTAGAGACCATCAATTGGCTTAATAATGACACGAGGATCAATACAATAATGGGCATCAGCTGGATAAACACAGAAAAACCTCCCTACAAAAAAATCATCAAAGAATAACAAATTGTAATATAACTTTAGTTGTCAATAATCCAACAATTGTCAAACATTTTTAGAGGAAGAAAGGACATTTGAGATCATCGGTTCAGTGCTTCCAAATCTGCCTGATCATACCAACGTCCTGGGGTGATTCTTAAAATACAACTTTTTAGGTGCTTCACCTAGAGATCCTGATCATGATTTGGAAAACATTGGTATAACCTGATCTCATTTTACAGATGAGGACGTTCTCTGTCTCCCTCTTTTTCTTCGTACACAGAGACTCTATCAATACGCAGCAGGTTGCAAAACTATTTTTATCATGGATTTGAGGGTGGAACATGGACACTGATGAGAGTGGCACAGCTGGGGACCAGACCTTTTAATTTCTGGTCCAGTGCTCTTTCCATTTACCTTTCTCCTTCACGTAATTTAACAGCTATATGCAATTAGGTATAACTGCATTAGAGTAAGGCAAGTTACTTCTAATTTAATTTTTTCAGTGTTAATTCTAAATTATTTAGAACCAACAATAAGAATTTACATTCAGAACATGCACACTGCAAGTTTACCTTCATTAGAATCATAGAATATCAAATGTGAAGGTGTCATATTGCCCAACCACCCCTCACCTTGACTTCTACCCCTGCTCCCCCAATATCCCTAAGGATTCTTTAGTCTCTATTGAACACCTCTGGTAAAAGAAAACTCATCACTTCCTTTTAAAACAACTTGCCCTATTTTCAGACAACTCTATGCTTTTCCTGAGCTGAAATTTGCCATTTTCTGATTTCTAATCATATCATAAACATACATCTCCTCTTTCTTCTTCTCTTTCATGTCCACTATGTTGATGCTGATGTTGACTGCTATAGCCAGCTCGTCCATTTGAAAATGAATGTACACTACCTAGAAAATTAAAAGCAAGGTTAAATTAGGGAGAACAATTATCATCAGAAAAATCATATTTTCCTTTATATTTTTATTTATTTATTTTAATTACTAAAACAATGCATGTTTGAGTAATGAATGCTTATTGCCCTCTCCTCTTGTGAGTGAAGGGTGGACAAAACCAGGAATGATTCTTCTTTGCTTCCCTTAAACTAAGGAGAAGCGCTTTCTTGATGAAAACTTGAATGAGAGGTCCTCCCTAATACTGCATACAGAGAGGACTTTTGCTGTGGTTGGTTGATTTTACAAACCTTGGATCATTAATCTGAAACTCTGCTTTCTGCATTTATCAATGAATCACAAGTACTTCTAGAAATCAAAAGCTCATGCTCTGATTCATTTTTTAAAAAACAGCTGTATAATATACTATGGTACAGGTGGACCACAATTTTCAAACATTTTCTTGTTGATGGACATTCAAGTTGTTTTCAAAAAAGGTGACCAACCAGAAATGGCTATCACTGATAAAGTAAACTATGTTATAACAAGCAAAAGAACTGCAAATCAACTATCAGAAAAATTCACTATTGTCTGAAAGATTTCTAATTGTTCCCAGCATATTTTTAGTCAAAATTATTAGTCTGAATAATTTTTTTGTGAGAGGTAATTATGTATCCTAGTATGTCAAAATGCAGGTTATATTTTCAGTCATTAATTTGTATTTACACATCCTCTTTCTTTCAAGGATGCTTTACAAAATGCCTTATCAATGATCACAATCTTTCTCAATAATATCCAGACAGGACTACCAGGCCAAATTATATTGCTACATTCATAAAGACTATCCTAATTTTGAATGGGATGTTTAACTTAGCACCTTTTGTTACTGCTGTAAACAAGACTGGACCTATAATTTTAAACACCTTAGAGAAGCTACTCTTAAAGAAAATTAATTTCCACACAAGCAACTTACAGTAAATGTAAGTAAAACACAGTACTACTTATGCTGGTACTAAAAATCTATTCATTTAGTAGTACTTCTAGAGTATTTTACTTTGATAGCGTAGTTTAAGAAATTATTTGTATCTTAATGTAATTTTTTAAAACCCACTTACTTTATATGTAACTTATGATTCAGACATTTCAATGGACAGTACCTCCACATACATCCATATTAACAATCTACAATATTATTAATGAAATCTACAAAGATCTTCAAAGAACCAATGTCAAAGTCTTTCAAGGTACAGGTTACCTCCTACAATTGTATTGGCACTTAACTAATGCATTGCCACTGGATTTCCTACTTACAGATCCTTTCTTCAGCTCTATGTAAAATACACAACATCTTTTAAAAAATAAAGTATGTTCTAGAAAAAAGACAGACTTACAATAAAGGTAATAAGTCTAACAATTTTCTTCTATCTTCATGAAAAACCATCACAGGATCATAATACTATAAGAAAATGTCAGGGAGAAGGTACATAAATCTCTAAATAGCCTAACTGGAGGTGATGATCTCTAGCTTCATAAAGTACAAATATTTATAACTAACATTAAAATACCTGAAGGAAATCCACCACCAAAGAATATATTAAACAAGTCTTCAGGAGTTATATCAGCTTCACAACCTCTATGGAAATTAAATCTACCATTGTTCTGCTGATTACATGCTTGTTCTTCATTGCCTGTGAGGTCATACTGCTTTCGTTTTTCTGGATTGCTTAAAACCGCATAAGCATTTCCAATCTCTGAAAAAGTAATGAGCAAAAGTTGATAAGCAAAGCTTTTATATTATAAAAGACTGCCCCATATAAAGGCTGTTTGTCAAACAACAACAAAAAGTGACTTGAGGTTAATCAAAAAAATAATAAGACAGTAACAATTTCTTTTAAAGGTATTATACATTGCTTACAATTACACATATTACCTCCCAATACAATTTTTTATATTATCCAGGCAAGTCTCCCTACTGCCTTGAACATAAAGGAATGCTCATCTTGCTTTCTTACCATTGTGCTCCCCTAACTTCCTGCTTCTTTTTTTGAGTATCCCAATGTAGTCATTCATTACTGCCCTTCAAACCAATAGTAATAGCAGTAGCCACCAACTACCAGGCTCTGACCTCAATATCTTATTACTTTATCCATTAGTATCTCAACTTTACAGATGAGCCGCCTGAGGTTCAAAAAAGTTAGGAAACTTGTTCAAGATCAAATTTATTTTAGGAGAGTAAGTAAACTCTATGCAACCTACACCATAAACCTTTTTTTGCACACTCCAGCCCAGAGTAAGCTATTCTTCATTTTATTCCTGAACAATTTATTTCTCTTAAACTGTCAACTCCATGAGGGTAGGGACTGTATCTAAGTTTTCACTGCAATATCCCCATGGTAGAGCATAGAGACTGAATTTGTTTTGAATGAATCCATATATCCATATCTCTAGTCCTCCTATCTCACTTTGCTACTTTCATGATATTCATAAAGAATTCTATTGCCTACCTCATACTCCCATGTCCAAAAGAGCACATTAATTACCAAAATGTCTTCTCGAGGTAATTTACAAAAGCTGTAATGCTTTAATCAAAATGCAAGAATTACTCTATTCATATTCTGAAACATCTAATAATTAATCATTTTATAAGAACAGCTTACTTCTTAAACTGGATCATAAACCTCTTGCATATGGGATTATTTTTTAAATACTTTTGAGATCCCATGTGGTGGCTGCCATAGGCACTGTGCAAGCAAATACATGCTCATTAGGTAGTTGTTTCTGGAGGACTACATATCACACTGAAATTAATCATATACAGATACTCTAGACCCTTTCTTCTGAATGAGAGATAGCTTTCAGGTGGTCTGTGAACCCTATGGTATGGTAGTTGTTTTTGGATGACTACATATCACACTGAAATTAATCATATACAGATACTCTGGACCCTTTCTTCTGATTCAGAGATAGCTTTCAGGTGGTCTGTGAACCCTATGGTATGAACAATTAGGTGGATGGTCCATTTATCTGAGGAGATGGTCCAAAACCTTCTTCAGATTTTCAAATAGATCTGTGACTCAGAAATACAGCAATCATTTATAATGCTGCTCCAATGGAGAAGCATAATCAGAGATCCCAGCAATGTACTTATAAACACCATCAAGGTATTAACACATACGTAAAAAAGAAGTATATCTTTCAATATCTGCCAAAGTTGTACTTCCAGTAATAATATCAGTTTTAGGATTTAGCCTCTATGCACTAAAAGGACTATTTCAGGTTCATAATGCTATTACTTTTTATACTAATAATATATTGGCAGCCCAATTCTATCTTTAAAGCTTTGCTTTTTAAGAAAATGACTTCCAAACATTATGATGTTTTAGAAAATATTTGTGAAAGATTGTCATAATTCATAATTGTATATGTAAGACAATTTATTCTATCTACTGTGACTAATCTTCTATTCACTTACTTTGTGCTATACCTATAATCAAGATTTTTTTTTCAGGTCCTTATTATCTTACGAATTAAAACCAAAATTTATTTTGGTATTCAAAAGCCTCACAAAATACATTTCCATCTCAGTGTTATTTACTTCACTAAAAGATACCTTCTGCTTTATTCATTTTTCCTTAATCACACTTTTTATATCTTGAGGTTAACTTTAGATTCACATGAAGTTGTAAAAAATATTACGAAGAGATCCCTTCTACCTGTTACTTAATTTCCCCAATGGTAATATCTTATAAAATTATAGCACAGTATCACAGATAGGATACTGACATTGATATAATCAGGATATAGAACATTTCCATCACCGTCTCAGGTTGCCCTTTTATAACCACACCCACTTCCTTCCCCTCCATCCCCTCTTTAAATCCCCACAACAACTAACCACTCTATTCTCTATTTCTAAAATCTTGGCATTTCAAGAATGTTATATCAATGGAATAATACAGTATATAAATAGAATGACACCTCCCAGATTGGCTTTTTTCAATCAGCATAATTCTTTGGAGATGGATCCAAGCTGTTATGTAAGCCATTCATTCCTTTTTTATTGTTTTCCATGGTATGGATGTTTGTTTCACTAATAACCCAGTGAACAACATCTGGGCTGTTTCTAGTTTTTGGTTACTACAAATAAAACTGCTACGTAGGGACTTCCCTGGTGGCGCAGTGGTTAAGAATCCGCCTGCCAATGCAGGGAACTCGGGTTCGAGCCCTGGTCTGGGAAGATCCCACATGCCGTTGAGCCATGGCCGCTGAGCCTGCGCGTCCGGAGCCTGTGCTCCGCAACGGGAGAGGCCACAACAGTGAGAGGCCCACATACCACAAAAAGAAAAACAAAAAACAAAACAAAAAAAAACCTGTTATGTACATTCATGTACGTGTAAACATAAATTTTTGTTTCTGGGATAAATTCCCAGAAATGCAATTGCTGGGCTATTAGTTGAATACTTAGTTTTGTGAGAAATTGCTAAACTGTTTTACAGAGTGACTGTGTCATTTCATATCCCATCAGCAATGTATAAGTGATCCAGTTACTCTGCATCCATACCAGTATTTGGTGTTCTTACTAATTTTTACTTTAACCATTCTGATAGGTGTGTAGTGATATCTCATTTTGGTTTTACTTTGCATTATCCCTAATGGCTAATGAATGATATTAAGAAACCTTTTCACATGCTTATTTGCCATGTGTATATATTTAATCTTTTGTGGGATGTCTCTTCATGTCTCTTAACCAATTTCTAATTGGGTTGTCTGCTGTTTAATTTGGGATTTGGGGAGTTCTTTTTGTTTGTTTGTTTGTTTTGTTTTGTTTTTTGCGGTACACGGGCCTCTCACTGCCGCGGCCTCTCTCGTTGCGGAGCACAGGCTCCAGATGTGCAGGCTCAGCGGCCATGGCTCACGGGCCCAGCCGTTCCGCGGCATGTGGGATCTTCCCGGACCTGGGCACGAACCCGTGTCCTCTGCATCAGCAGGCGGACTCTCAACCACTGCGCCACCAGGGAAGCCTGGGGAGTTCTTTATATAACCTAGATACTAGTCCTTTGTCAGATATGTGCATGGCAAATATTTTCTCCTATCTTGTTGCTTGTCTTTTCTGTTACTTCATAGCATCTTTGCAGAGCAAACAAAAAAATTTTTGATGAAGTCCAACTTACCCACTTTTTGTTTTATAAACTGTCTAGGTTAAGTCTAAGAAGTCACTGCATAGCCTAAGATTCTAAAGTTTTGCTTCCATGATTTTTTGCTAAAAGTTAAAGTGTTGTTTTATATTTATATTCAAGATTCATGTCGAATTCATTCTTATATAAAGCATGAGATTTAGGTCAAGGTTAAATTTTGTTGTTGTTGTTTTACCTATGAATGTCCAATTGCTCCAAAACCATTTGCTGAAAAGGCTATCTCTTCTCCACTGAATTATTTTGCACCTTTGTCATATTGTATGGGTTCCCTGTCCTGTTCCATTGATCTATGTGTCTATCCCTCTCCCAATATTACACTGTTTTGCTAACTGTAGCTATAAAATAAGTCCTAAAATCAGGTACACTAATTACTCCTACTCCTTACCTTTAATGAACCATTTTTATTTATTCAGGTTCTTTGTATTTCCATATGAGTTTTAGAATAAACTTGCTCTTATCTACAAAGAAGTCTTGTTAGGATTTTGACAGGAACTGTATTAAATGTGTTTATCAACTTGGGGAGTCTTGACATCTTTACTACCATGTCCTTCAATCCATGAACATGATATATTGTTCCATTTATTTAGATACTCTGATTTCTTTCATTAGTATTGTGTAGCTTTCAACATACAAATCTTATACAAGTTTTGTTAAATTTACAGCTAAGTATTTCTTGTGTGTGTGTGATTGTAAACAGTAATGTATTTTTAATTTCAGTGTCTACATGTTCACTAGTAGTATATAGAAATATGCTAAATAGAAATTGATTTTTGTATGTTTATCTTGTACCCTGAAATCTTGCAGGATTCACTTATTAGTTCTAGGAGTTTTTTTTTTTTTTTTGGTACATTCCATGGGGATTTTATACATGATCATGCTATTTGCAAACAGGGACAGTTTGATCTCTTCCTTTCCAATCTGTGTGCCTTTTATTTCCTTCTCTCACCTTAATGCACTGACTAGAATTTCCAACACTATGTTGATTAAGAGTGGTGAAAGGGGACATTCTTGTTTGTTCCCAGTGTTAGGGGGAAAGCATTAAGTCTTCCACTGTTAAGTATACTGTTAACTGTAGGTTTTCCATAGTTGCTCGTTTATCAATTTAAGGCAGTTTCCTTTGGAATTACTATTTTTCTATCAGTGTTTTATTTCCTGTCAGTTTTACCATGAATGAGTGGAGAAATTTTTCAAATGCTTTTACTGCACTGACTGATAAAATAAGATTTTTCTTATTTAGCCTATTAACACAGTGGATCACACTGATTATATTCAAATCGTGAACCAGCTTTGCATCCTAGGAATAAACTCTACTTGGTCAGGATGTATAATTTTTTTAAAAGATTGTTTTGTTTTTTTAATAAATTTATTTATTTTATTTATTTTTGGCTGCATTGGGTCTTTGTTGCTGTGCACGGTCTTTCTCTAGTTGCGGCAAGTGGGGGATACTCTTCGTTGCGGTGCGCAGGCTTCTCACTGCGGTGGCTTCTCTTGTTATGCAGCACGGGCTCTAGGCGCGCAGGCTCAGTAGTTGTGGCTCGCGGGCTCTAGAGCACAGACTCGGTAGTTGTGGCGCACGGGCTTAGTTGCTCCGCGGCATGTGGGATCTTCCTAGACCAGGGTTTGAACCTGTGTCCCCTGCATTGGCAGGCAGGTTCTTACCCACTGTGCCACCAGGGAAGCCCTTAAAAGATTGTTGAATTCTGATATTTTATTAAGGATATTTGGGTTTATTCCATGAAGGATATTAGCCTGTAGTTTTCTTTTTTTGCAGTGTCTTTGACTGGTTTTGAGAGCAGCGTAATAATTATTTTGTGAAATGGACTGGGAAATATTTCCTTCTCTTCTATTTTCAGGAAGAGACTGTAGAACTGGTTTTAACTCTTCTTGAAAAGTTTCATAGAATTCTCCAATAAAGACATCTGAGCCTGGAGATTTCCTTTTGGGAGTTTCCTAATTACAAGTTTACTTAACAGCTATAGGGCTGTTCATATTACCTACTTCAAAGTGAGTTCTGATCATTTTCAATTTTCAAAAAATTGGTTGTAAATTTATGTGTGTGGAGCTGTTCGTAGTATTCTCTTACCCTTTTGATGTTTGCAGAGTTTGTATCCTTGTTTCTGATACTATTTTTGATAATAGTAAATTGTCTTCTTTTTTCCCTTTGTCTGTCTATTTTATTGATCTTTTCAAACAACTAGTTCTTTTGTTTCATTGTTTTCAATTTTACTGCTTTTCACTATTGTTTTTCTGTTTTCAATTTTACTGATCTCCACTCTCACCTTTATTTCCTTCCTTCTTCTTGCTTTAGGTTTACTTTGCTTTTCTTTTTCTAGTTTCATGAGGAGAAGCCTAGATGACTAAGGCTGTTCCTCTCTTCTAACACATGCACTAAGTGTTATGTTTCCTCTTAGTGTTGCTTTAGCTGGTTCCCTCGAATTTTTGATATGTTGAATTTTTATTCAGTTTAATGTATTTTTTAAAAATTCTCTTTGAGATTTCTTTTACCCATATTATCTTTCTGTTATTGACTCTATTTTGATTTCATTGTGGTCAAAGAACACACTCTGTATGATTTCAGTTTTTTAACTGGGTAGAAATTTATTTTATGATCCAGGACATGGTCTAACTTGGAGTATGTTCTGAGCACTTGAAAAGATTTTAGAGTCTGCTGTTGGGTGGGTGGAGTGTTCTATAAATGTTGATTAAATCTTCTTGGGTAATAGTGGTGTTTAATTCTTTTATATTCTTGCTGATTTTCTGTCTTTTTGTTCTATCAAGTGTTGAGAGAGAGCTGCTAAAGTTTCCAACTATAATTGTGAATTTACCTATTTCTCTTTCCAGTTATATTAGTTTTTGACTTACATATTTTGCATCTGTTTTTTGGTGCATACACATTTATATTGTTATATCCCCTTGAAGGATTGTCCCTTTATCATAACATAATATCTGTGGTAATTTTTTTAGTCTAAATTCTACTTTTTCTAGTATTAATACAGCGATTCCACTTTCTTTTGATTAATGTTTACATGATATATCATTTTTCATTTCTTTACTTTCAGCCTGTCTATATTGTTATAAATGCAGTGAGTTTCTTATAGGTAACATATAGTCGAGTCATATATTTTTAATTCACTCGGCCGATCTGTCTTTTAATTGATATATTCAGATCATTTACATTTATATGTAACTACTGATAAGTTAGAGCTTATGTCTACCATTTTATTTTTTGTTTTCTATTCTGTTTTCTTTTCCCTGACTTCCTGGGAGTTATGTGAACATGCTTTTTGGAATTCCATTTTGATTTATCTAGTGTTTTCTGACTCTATCTCTTTGTACAGTTTTTCAGTGGTTGTTCTAGATATTACATTATATATACATAACTTACCACAGCCTACTAATATCATCACTTTGCTAGTTCAAGTGTACTGTGAAATCCTTACTTCTACTTCTCTTTACTTTCCTTTGTTCTTCCCCATTTATAATGTAACTGCCTTATGTATTTTCTCTACATACATTGAGAACCACATCAGATAATATTAAAATTTTTGCTTCAAATGTCAAACATAATTTAGAAATTCAAGAGAAGCAAAGTATATTGCATTTACCCATATTTTTGCTTATGCTGTCCTTTCTTCCTTCTTGATATTTCAGATTCCTTTTTTTTATTATTTCCTTTTGTTTAGAAATTTTCCTTTAGCTATTCTTTTAGGGTATGTCTGCTAATGACAAATTCTATTATTTTTCCTTCATCTGAAAATATCTTGATTTCCCCTTCATTCCTGAAAGATATTTTTGCTGGGTATAGAATTCTGGGTTGATAGTTTCTTTTCTTTCAGTATTGAAAACTGTGCCACTTCTTCCTGGCCTGCATGATTTCAGATGTGAAATTCACTGTCATTTGAATTGCTTTGCCCCTATAGGTAAGGTGTCACTTCTCTTTTGCTGCTTTCAAGGTTTTTTCTTTATCTTCAGTTTTCAGAAGTTTGACTATGATGTGTCTTGGTGTGGATTTCACTGGGCTTATCTTTTTGGAGTTCACTCAACTTCTTAAATTACAGAAGTTTATATCTTTTGTCAAGTATTTGAAGTTTTCAACCTTTATTTTTTTTTAGTACTTCTTCAGCTATGCCCTCTTTCTCCTCTTCTTCTAGGAAACATATAAGAATGTGAAATCTTTTGTTGTAGTCTCACTTGTACGTGAGGTTATGTTCCTTTTTTCTCTTTCAGTCTATTTTCTCCACTGTTCAGACTGAATAATGTCCATTTTTCTATTTTCCAGTTCACTGATTTTTTTTTCCTCTGTTATTCTGCTGTTTATGCTATTCATTGCTAGTTTCATTTTGGTTTTGCACTTTTAATTTATAGAATTTCTATTTGATTCTTTATACCTTTTGTTTATTTGCTCAGACTTTCTATTTCTTTGCTGAGACTTTTATTCTAAATGTTTCAAGCATATCTGTAATTGCTCATTGAAGCATTTTTATGATGGATGCTTTAAAGACTTTGTTAGGCAATTCTAACTCTTCTGTCATCTTCATGTGCAATTCTATTGACTGACTTTTAAAATTTGATTTGAAGTGTTCCTAATGTTTAGTATAGTAAGTGATTTTCAATTGATTTGTGATCATTTGAGGTTATTATCTTTTAAGGCTCTCGACCTTTCTAAAGCTTCTGTTTTAATTGTCCTGTTTGGTACAGGAAGTGAGGATACCACCTTGTTACTCCAAGGTGGGAGTAGAAGTTGAGGTTTCCCCCTTGGCCTCTGATGACGTCTGAAAGAAGAGGCTCCTCATCACTGATGGGCAGGGATGGGATTTCCAGTCCCCAATCAAGCATCCACTGATATCTCTTTGGCTGGAAAAAGGAAGGGTGCCTCATTATTGCTCCCCAGGTGGCTTTAATGACACCACAATGATATGGCTTTGCTTACCTCTGGATGGCAGTGAAATTCCAGGCCACTTATAACACTACCCCAGGTGGTGGGGGAGAGGAAGGGATACCTTGTTACTGCTGGTAGCAGTGGAAGTAACAGCTCCCTACTCAATCTTCTCTGTTACCACCCCAGTTGGGAGGGTAGGGCCTCTCATTACAGCCTGGAGAGGGTGACAGTATAAGTTCTCAGCCTCTGCTGGTGTGGGTGTGGGTGGGGCCACAGTTTTTTCTGTGGTATTTGGCTGCGGTAGAACGGCTACTGCTTAAAAGTTTTCTGTCTTGCTATGTTGCCCCTTTCTGGGTTGTCTGGCTAGAGACAGCAGGCCTTTCTTGGGAATTGTTTGTCTGTGCTCATTGGTGTTTCTGGGTTATCTGCTTCTCCAGCACCCAGTCTAAGACATAAAAGGCAAAATGAAACCCAAGCAACACACTGCCATGTTGTTCTTTGGGTCCCAAGGTCCTTAGCTGGTCTACCTTCTTTCCTCTATGTTTCAGTTTTCTTATGTTTGTTTTATTTTATAACTAATATCCAGTTGCACTTTAGTGTGAGGAAGAGGAAAAAGTATATCTCTTCCATCTTCCTGAAAGTGGATGTTGTCACTGACTTTTTTTTTTTTTGCGGTACACGGGCCTCTCACTGCTGTGGCCTCTCCCATTGCGGAGCACAGGCTCCAGACGCGCGGGCTCAGCGGCCATGGCTCACGGGCCCAGCCGCTCCACGGCATGTGGGACCTTCCCGGACCCGGGCATGAACCCGTGTCCCCTGCATCGGCAGGCAGACTCTCAACCACTGCGCCACCAGGGAAGCCCGTCACTGACTTTTAAAACACTTCCGTCATTCTCATATCCAAGTTTCTGCCATTTTCTCTCTTCGCTAACCGTAGAAATCATACACACTTTGTGTAAACTCTTAATTCTCACCAATTATATGATGGCTTCTCCAATTACTCTGATTATAATTCTACTTTATCTTTCTGACTTTTCTTCAGACATCTTTATTCTATGTTTTGAATTTAATTACATTCAGTCTTCTGGGAGATCCTGGGTAAATCAGTTAATCTCTCTGAGCCTCAATTTTCTTATTTGTGAAAGAATGACACTGGTTCCCATCTATTTCAGAAGATTGTTAATAAGCATTAAATTTTTAAAAATAGGAATGAAAAAACTATAAAATGCTTGTCAAATGTTAGGTATTACCATTATTCCAAATGTTCTGTGTGAGTCTTGTCTCCTCCTCAAAAATTACAAATTCTTTGAGTAAGAGGATATCTCATATTTTCTTACTGTATTTCTCTCAGAATTAGCCCATAGGGTAGACCTGATATCTCTGTTCTTATAGATTCACTCTAGATGTTAAGAATATTGAACTACCAAACCTAACACAGGCAGTAGCATCTGATCCATTATTATTTATCAAGCAAACATATAAACAGCTAATCAATGCCCTTGTCATTATATTCAAGTATATGTAAACAGGCACATGTACTATTCAAATAGTCTCTGAAATACTTGGGAGTCTTTGAAGGTCAAGGTAGATTGGGCATGTTTTGAAGATATCCACATCAGACAGAAGAAAAGGCATCCATTTGATTCAAATATTTTTTTAAGGTACGTTTATATATACTATGCAAGTCACTGTCTAGATGTAAATAAAATATTCTCTGCTTTGAGAAACTCACAAACCTAACTAAAGAACAAAGAAAGAGCTACATGAAGTTAAGAGTTCATTTAGTCTACTCTCTTATTTTTTTTTTTTGCGGTACGCGGGCCTCTCACTGCTGTGGCCTCTCCCGCTGCGGAGCACAGGCTCCGGACGCGCAGGCCCAGCAGCCATGGCTCACGGGCCCAGCCGCTCCGCGGCATGTGGGATCCTCCTGGACCGGGTCACGAACCCGCGTCCCCCGCATTGGCAGGCGGACTCTCAACCACTGCGCCACCAGGGAAGCCCATAGTCTACTTTCTTTGATAGTAAACTTTTATTTTTAAAGTTTTACAAAACACACAAATGAAAATATCTCTTCTATCTAATTTAATTCCGTAACCAATTATCTCCTCTTTTTCTATGCTTGAAAGATATAAAAAACAAGTGGTTTCCATTTTCTGTAAAAAGTATTTTGGCAATTACAGAGCAATAAATCTATACTTACCTCTCATATAAACAAAAAACTATAGTCTTTACTTAGAATAAACAGCTTGGTATCCCAAACACAGAAATTTAGATCAAATGCTTAAAAATAAAATAAGACGATTCAGAAGGTAATGAAAAGGTCCTATGTGTTCAATGAATGAAACCTGCCATTTCTGTGTGCTGACACACTAGCAGTAATATTTTCTAATTAACTACCTTTGCTCACCAAGCATCTCTGGCTTACAATCTGGGTTTTCTTTTCTTTATTTTTTTTTGCCATGCCACGCGGCACGTGGAATTCACAGACCAGGGATGGAACCCGGGCCCCCTGCAGTGGAAGCGTGGAGTCTTAACCACTGGACTGCCAGGGAAGTCCCAACAATCTTGGTTTTCTATGTAGTTTCCACTCAATGAAATATGGGTTCATCAACCACCACCCTATTATGATCCTCTTTGGAGTTAATAAATTGGCATTCTGACTTACAAATAACCCCCTATTTATTGAATAATGTGCGCCTTTCCTCTAGAGATTAATCACCGCCAAGCATGTTGATAAATATTAAGCTTCTAGTTTTGCAAAGTGTAGTATTAGACTCTGAAATGTACCACACCAAAGAACAATCACCTTTGTTAAACTCCTCTAAGTGTCTGTGTGGGGTGACATATGTGTTGCTCACATCTTCAAAACACAACACAGGCTGTAAAATATTGGTAGGTTCACTTACTGTTATTCTAAGACCGATAATGCTAACATGACTTCAATACAGAAATGGGAGAAAGAAGCAGTTAAATGTCCTTAACATTAATGAAGAATTAATACTGAAATCATCTAACAGATCACAAACATGCAAATAACTCACTGCCAAATGTGTTTAGACATCTTAAAAACACAAAAAATTTTAAATTAAACGATTTTAATTCAGAAAGTGAAAAAAAGGTTTTTAACTTTGGGGGGGAATATGTGCTAAAGTTAGTGTTTTTGAGTAAAGCAGCTTTTCCTATGCTTTCAACACACCACTTTTAATCTAAGGAGACAGAGAAGGCGCTCACTGTCACAGAGATAGTCTACTTTCACCAGCACCACTTTGGCAGCTGCTTTTACTGGAAAATATTAATAATCCCCAAATGTATTTTGCTTGCCAACTTCTTTTAAAAAATAAAACTGTTTTGCAAACAATTTTAACAGTATTTTTATGAATGACAATTGAGTCATCTATCTTTTAGGAACATTTAAAATGATTATCTCCTTCCTGTTATTCCAAGACCCCAGCATTTCACTGTGAACATACATTGGCTTTATGAATGCCAAATTCACAAGAACAAATAATCGCAAATGTAAGCATTTCCCTATGAATCAGAAGTTAACTATTATGAATAAATTGTAATAAACATGAATTATAAAACCAGTTCTCTCACACTTATTTACTAAATTGGCAAAAAAACTGAAATAATAAGAAAGAAAATGAAGAAAATATTAGCCAAGAGAAAAGAAACATTCTTGAAAAAAAATCACAGTAGTTAGAACTACATATAAAATATGCAAAAATTGGCCAGAGTTAACAGAAATAGAAGAATACTGGACCAATAGTGATTCCAAGTAATTTCTCAATTCTAGACAGTCTTTAATATCTTAAAAACTCATAAAAAATATATTGCTTTTAGTTCTTTTAGAACCAGCTGGTAACACGCTAGAAGCTCATGCATAATCACCACACTAGTTGTGTGCAGTAAACTAGAAGGCGTGCACGGGTATCTAGAAAAGTTACTTAGAACTCTGCCAAAACTGACATGTTGCTTTTGTGAAGCCAAACAGCATTTGTTTGGCTCTTGGTATAACAAGTTAACCGTGAAGTTTTAAAGGATTTTGAGGAGGCTTGCTTATGCTGGCCTCTAAATGCACCAGTCTAAAGGCAGAATTTAATATTCTGAAACAGTGTAAAATGGATTCTGAAAAGGGCTTAGAAAATTGCTTTAAAAGGTTTACTTTACTTTTAAAAGCATCTGTTGCTCCAGGTGCATGGTTTTTGTCTGGATGAAACTTCAAAGCAAGCTTTCTATAAGCTTTTTTCAAATCTTCATCACCAGCATCTTTGGTAACTCCAAGTACTTCATAGTAATTTTTACATTTGTTTATGCTGTGAACAAGAGAATGTGTTACATTGTAAGTAAACTTCAAGGAAGAGCTTCGAGTAATACCTCTATTTTTTTATTTACTAGAATAGTATAAAGAACTGTCTGTGGACTGTTTTCTCGACATCAAATTATAGTTTATCCATTAAGGGTTATTGCTCCATTCTCTTTTTCAATAACAGACCATTTTTCCAACCTCTCCCAGTCTAAGAAGAATTGACCATAAGAATGTCCTTGGTGCAATTTATCACAACTACAGAGAAGTAAAGCAAAGCTCATAACAAGTGTGGATGAAGGACAGAGCACACACTGTAACTAAAAGGAGAGAGTAAGAACAATTTTATAGTACTCTTAAGTGCATAAATTCCAAAACTCCTCGCAAGTATGTCACAGCTAAAGATTAATGTGCATTGCATTCCAAGAGTTTTATTGTTGCATAATGTAACCTAACCAAATATCAAAGCAGCAGTTTAGTGCATGTAGGCAATTACAGTACCCTATGGCTTCAATGTCAAGGCAAGTTAATTCAGCTAGGCAATGATAAAGAGAATTCATTTGTGTCAGTCTCTATGAAAGATACAATCTCATAATAAAATACATCATGGACTCAAAAGTATTTGTTACACCTGATTTTCATTATGATGAACATACTCTTAATGATTACTTACATGTTTATAACCCTAAATATGCAACATTTAAGCCCAGAGTCTTTGAAGTATGTTAGGAAAAGAAATACTCTGAATGAAGCAGAGAATACTAATCCTTTTGTATGCTAACATTGTCCCATGGCCTAAAAATTTTTCTTCACTAAAATACAGCTACATTTTAAACACTTTTTGTTGAGTACTATATAACTTTAAATGTGTTCCATGTATGAGAGCCTTGATGACAGAAGTAGTAAGAAGTAAAAGGATCTGAGGCACAATTGTTCCCTGACAGCTAAAGAACTGCAAAGGCTGACTTGAAATTTTCAGAGAAAAGAGACAAGATTGATTGTATTTCGCTACTAAACCTATTAGCCATCACAGTGCTTGGTACATGATGGGTTCTCAGTAAATATTTATGGAATAAATGAACCTTAGCTCTCCTTTCATAATGAAAGCATTCATCATTTGTTATATGAACAAGGGGAAAAAAAGAACACATTGAAAATATTATAGAATTTTTTAATAATCACAACAAAAATCTGTTAGGCAGTCTTCTTCAGAGTAATAATAATTAAAATTAGATTTTTCTACTTTAGATACTTAATAAACATGAACACAAGTCAATAATTTCATAAACATGACATTTCCTTTATTTAGTCAATAATACTTATTGAGCATGAACTACGTCCCAGGGCACTTGAGATCTGTTAGAGAACGAAACAGAGAACAATCACTGCCTGTGTAGAGACTCATTCTCCTAGATATGTTAAGAAACTATGTGATAGAAAAAAAGAGAAGAACGACATGTACAGAACACCTACTGTGTGTCAGGCACATATCCACAACCCCACATCCATGTTCCAACATCCATAAAGTTCTGAAAAATGGAAGTTATTCTATAACTAACTTGACTGCAAAAACCTGACTTGGAAACTTTCAGAGGCAAAATTTCAAAGGCAAAACTGAACTGATGTGAAGCTGCTATAGAGTCTTCATTTATCACATTCAAGTGTGATATTTGTACCTTTTGCTGCAGAAATGGCACTATTAGGTTAGGGCTGCTTACCAGACCCTGCTAAGACATTATGTAATCTATAACATATGCTCCTTATTACTTTTTGAAAATATGAAGATCTCGAGTTCCAAACTACATCTGGTCCACAAAAATTTCACGTAAAGAATCGTAGAATCTTATTATGCTGACTATTTTATACAAATTATCTCATTTACTCCTCATTAGGTAGATATTGTTCCTATTTAACCAATGAGGAAATCAAGGCTTCGAGTGGTTATGTAAATTGCCAAATGTCATATAACCAAGTAACAGATGCAAACCAGAATTTATTTCTTCAACAAAAATTTACTGAATATCCACTTTCTGCTAGATGCTGCTTCAGACACTATAGTGGTAAATAAAGCAGTCAAAAATTCCCTCCTCACATTAAATTTACAATTGGGAGAGAGATAAGCAATTAACAAATATAGAAGTAAATACGAAGTACATCATATGACATCATATGGTGATATATGTTTAGAGAAAAATGAAGTGGCAAAGGGAAAGAGCGAATGGAAAGAGAGGCCTGCTATTTTAAATAGGGCGATTAGGAAAGGCGTCACAAGTGAAGCTTCAATCCTCAGTTTGTCTGACTTGAAAATCCTGCTGTCTCAGAATCAGAATAAAGAAGAAAAGGAGCCCATTCAGACTCCAGACCAACCATCCACTTCCTTCTATTTGCTCTTCTAATCAGTGTTTAAACAGATTCTCTGTTGGTTTTGGTGCCCCAAACATGCCTTCTCTGCCTCTCCTCTTGTTTAGTTAGTTTCTACAACGTCTTCAGACCTCAGCTGAGCTCTTTCTTTTCTCAAGAACTCAGATTCCTCAAGACTAAGTTTGGTGACCCTCTTATATTCTTCCAAAGCTCTCTGAACTTAGCCCTATCCCAGCAATTATCTTAAATGTACCACAGCTATCAGTTTACAGGTTCGCCTGCTTTTCCAGACTATTAGGCCCCTTGAAGGCAGGGATTGTGTCTTGTTCACCGTATGTGTTGAATGGATGGATGACTAGTACAATTTGAGGGCAGAAATGGTGAAGATCTAAAAGTCATTTTTGGACCAAAGACAGTAAAGTGCTGTAAGAAAAATATAGCTGGCACCAAAAAATCAATTTGGAATAGACTGTGGGACAAGGACCAGAGCTAAAAATATGACAGACACTATCTGAACACAGAAGACAAAAGGCAGTGATAAACAAAACACTGAAAAATCCTAAAGTCATTACTACTTGCTTTGAATGCCTAAGATGTTTCCTTATGTACCCGATTAATCCTATAAAATTATTCTGTTGATTATTTCCTGAGCACAAAAGGCTAGGCAATAGAAAAAGGCAGTCTAGTAGAGGGCTGCTGGATAGTATAGGGAAATTAGGTTGGAATTCACCTTCTAGAGATTCACCAGTCTTCTAGAGATGGGTCATAAAGCTAAATACCGTCACAAAGAGAAAAAAGGTAGGAAAAACAATTATTTCACTAACTCTTAGCCGTATCTAGCTCTACCATATCTTCCTTGCACTGAATTTTTCATCATATATTAGAGAAGAAATTCTTTGAGAAGCTAGCAGAGAGGTATAAAGTCAACATTACCAATGGACAAGCTGTACAGTATGTATCTCAAGTAACGCTACAAATATACTCATTTACTTAATTTTTCACACCTAAATGAGAAATTACCATTCACAAATTAATTTTATTCTATATATTGTTCATTATACTCCTTTTCACCAACTAACTGCATTTGTCACATTTTTTTATAGTTCGCTCCTTACTGAAAGATTCAAATCTTCTTCACCATCCTCACCAAAGAATAAAAAAAGAAGGAAGGAAGGAAGGAAGGAAGGAAGGAAGGAAAGAAGGAAGGAAGGAAGAAAAAAGAAAAGAAAAAAGAGGTAATCTATTACCTGCCTTGGAAGAAAATATTGTGCAAAAAGGCCAGAAAGATATGTCTGGGAGCTCAACAGGGGAGATGTATGCATGGCTCAACTTTTATGTCTTCCTTTATGTGTGAGAAGGCATTCTGGCTGTGGAAGGAGGGGTCTCTTTCTATTCTTTTTTTCATATATTATAGATGATTTTTAAATAAACTTCAAATTTAATTGGTGTTTAGGAAAATAATTCCTTACTCCTGAGACAAAGGATTATTTATTTTATAAATTTAGCACAATGGTTTATTTTCTTTTCATTTAAAGAACTACAGCTTAAATCCAATCCTAATGAAATCCCCATAATTCAAATAATTTTAACAGTTATACAGAAGTGTTCCTAATTGATAAATATAATGATGGCCAGTTAATGATTTCTCACTGATCTTGTAAATTTTTAAAATAAAAGATGGGCTTTTTTTCTATGAGATATTAAAAGTCTCTTTAAATTAGATCCAGGACACCTTTTGCTCTGTAATTTTTCAATATATTTCAATGCAAAGACAACAAACAGTGCTTAGTTTCACAGAATATGAGTTTTTACAAAGTTACACACTTTTTCTTCAGTCTTACTGTAACCTAGCTCTTACTTATGCAATGGATGCAGTATTATTGCATGGCTTCTCCCATTGAGCCAAACTGTCACTGGGCAACTTGTTTGCATAATCGTGCTAACCAAGATAACATGGCTTTCTTCAGAAAAATCCCCTGTGTATAGGTAAAACAAAAACAAAAACACACAGCATGTAAGTGTTTGCTGGTGATCTGTTACCCCACTAAAACGACACTTACAAAGGCTAATATAACGAGTAAGTGTTACATGATTAGCTAAGCAACTCTTATTCAGTATAAGATACCAAGAGAAATACTTTGAATAACTTAGGGGTTCTATTAAAGAATGTTCTGATCATATTTATCCCCAAAGGACAAAAACTTCATTTATTTAACTTAAAAAAGGTATGCTAAAATTATTGATAAGAGAAACAATCTCTAATACAGGTATACTACTAAGCTAATACTTGTACTCCATAAAAATTCGGTATCAAACTTGGCTGGGTCCACAGTGCTAGCCAGCAATCCTCCCATTCCATCTGCCTTTCCCCTCTGCAAATATTCTATACCTTTACCACTCTTCTCAAGCTTTCAATCTCATCTCTTTTCTTCTAACTGTCAGAGGATAACTTCATCTCCAATTTCATAGAGAACACAGACCCAAAAGACAGGAACTCCCTCAACATTTTATTTCCATCTGTCCAATTCTGGCCATATACAAAGGGGATCTGCACCCACTATCATCTTTCATCTTTCACACAATTCACTCTATTTAGGTCTTTTACTGAGAACAAGTTCTCCCAGTAAAAAGTAATTTCTACAAGAAAATAAAATTTGTTTTTGGAGAGATGTGGTTTCCTGAAACACATTTCAGCAAACTGTTTAATTAAAGGTTTTTCTTAAAGAAATTCAAAAGCAAGGATCTCATTTATTCACTTATCTCACTTATTCAGCCACCTCTGACACAATACTACTGTTATAAAAGTCATTAGCAAGATTATTTATAATTCTCAAAGTACTTCACTACCATTCAGGCTAACCAAATATCCTTTACCATGATTATGGAGTCTTTGTTTCTTATTGTGGTCACACAGATAAAATGTTACATTCAAGCTTTAGCATCTGAATATATATGAAGAAAAGCACAATATGAATACATCGATACTTGATTTAAAAATAACTTCAATTCAAAATTATGGTGAGTAAAAAAGAATTAACTAAAAGTAAGAATGGGGGGAAAAAAGGTGAAAAAAGAAAGAAAATAAGATTAAAAGAGAAATAGGTAAGAAAGGTCAAAAGAGAAAGAAAACTAGCTTTACCTACTTTTCACTTAAGCTAGTTCACTGTACTATTCACTGTCTATGTTGAATTATCCGATTAATCACTGTTCAGAGTCCTTCATCCTTATACTTCAGTTTCCTTAGACAGCAATTTCAGTACAACATCAATACAGTTTCCTTAAGCTACAGCAGGAGACCATAACAGTATTTTCTCTAGTGTTTCATACTCAGAAGTTCATTTTCTTTCCAGAAAATCTTTTCTTAATTATAAAATTAATAAAGTCAATCTCCAAAACCCAGTTCCTAATTTTCCAATTCTACCTAATTCTTCTGCTTTAAGTAGAAGTGTATCATGAAGTAAAACTAAAACACTGAGACAGAATGATCAGAGTAAGAAAAATATTAAAAGGAGAGGACGTTATAGTGTTTGCATATGTATAAAGATAGCCTTAAAGAAAGAACATAAACAGAAAAAAAAACGATCCTTCATTAATATAAGTAGGAAATTGAAAATGCTGCTGCAGTTGCCCTCAATCTTCTTCTCATATGAAATTCTCCTGCTTTCATATATATATACATATGACAAAACAATTCTTTATCCTCTTTCAATATTGTTATCTAAACACTGTACTGTGTCAAAAACTGAAACAATTTGCCTCAAAAAATTTCTTTCTGTAACTATAAGCCACAAAGTAGCTTTGTGGCTTATAGTTACTTTAAAAGATGGAAACTTCCAGAGTTGGTAATTTACAGACTGATTTCATAAAGAATATAAAGCATAAGACACCCAGAGTTCAATTCCTCAATGTCTGTTCTGCTACTGAATTATAATCCAAACCCATTTTTTAGGTGTTACGACATTAAACTTATATTAGTATCAGTTATAATGGACACATAAGTTATTTATTCCTACCTGAGAACTCCATCTACTTGGTCTTTGGTGTAGCCTTTTCCACTTTCACCACTACCAGAGTAGCTGTCCTTTGTGCAGTTAGGCTTGCTTTGATCACTACTACCTGACGGTTTTCGGCAATGAGGGCTATTTCCAGCAGTGCTTCCATTTTTCATAATTATTTCCAATAGTGCTGTGGAAAGATACAGAAAGCATACTATCTCTGTTTACATACACGTGGTCTTGAGAAAAAAGTTATAAAGCTGACAAATTGTGTACTTCAGAAAGATACACCATAGGGTCTTTTAAAATAAATAGCAAGCATTCCCTTATGTACTTAGCTGTTGACAGACTACTGATCACCATTCAGAAGTAGAATATTAAGAAGTTTAATGTTAGTAACTCAAAATTACTATCATCCAATAACTTATGACATACTTTTATTTGTCACATCATGGTGAAACTGCAGAATACCAAAGAAAAAGATAGTCCTTAAAGTAGCCAATGAGATTACCTAAAAAGAAACAGAAATTAGACTTCCTATTTATTTCTCAGCAGCAACAATGGCAGCTAAGTGAGTAATATCTTCAAAATACTTAGGGAGAATAACTGTCAACTTCAGTTCTGCACTAATTTTCTGAAAATTAGATAAGATTAAAATAAAAACATTTTCAAACAAACAAAAACTGAGAAAATTTACCACTAAGATTTCACTAGAAGATACTTAAAATACATATTTTGAACAAAAGGAAAATGCTTGCAGACAGGCTGAGATGTAAAAGGGAATGGACATCATGAGGTCCAAATACTGTGGAGCAAACACTGTGGTAATGTGTGAGTAAATCTAAACTGAGTCCATAAAGCAACAGTATATGTCTAGGATCTCCTAGAAAATACTGGAGAGGCACAGAAGAGGGTAGAGAGAATATATGAAATAAGAATGGCCATGTATATTCATAATGATTAAAGATGGGAGGGTGGGAGGGATTGATTAAACTATTCTCTCTCCTTTTGGGTATGCTTGAAACTTCCCACAATGAGTTAAAACTAAACATTGAAAAAACAAAATCAACAGAACTAAAAGGAAAAAACAGAGAAACCCACCTTGACAGTAAAAGATTTTAACACACTTTTAATCCAAAGCTGACACTGGGTCGATTAAATAATTACTAAGGATACAAATGACATAAACTTCTAATTTATCAAGTTTGATCTAAGAAACATAAAGTAATTATATCCAACAAATGTGAATATTCATTCTTTACAGGCACACAAGGAATGAAAATTGACTATGTTATAACTAGACCATAATATTATCCTCTTCAAATCTCAAATAATTAGTATTATAATATACTACAATCTCTGAGCAAAATGCATTTAAGTGAGAAATCAATTACAAAAATGTAACTAGATCACAAATGGGTTGGAAAGGAGAAGAGTCTAGAAAAACTCATGTATCAGAGAAACAATCATAATATAAACAAGAAAATGGAATTGAAGAAAAATGAACATACTACATATCAGATTTTGTGGGTCATCAAATGGTGCTGGCACAACTGGAGAGCTATACAAAAAACAATGAATCTGGACCCCTTCTTCACACCATACACAAAAATTAACTCAAAATAGATCACACACCTATATGTAAGAGCTAAAACTATAAAACTCTTAGAAGAAACTATAGGAGTAGATCTTTGTGACTTTGATTTAGTCCAAAATTCTTAGATTTGACAAATTAAGTAAAGTGGCAAAAAGAAAAAAAAAGAGAAACTGGACCTTATCAAAATTGAAAACTTTTGCCCCTCAGAGAATATCATCAATAAAGTAAAAAGACAATCCACAGAATGTGAAAAAATATTTACAAAATCATATATCTGAAAGAGACATATATCTAGAATATATAAAGGATTCTTACAATTCAATAGTAAAAGGACCAAAAACTCAATTAAAAATGGGTAAAGGATCTGAATAGACATTCTCCAAAATAGATATACAAGTGATCAATAAGTACATGAAAAGTTGCGCAACGATATCCACTAGGCAAATGAAAATTAAAACTACAATGAGATACCACTTTACATCCACTAGGATGACTATCATCAGCAAGATGGACAATAACAAGTGTTGGCAAGAATATGGAAAAATGGGAACCCTTATACATTGCTGATGGTAATGTAAAATGCTATGTCCACTTTGAAAAATCACCTGGTAGTTCTTTAAAAGATTAAACATATAGTTACTATTTGACCCAACAATCTTATCCCTGGGTGTATACCCAAGAGAAATGAAAACATACATGTATACAAAAACTGGTTCACAAATATTCATAAGAGTATTGCTCGTAATAGAAAAAAGCTGAAACAATTGAAATGTCCATCAAATTATGAACAGATAAATAAAAGGTGATATGTCCATATAATGGAATATTATTTGACAATTAAAAAAATGAAGTATTGATATATGCTACAACATGGATGAACCTTGAAAACATGCTAAGTGAAAAAATCCAGTCACAAAAGACCACATATTGTATGATTCCATTTATATGGAATGTATAGAATAGGCAAATCTACAGAGACAGAAAGATCAGTTGTTGCCAAGGGTTACTGGGGAGAGAAGAATAGAATTGGGGAGAAATGAGGAGTCATTGCTAGTGAGTATGAGGTTTCTTTCTGTGATGAAGAAAATGTTCTAAAATTAATTGCTGTTATGGTTGCACAACTCTGAACCCACTGAATGATATACTTTAATTGAATGAATTGTAAGGTATGTGAGTTACATCTCAGTAAAGCTGTTATATATATATTTTTTAAAATCCAGCATTGTCATTGCCACACGGCTTGTGAGATCTCAGTTCCCTGACAAAAGACTAAACCCAGGCCACAGCAGTGAAACTGCTGAATCCTAACCACTAGACCACCAGGGAACTCCCGATAATTATTCTTAAAATTTTACATATGAGAAATTTCTTCCATATCTTTTTCCTAGCTAATGCATTCAAGAGGTCACCAAAGACATACGATATTCAGTTTTTATAACAATCTAGCTGTAGATGGTACAGAAAGGCTCTTAATTAGACACCAATCTAGTAGTTATTAACAATATAAGAATAACATATAGTTAATTTTTAACTATAGTTTAGTTCATATTTAATGCAATCACATTAACCTTGAGAGCAGAAGCCAGCACGGTCTAGTGGGTAGTAGTTCACAACTTTTTAATATGAAAAATTTTGTGGAAATTCTGGGAAGACAACAGCTTACATTTTAAACCTCATAAATTAGAGGCAATTAGACAGCAAAATCAAAACCTCATGTACAAAATCCCAAAATACAAGAAGGTGGGGACAAGCCACCAATAGCTACAAGATCTATGTGGATAGTATCATCTGTGCAGGGAAAAGCAGAGGACAGTAACAGGGCATTTTACCAGTCCACAGAACAAAATAACTGCAAAATAGCCAACAGGGACTCTCTATGAAGCAGAGCAGGCGAAAATGAGAAAAGTGAATAAAAAGTAATGGGTTTTGCTCACTACAATAGCATATGATTGAAAGGGTTCACAATAACTCTTAAGGGCATCCAGTCACTACAATTCTCAAAACTAATCAGTCAAAGCTCTCCTCCAGAACAAAGTCACACCAAGGAGAAACTGCTGGGAACAGGATCCAAACTGAAGAGACGAGAGGCAATAGAAAAAAAAGAAAAGCGAAATTCCAGTGGGGAAGGAGAAAGGAGTGAGATCTTATATAGCAAAGTGACATACTTTCAAACATTACACAGAAACTGGAGAAGATCTCTGTGTATTTAGAAAGGCTAACTAACTTCACATAAAAATGAATAAAAGAAAATGATAGAAGTGAAATCTGATACAAAGTTACATTAAAAAAAAAAGAACAGGATAAATCTCTGAACACAATGAAAGCACACCACAAAGACTTGCCAACAAAATAGGTAAACACTATAACCTACTATTTCAAAACAAGCTGAAAAGACTTTTAAAAATTATTCACAATACAAAAGAACATAAATTAGAATTAACCCCCCCCCCCAGATTATCTACCCATAGCTTAGGTGATAAAACTCAGGAGACAAAAAAAAAAGAAATGGAAAAATCAATTCAAAAAAGAAGAATTAAACTAGAAGAAACAAAGAGTTAATAAACACAACAGAACTGCTGTGTAAATGAAAGAGAACATAAAAAGTACAATTTTTTAACTAAAACAAATGAAAAAGGCAAAAAATTAGAAAGAAAATGGCAAATATCAAAGATAGTTAAAGAAGATCCAACATACATATAATGAGTCCTGGAGAAGAAAAATAAAGGAAATTAAATCAATATAACAATAATTGGAGAAAACTTTTCTGATATAAAAATAAAAACATTGTTTAAAAAAAAAAAAAAAAAAAAAAAAAGATGGGGGCAGCAGCGCCTCCAAACCTAGGAAAAAAAAATAAATAAAAAATAAAAACATCTGAAACCACATAATGAAAGGGCCAATCATGTACCTAAGAATACTGACCCAGAAAAACCAACATTAAGATATACTCTAGTAAAATTAATTGAGCATCTAGTCAAAAAGATCAAATGGCTTATTCTCTTATAAAGAAAATCAGATTGTCATCAGACTTTGCTCATCAGCAGTACTTGCATAAAACAATAGAAATATATATTTAGATACCAAAAGAAAGAAAATCTGAATCAAGGATTTTGTATCCCTCACTAACTTCAAGCATTAAGACCCACAGCTGAAACTGTTTTCCACATTCCAGAACTTAGGGAGCATAGTTCCCACAAGGCCTTCCTAGAAATCTACTAGAGAACAGGCTTTAGAAATCCAAAATTAGACATACAATGACATAAGGACTGATGGTGAACATTAAATGTACAGTGACCTATTGAGTTAAAACTGAACTACAATTAAAAGAGAGCACATAGTATGTAGTAATAATATGCTCTGATACTGTAGATAGGTTCAAATATTTTTTAAATGGTAGGATCCCTCTGTCTTTCCTTTTACTTGTAAAAAAAAGATCATTTGTTTTCTCTTCCTTTCATTTTCATTTGGCAGCTGAAGCCTGGACCAAAGGAACTTATTGGGACCAAGGAAGCACTCATAGCCAAAAGCATGGCTAAGCTTGATAGGCCTGCACCAATGGGATCAAAAATGCAACTTATTACATACAGGGGGAAAAATGAACAAATAAGTAAATTGATAATAACGGGAGCCACATTTCTTACTCTCAGAAAATGGAATTACAGGGGGCTTCCTTAGTGGCACAGTGGTTGGGAGTCCGCCAGCCTATGCAGGGGACATGGGTTCGAGCCCTTGTCCACGAGGATCCCACATGCCACGGAGCTGCTAGGCCCACGCACCACAACTACTGAGGCTGCACTCTGGAGCCCGCAAGCCACAACTGCTGAGCCCGTGCACCACAACTGCTGAAGCCTGTGTGCCTATAGTTCGTGCTCTGCAGCAGGAGAGGCCACCGCAGTGAGAGGCACGCACGCCACAGCGAGCAGTGGCCCCCGCTCGCCGTAGCTGGAGAGGGCCCACACACGGGAGCGAAGACCCAACACAGACAAAAATAAATAAATAAAATAAAATTTTAAAAAAACAAAAAATGGAATTACAAATATGAAAACACAGAAGGTTAGAATGAACCCTGTGGACTTCAAACGGAGGTGTGTGAATCTTTGCACAGACTGCAAAATTAATAGAGATTAAATTACTACAGGCATGTGTATACCCACAAACACATATAACACAGAGATATACATACACATACATACATGCAACATACACACACATACATGCATTCATACATACATATATTTCCTTTTTTAAGATCTATTTATTTATTTATTTTTGGCAGCATTGGGTCTTCATTGCTGCACGCCGGCTTTCTCTAGTTGTGGCAAGAGGGGGCTACTCTTTGTTGTGGAGCGCAGACTTGTCATTGCAGTGGCTTCTCTTGTTGCGGAGCACAGGTTCTAGGCGCGTGGGCTCAGTAATTGTGGCTCACAGGCTCTAGAGTGCAGGCTCAGTCGTTGTGGTGCATGGGTTTAGTTGCTCCACGGCATGTGGGATCTTCCCAGACCAGGGATCAAACCCGTGTCCCCTGCATTGGCAGGTGGATTCTTAACCACTGTGCCACCAGGAAGTCCCCATACATATATTTCTTAGCTCTACCAAGAGGACCTAGAGGCAATGACATACCTGTAGCAACGAGCTTATCAAGTGTCTATATCTTAGTTTCTAAGTACCATTATCCACTAGAAAGAATCAGGACTCCTGGGGAGAGAAGTGATTCCCAGGGCAGAGAAAGTAAAACGTAAGCCTGAAAACTTTTTTGTGCCAGAAAGTAAGGGAGTTCAAAGAATGATGAGGACAGGTCAAAAAGACATAGCAGCCAGCTTGAAGGGGCTCCTACTGACTAAATCTGAGGCAATCTGAGCATCAAAATAAATAACGATAATAATGGATTAAATAGGAATCCATACTAATAAATAAAGTTGAGTGCCAACTAATAAACTGCAGAAGAAATAATGGAATAAAAAACCAACATGTGGCAACCATCAGAAATTTATTCTGAAAAGAATCATCAATGGATGCTAAAAGGAGTTAGTGAAAGTTTGTTGTAGAACAGGACATTTACAGTTTCAAAGTATTTTCCCACAAAATATTTATTAATTACAAGAGGGGGCTAAACAAAGTAAGTTTAGAGTGGAGAAACCTGGTAATCACCAACTTCACCAAGTGATCAAAGTTAACCTCACCAGTAAGGACCAAATCAACATAACATGTCTCCTGATAAGTTACACTAAGAACATGGTATGCCTGCCAAAGATTCATAAGAGGAAATGTCAGCCAAACCCAAATTGAGGGAAATTCTATTAAATATCTGGTCTGCACTCATCAAAAATGCCGAGATCAAGAAAGAAAAGACAAGGGATGTACATTGGTACAGCTGCTATGGAGAACAGTATGGAGGTTCCTCAAGAAACTAATAATAGAGCCACCGTATGATCCAGCAATCCCACTCCCACTCCTGGGCATATATCCAGAGAAAAACATGGTTCAAAAGGATACATGCACCCCAATGTTCATTGCAGCACTGTTTACAATAGCCAAGACATGGAAGCAACCTAAATGTACATTGATAGGTGAATGGATAAAGAAGATGTGGTACATATATACAATGGAATATTACTCAGCCATTAAAAAAGAATAAAGTAATGTCATTTGCAGCAACATGGATGGACCTGGAGATTATCATACTAAGTGAAGTAAGTCAGACAGAGAAAGACAAATATCATGTGATATCGCTTACATGCGAAATCTAAAAAAGATGATACAAATGAGCTTATTTACAAAACAGAAACAAACTCACAGACTTAGAGAATGAACTTATGGTTTGGTTACGAGGGGCTGGGGTTGGGGAGGGATGGATTGAGAGTTTGGGATTGACATGTACCCATGGCTATATTTAGAATAGATCACCAACAAGGACCTACTGCATAGCACAGGGAACTCTGCTCAATACTCTGTAATAACCTAAATGGGAAAAGAATTTGAAAAAAGAATAGATACAGGTATATGTATAAATAAATCACTTTGCTCTACACCTGAAACTAACATAACGTTGTTAATTGTTTGATTAAACAATCAATTGTTAGTCAACTATACTCCAATATAAAAAAAAAAGAAAAAAGATATCTAGAGAACAAAATATGCCAAATAAATGCAACATATGTCCTTTTTGCTATCAAAAACATCACTGGGAGAACTGGCAGAATTTGAATGAGGTACATGCATTAATTTCATGAATCTGATGGTTATACTGTTGTTATGTAAGAGTGTCCTTGTCTTAAAAAACATACACTGAATTATTTAGGGGTAACAGGACATCATGTCTACAACTTTTAATTGGTTCAGGAAAAAATATAATAAGAACAAATTGTGTATGTGTGTGGGTGGGGGAGAGATAGCAGGGAGAGAGAGGGAGGGCACAATAAAGCAAATGCAGTAAAATTTTATCAAATAGGAAGCCTGAGTGAAATGTACATAGGGAAGTCTACACAATTTTTAAGACTTTTCTATAAATTGGAAAGTATTTCAGAATTTTTAAAAAGCTAAAATATGGAGGGAAAATAGAGAGAGTATATGAAAAGAAAATATAACTGTTTTCAGTAATTTTTATCAGTGAGGTAGTATTGGTAATATTACACTGAAACTATTATGTATATGATGTGGCATAAAGCAAATAAATAATCATGACACAGTCTATCATTTGCCATGGCCTTGAAAACCAGGATTACTACTGTGGAAGGAAAAAAACAGAAATAGAAGTGAGAAAAGTTTAAACACCCCAAAGTGCTTAACTTGAATTGGTCTTACTAGTATAAACTTATTTAGCTGTTTTAATTTAAAAAAAAAATTCCCTAGTCTGTACACTGAAAAGGCTCAGAAACAATGAACAATCTGTTAGCCACAGCATCCTTAGTACCAGATTGTGATACTGAAACACCATTTTCCACTAAAAGAAACCAGGGCTTACTGGAGATATGGTTGATTCCAGGTCTAGTATAGGGAATATATAAGAGGAACCTGAAACTTTCTGTTATACCAGAGAAAGGAAACAATTAAAGACTATTGCGAATGTGTCTATAGGACTCAGGAGCTAACCTAAAGGTGTTCCCACTGGCCAGATCTAAAAAATAATATTATCTGCCTTTGGAAAAGGGGAGCCAAATCCTTTTCTTGAAAACTGATAAAAGCAGTCAAGCACTTATCATATCCTGCCTTTCCTATATGAACTGCAACACTGTGTAACCCTAAGACAGGTGAGGGGAAAGTGTCTCTTTATAGAAGTATTTCAGCCAATAAAAGAAAAATTATTTTTTAAAAATGGTTAAAGCCAGATGTGAAAGTGGTTATATGTGTTTATATTTGCAGGTGGCCACAAAGTCCCTATGCATGCTAATTAGGAGTTATCTGTACATTCCCTTTCATTCTTAGCACAAACACATTCTCTCATGGACATCTTCCATGTTAAAAGCTAGATGCTAGATATTGTTAAAGCAGGATCATACAGTTGCTTTAAATTTTCAAGTTATTATGATACTGAAAATCTTTCTACAATTTCATGCATAGGAACTGTGCTTAACAATGGCTGTGTGTATACATGCACTCACGCCAAGCACTCTTTGGCTCCAGAAGAGTGAAAATTTGGACAAGTTCCATTACCTCTGGGTCTCACTATCCAGTTTTATCATCTTAAAAATGGAATCAGCAAGGTTTTCTGGATTAACAATCACTGGAACCAATGCCTGAGAAGGTAATGGATTCAGTTTCAAATACTGTCAGAATTTAGAACACATTGGCCTTTTCTGATTTATTTAATGTCTTAGCTATCATATGAGATCTCAGTTACTACAATAATGTGCAGTATTACAAATATTAATTGGGCAGATACAGTACTTATAAACCAGATTACATTTACTTTTGGTTTTAAAACTATGCAACCTTATTTTATGTGTTCACTTTCCAGACAAACAGCTTTGCTTGTGGTTTTCATGTAATTTGTACTTACTTTAAGTATACTCCGTATTAAGGACCGGTGGAAAAGTAAATATAGTATTAAAAATGGTTATGTGGATAATCCAAAAGTGAAAAACCAAGATCTGTTTTTATTTCATAAGGTTCTGCTGCACACCTGTTATATATAATGTCCATCACTAACAAAACCTAAAATAAGAACACATGATTTGAAAAAAGGATTTTTTTCCTTCCTCCTCACAAACTGGAAACAGCTTTTATTTGTGTGATTATAAAAGTAATGTTGTTCAGCTCATTAAAAAAGACATAACAAAGTGAAGATCACTTATAAATCCCACACAAGAAAAAAAATCACTCAACCATTTTGGTATATTTAACTCTAGTTACTCTAGTTGGCTAGCTATCTAGTTTTTTATATATTCTGAAACAAAATTAGAATAATCTACATATGATTGTAGCTTACCTTTATTAAGTTCATAATTCAATGTTAAATCTAGGTCCACATCATCTTTATTTTTTACGACCTTATTCAGAACTATTGCAATAGGGGAGAGAGAGCAGGCTGAACTCTGAATTCATTAAGACAGCTGGGAATTTGTAGCCAATAAGCAGGATGAGGTGGGTCAGTGGATGGAAAATTACTGAGGCACATCATCGTTTTTAATAGGTGCATAGTATATGAATGCAATGCAATTTATTTAATCAATTCCCACTGATGGACTCTTTCCAAATTTTTGCTACAGTGACAACCCTTATACATACATTTTTGCACACCTGTCCGATCATCGAAAAACTTCACTTGTGAATATATTACCATGAAAAGGCTTATAGCTATAACTTTTTCATTTATTTATTTAACAAATTGTCTTCATTGATAAGGGAATAAAATTATATAAACAAGTATTATTCCAGAAAATCTAGGCTTTACAGATGCCACAACTATATGCAAAACACTGTTAGACACCCTATGAGTAGAAAAGATGATTAACATTAAAATAGTTCCTGACAACGGAGAGGAATAACTATATACATAAATAATACAAGGAATAAGTGCAAGGCAAGGAGAACTACATGTTAACTAAGAAGGGAATGAGTAGTTGAATCCAAACAGAGACTAATCCTAATTTAAGGTAATTATTTTATGCTTAAATAGGTAATTAAAAAATGACAGAAAAGAGACGAATACTATATTGTTAACTCCAAGGCACCATCCAAATACTTTTGCCATAGTATTCAATAGTAATACGTGAAATTCTTATAGCTCTTAATAAAATAACCTTATAATAATCCTGTGAAGACTACAGATAAAACTGCGGCCCAGGAAAGGAAAGGGGAATGACAGGAATTGAGCCATTTTTGTGTCCAGCAGATACTTCCTATTTCATTCTTCTAGAATGTAAGCTCCCAGAGGAGAAGAACTCTGTCTTATTGTTCACTGACTCCCTAGTTCCTAGAACAGTGCCTGCCACAAAGAAGTATGGATTCAGTAAATATTTGTTGAATAAATATATCCCCATTTTACAGATGAGGAAATTGAGGATCAGAAAGACAGTTATGGATGTAGGGGCACAAAACCATTAAATTAAGGCTCAAACCAAATTCAGTATTCTTTCTTCAACTATAATGTCTGAAATAGTTTGGTTATTAGCTGAAATTTGGAGATCATTTTATAACACTTGGTGCTATCAAAATAACTGTTCTGAATGTATAATTTACACTTGTCACTAAATTTTGATTAAGTCAGAAACAGAAGAAAACGGAATTGTCTTGAAAGGAATAGGCTGGATAATACTACAGATGTGAAATGACAGTTTTAAAAGCTTTATTTTACCAATTTAAGTGTGACAAAGGAGGACAGAACTTTGAATTTTTTATCAGATTTAAATTTAAAAATAATGCAGCAAAAAAAAAGAAGAAAAATCTACAAACATATGTCTCATCTGAGGGGAAAAATAAAAAGAGGACTATTTTCATTGCTATTGTGCAGATAGATGCTGCAAATTATATGTGAGTTATCCACTCAATAAAGTAGACACAGGATGGCCTTTTTTGAAGCCAGAGGCTGCCACTTGGTTCAAATTACTATGAACTTCTTGAAAACAATTAAAATGCTTTTCTCTGAAAAAAAAAATCTATACTTCAAACTGCCTGCCAATTAGTATGAAACACCGAAGTATTAAAATACCAATGTAAAGAATTAAAACAGTGAGACTGTATCTCTGTAAAAATCCAAAACATATCAATAATCCAATAAATATACAGTTTAAGAAACTAAAATGCAATTTACTTTCGCATGCTGACATTACTTTTCCAGAATATTTATATGTCCTATGTAGTAGACATATACATATATCATCCTTTCAAACATAAACCAAACTCACAGTATGAAAATATTTGAAAGCTGTAAAATTCAATTTGCTTAGAAGTCCACTGCAATAAATAAACTGTAAAATAATATTCTCAACTAAATACTTAGAAAGCAACAATGTCCTAGACTCATTTGAAGATGCTTTTCCTCAAGGGAAACTCCTGCCAGCTTTTTAAAGTGGTTTATCAATCAGACTTCTCACCTGGCAAGAATAAAATGTAAAGAGGACAAAAATTCTGGAATTTAGCTAGAACTTAGTCTTACATCTTCTCATTCACTATATAAAAATAAGATAAATCAAAATGCAATGTTTTATTTTGCCTATCTTAGCATGAAAACACATTCATCAAAACTCTGAGTTACAAGGATTTGAGGGTAGTCTAGAATGGGTGAAATTCAGGTATAAAAATTTTTAATTCCATTTTAACCAATAGCTTCAATTCCCTTTTACATTAAATATTTTATCAGAAACTTATACAAATGTTCTAGATCTTTCCCTCCCCTGAATTCTTAAATTACTCCAATAAACATCTTCTGAGAACATTCTATGTAAAATACACTTTAAGTATTTGCATGTGACTTAGCTAATGTTCACATGGGCCCTGTGATGAAATCTTCCTTGTACTCATAACTAAACAAGGTTTGGCAACGTTAAGCAACTCATCCCTGGTTATAAAGCTGTCAGAGGCAAAGTCTCCACCTGAATAAGGTCTTCAGACTACACCACAACTGTAATCAACCACTTTATTTGGTAATCACATATTGCCGTACAATACACTGTACTATTAACTTTCACTGTTATTTTCTTAATTTTCCCTATGTTCATGACTTTAAGAGCAACGTGTTGTGCTTTGATATCTTACAGTATCTTTAGTATTAGCAGATTGATTCAAGTTGCTTGTATGATAGAATTACAGACTACAAGTTTAAAAATTCTCAAAGCCTCACACTTCTTAAATGGAAATGATACCAAAATAATTGAGTGCTGTTAAATGCCTTCCATGTATTAACTCATTTAATTCTCATAATAGCCCTATAAAATCGGTACCTTATTGTCCCATTTTGTAGACAAAAATGCTAAAAGCTAGAAAGGTTATCTAACTTGCCCAAGATTAAGGTTACAAGCTAGTTTTGGGCAAGGCTTCAAAAGCCAAGGTATTCTGTCTCAAGTGGTTACATGCTCAATGTTAAAACTGTCCCTCTAAGACTAGACAATGACTAAATGAAATCATGCGGTCCTACAGTTGAGAAATTCAAAAAATTTTAACTCTGGGCAATGATTTCTTGGATATGAAACCAAAAGCACAGGCAATAAAAGCAAAAATAGACAAATGGCCCTATATCAAACTTAAAAAACTCCTGTACATCAAAGGAAACAACAGAATGAAAGACAACCTACAAAATGGGAGAAAAAAATCTGCAAATCACATATCTGATAAGGATTTAATATCCAGAATATATAAAGAACTCCTACAACTCGACAACAAAAAAATAACCTAATTTAAAAATGGGCAAAGGACTTGAATAGATATTTCTCAAAAAATGATATAAAAATGGCCAACAAGCAAATAAAAAGATGCTCAACATCACTAATTGTTAGAGAAATGCAAATCAAAACCACAATGAGATATCACCACACACTTGCCAGGATGGTCACTATCAAAAACCAAAATGCAAACAAACAGAAAATAACAAGTGTTGGTGAGGATGTGGAGAAACTGGAACTCTTGTGCACTGTTGGCAGGAATGTAAAATGGCGTTAACTGCTATGGAAAACAGTATGGCATTTCCTCAAAAAAAGTGAAAACAGAATTACCAATATGATCCAGCAATTCCATTTCTGGGTATATATCCAAAAGAAGTGAAAGCAGGATCACAAAGAGGTATTTGCACACCCATGTTCATAGCAGCATTATTCACAGTAGCTAAGATATGGAAACTACAATCTATTCATAGATGATGAATGGATGCCAAAAATGTGGTGCATATATATGCAACGGAATATTACACAGCCTTCAAAAAGGAACTCCTGTTATATTTATGCTACAACATGGATGAACTTCAGGGACACTATGCTAAGTTAAATAAGCCAGTCAAAAGGGGCAAGTACTATATAATTCCACTTATATAAGTTACCTATAGTAGCCAAATTTTTAAATGAAATTACAGTGGTGGTTGCCAGGGGCTGGATGGGTAGGGAAATGGGGAATCATTTAATTGGCATAGAGTTTTAGTTTTGTAAGACAAAATTTTGGAGATCTGTTGTACCACAATGTGAAAATGGTTAACACGACTGAACTATACACTTAAAAATGGTTAAGTTGCTAAATTTTGTTGTGTTTTTGCCACACTAAAAACAAAAAATCACTATATTTTCTTTCATTTCCCTCTCCTGTCCTTCCTGGTACAGTACTTAACAGCAGTGTAATGAAAAGGATAGAGAAAAGTACGGAATGCAAGAGCTTTAACAATGTAGAAAAGAATTAAGAAAACAACAACAAAATGAAACAGGTCTCCCCACATTCTTACTGACTTACTGATATTTGTCTTAACCTGGAAATATCTTGAACCTCAAGTGAAAACAGTATCCTATCGGCCAGACAATGCAGTGTAGTGGTGAAGGGCCTTTTGGAGCTAGAGAGCTCAAGTAGTATTCTGACTTTTACTAATTACTGTCTGACCTTGGGTAAGTTATTTTCATTCATTTACTCATTCATTCATTCATCAAAAAGTCTGTTTCCCTATGAGTAAACCTGGTCAAATGAATCCTAGGATTGTTCTGGGGAGTAAATGAAACAATTCATGTAAAACACTAGACACTTTGTAAGCACTCAATACATGCTGGCTATAATTACTTTATAGCCTAGAAAGCAGGACAAGAACAGGACTTCGACTAAAGGAAGTCCAGTACTCTATTCCTAAACATGTGCCTCATTTGCCGATAATTATGGTGCTATCGAATCGGATACTACTTAGCAAATCATTCCTGACTCTATCATTTTTGTGCTTCTCTCTTCTAAAGAACTCTCTCTCGGAAAAGCAATGTCATCTCAGGTGTTCGAAAACGTTTGCTTTGGCAACAGTGTTTCCTACCCCAGAGGCGGTGGAACCAGGGACCTGTACAGTAACCACCAAGAGTTCCCCGTTCCTCTCACTTCATTAGGGGCCTAGACCTTATATGGGGGTGAAGATGAGGAGGGAGGGGGCCACACACCCACACACCCAGATATAAAGCCCCACTCTGGTAAGACAGGACCAGACGAATCTCCTGGAAGAATGACAGCTGGACATTTACGAAAACCGACCGGGGAACCGGCAACTCTCGCCTGCCGGCTGAGAGCCGGCATCTCGCAGGCAAGCTGGCGCGGAGGGAGTCTCGGGCGGTCCACAGCGGGCCCGGCTGGGTCGGTCAGGGCCGGGGCGGGGGTGTGTCGGGGAGGACC
>NW_020185337.1:10277896-10280928 GCF_003031525.2 Neophocaena asiaeorientalis asiaeorientalis | reverse complement strand
CCCTGCCTGGCGCGGCCCGGCTCGGGGCCGACCGACCTGGGGGCCGGGGGTGCGGGCGATACCGGGCCGGCTGCCCGCCGGGGGGTTCCGCCGAGGCGGGGACCCGGCCGCCTGCAGCGGCAGTGACGTGCCCTCTGACCTCCCGGGGCGGCCCGCTCGGGCGGCAGCCCGCCTTCCTATAGTGGCCAGGCGACAGGTCGGGGTGGGGACGTCCGTTTTCAGGAAGATTCCCAGGGATCGAAGGCCCCGCCTCTGGGCCCCCAGCCTCGGGAGGATTCCGTCAGGTGAGGACCGCGCTTCCGGCACAGGTGTTCTGGAAGCCCAGGAGAGCTTAGTTTGACCCTCACTCCTGTTTCATTGCCGTATTTCAGCGATACACCATTTTTCTGACCCAGATGTCATTAAACTTAGTACATCCAAGTGGTACAAAGCAAACGCTTACATAATTTGTAGTTTGCACTTATTCTGGTGAAAACCACAACCCTAATAAGGCTTCATGACCGAAACAGGACGTAAATCAGCTCTTTGAGAACGTATTACCATCACATAAGTACACTTGTTGGGTTTTCTCCCTTCTTACATTTTAACATCACCCCTTGGGAAATGATGTACCATGTCATGTTGGTCTCCTCAGTGAAGGGAAAGAGCCCACTTTTTGCTTGGTAACGTCCTCTTCCAAATTTCAAAAATTAAGAACTTGCCAGGAACCAAGTGTCGAAATGATCCGTACTACAAAATAACCATTTTCACACAATGCTCAGTAGAGATATTGTTAGCCATGCCAGCAAATATGAACTCAGGACTTCCATAAAAATCCTGATTCCTCTCTGTAAAACAGGAATAGCACGTCCCCCAAAGGTGTTACCGTGTATTGAACAATTTAATTCAAGTAGCCTTCAAAACAGCCTGCAGCACACAGGAAACACTATTCTCAGTCTAAACTGGAAGTTCCTTCCGTGGAGGGAGCTACGTACAGGACTCCCCTACCTGCTCCCCACCTCTCTCAACCAACTCCACCACAGTGCTCTGGCGTAGTGCTGCTGTCACTAACAGCAAACACAGCTAACAAACGGAGATGGTCAAACTTAACCTAGAAAACAGCAACCTGTCCCATGTTCCGGTTCCTGCTGAAGTTTTAACAGTTCATTACATAGTAGTAAAAAAAATTATACTTGTGCCTTGTGACTCTGATGTACAGAATTAAGAGTTTAATTTCAAGGAAAGAAACGTGCTTAGGTTATTGGTGGATAAGATACCTATTCAAAACAAAGCTGTTCCTATTATAATCAAGCAGATTTTATGCACAACTAGTTTGGGATATGACCTTTATTGAGCTTATCCACTGGAGTGGAAATAATGTCTGTACAAAACCAAATGTTTGTTACTATAACTTCTGCATCACAATTAAAATCCAAACAGTTTTTTAAAAACAGTCAACTCAATCAAAACCCACTACTTCAGAATCAATAGCTTCTTTGAAGCCACAGTAACACTTAAATATGGTTAAGACTCGAATGCAGAAATTTGGTTGGTTGGAAAGCTAATTAAACTTCCAACTTGCTCAAATAGAATTACAAAAAGGCAAAATTGTGTTTTTCACAGAGATACAGTCCACTGGAATCACCAACACTGGACAGCTGTTAAGAGTATTTAGAGTCCTGAGATAATAAGGAATCCAGGCATCCTTTAGACAGTCTTCTGTTGTCCTTTCTTCCCAATCAGAGATTTGTGGATGTGTGGAATGACACCTGGAAGAAGGATAAAATAACATAGTACTTTAAAACCAAGACAGTTTAATGTTCAACTTGGAAGACGTCTTTAAATGTGAGTAAAACTTCAGAAATACATACATATATCAAACTTCATGATGCAACCATACTACAGATCACTGAAACTATACTGTGTCCTCTTCTAGACTGAAAATTACTAGTAGGAATTAAAGCATTCTTTTCTCTAAAGCAATCAAAATTTTAGTATTTACATACCACCACCAGCAATTGTAGCCTTGATGAGAGAGTCCAATTCCTCATCTCCACGAATAGCAAGTTGCAAGTGACGAGGGGTAATACGTTTTACCTTCAAGTCTTTTGATGCATTTCCTGCCAATTCAAGTACCTAGAAGACAGAATGTAATCAGTCTCCTTCCCGCTTTCCTTATCTTCAAGATCCTGACAAGAATCAAAGCCTCATGAACGTGTATCTACCAAGTGTCATCTCCCCCACTACCTGAATGGCAAGATACGCAAAAGCTATAAAGGGGGCACGCAATTTTATTTCCTGAAGCCGCAAACTCAAGCCCAGCAGGATCCCATCGTGAACACCAGCCCCCTCTAGCGTTGTCAGAAGCTTCTCGCCGCGTTTAGAGCCTGGGAGTTTTCTTGCATCACTTTCCTCCTTCCCTCCCGCCGCCTCCCCCCACCCCCCCCAATCTTTCCCAGATTATAGGCGTACACCCATTTACCTCTGCGGTGAGGTACTCCAGGATGGCTGCGCTGTACACAGCGGCAGTCGCGCCCACACGTCCATGGCTGGTCGTCCTAGATTTCAGGTGTCGATGAATACGGCCCACCGGGAACTTTATTTTTAGCATACACAAACATAAATGCACAAAGGTAGACGGGCCAAAGACGGTAAAATTATACGCGCGCCAAAGCAAGGGGAACGGACGCTGGTGCAGCAACGCGCCCCAGCACCCACACACGTGATCGCCCCCCTCCCTGATATTTATTGTATCGGTAAACCAAGTCGCGACACCATCACCCACGCAAAGACGAAACGCTCATCTAGAGTGATGATAAACAAGAGAGGAAAAGGAAAGAAAAACGCCACGATTCCCAGACTGCACGAACCACCACTGACTGACCTGCAAACCGGCTCTCTGCGAGCGGGAAACCGCCTTTGTCTTGGCCTTTCCGGAGTCCTTCCCAGCCTTACCGCCAGCCTGCGGCGCGCACACGCCCGCGAGCGAAGAAGGAACGCAGAATATAGGATTACCAGGGCGGCGCGCCCCTCCCCCACCGCGGCGCGGCCCG
>NW_020185337.1:10277541-10277874 GCF_003031525.2 Neophocaena asiaeorientalis asiaeorientalis | reverse complement strand
GTTCCCAGCCGTTGCCGCTTCAAACCCATCTCCGTTTGTAACGGGTTTTTCTCCCGCCGGCAAAAACCCGCGGAGTCTTCGAGCGCCTCCACCAAGTTTACCATTTCAAATTCTGCTGAAGCTCAAACAAGCAAGGCAGAGTGAGGACTAGTCAAACACCCAGCGAGAACCTGCCGCCTACTCCTTCGTCGCACCGCGATTCAAACTGCGCTGTCTCCCGCCTTCCCCGCTCCCTTTATACTGCAGAATGTTCCCTCATCCGGGAACTCGGATTGCTCATCCCACCAATGGCTGCTACCCGCCCTCGGGACGCGTCCTTGAAGCCCCAGCCAA
>NW_020185337.1:10238649-10277474 GCF_003031525.2 Neophocaena asiaeorientalis asiaeorientalis | reverse complement strand
CAGGCGGAGACCCACCAGTCGTCATCCTTCTTCCGGGGCCCGGGGTTCCCGCCTCCCCGGTCCCCTCTGCATCCCTGCGGCTCCTCCGGTCTGACAGGTAGCGCGAACGCGTCCATTGAGAGGAGCCCCGAGTTCATCGCGAACCACAGCCTTGATAGTGATGCCGCGTTCCTTCCCCCTAGGCGAGTCCCGAGCCACCGACTGATCACGACCCACTGTTGCCACTTCATTTTCAGCTGAATGTCCCTACTCTTCTTTTCTCACGACTTGTGACTCCCCTACCTCCCCTACCCCACCCCAACGGGGTAGTTTCGCAGGAAAATCAGTGAAGCAAAGTCACCTCGTTGGTCACAAAAGACGTTGGTCTACCCATAGAGGGCTTGGAGTGAGGCGGTTATCTTTTCTTAAATCATAAGCCATGTTTTTCTGGAAATTACATGTCAATGGGTTGTACCTATAGCCTGGTGTCTAAAGTTGATTTACTGAAACCTTAAAGCTATTACGTGTCAACTTGTATGCTAAACAGTTTGCTACATGACAAATGTTCGGTAAATGTCAGTGGGGTAACTCCCAACATGATTCACAGACAGTTACAGATGGTCCGTGTAATCAATTGCAAATGGTGGGCTTAAAAAATAGTACTGTACACACACAGTACGATCCTAATGCCAGCTACCTAGTCTTCCAACTAATAGATTAATAACACCTGTATACATGTCCAGCTGCTTGAAGAAAGTAGTGATCTAAATCTTTAACATTTATAGTATTTAATAGTGTATTACATTTTAAACATATTTCAGTATTTCTGACGTCAAGAAATTTTGAAATACATACTTTTAAATACTGTAGTTCGGGTTTCAATTTGAAAGATTTTATCAAATTAGAGGACCTCTCTATTTCTAGGAGTTAAGTTCCGAGATTCCCAACAATTTGACACGAAGGCTTCTTATTTTCTTCCCCTTGCAACTGAGATTTCTTAGGATGTAATCAATAGCAAGAGTTAATCAGTTCTCCCACTGAATTGATATAATGACATTAAAAGCTATGAAACCTGATGTAATAGTTAACCTGAGCTCCACTGAGGCTTCCTGATACATAACTCACAAACCTACATTAATACCTTTTCCAGTTTGGAGACTATATATGTACTCTTTGCTATGAGGCCCAGCTAAAGGAATTCACTGTTGCCTCACTGAATAGTGGTTAAGAGAATGAGTCAGGAGCAGGTAGACAAGAATTCTGCTCTGCTTCCTTCTCAATGTGTCACCTTAGTTACTTTTTGGAGCTTCAAGTTCCTCTTCTATGAAAAGGGTATGGGAATACCTATTTTCACATGGTTGTTGAAAGATTAAAGGAGAAGGTATGTGATGTACGCGCTAACGTGTTTATCACGTAGCAAGCCCTTGATGATAACTATGGTATCTTCTACACTGAATGTTGGGGAGGGATGAAATAAAGTATCTTTGATTCCTAAGTCTTTTTCCCTGTCTAGTGCATTGTTGTCCTTTGACATGAAAGCAGCAAGCCTGAAACCTACCCGAAGTATATGCAACCAAGTCATCCAACATCCAGACTAAAATCCAAAATTGGTTTAATGCTTTCAATAGTTTTCCTCATCCTTTGGAGAATCGGAGAATATCAGTTTCAACACTTTTCACAGCAGTTTTGTGAAGGTTTCCTACTCGCTTTGCTGCCCTGGAAACAGCATGGTAAAAATGTGTTAATATTCTTGGTTTCTCCTCAACTTGGGTTTATACTAATACATGTAATACACGTGTATATATATATAGCCAGAGCTATATACTTCTTTTTGTTCAATGCCCTACCCAGTCAGCTACTTAGTAAGTGCTCTCTTATCATAGGAAACTAAACTAATATGAGGTAGATGGCTCCACTGTTATTGACTTTCTCCTTAATAGTCTTTTCCTAACTCAGCCACACTTTCTATGACCAATTATTATCCCCTCTCAAACACTAGTATGAATGTTAACTTCTATTCTTGACTTTTTGAGAGATGGTCTCACACTGGGGAATCTCAAATTTCTCGAGTATATCTTACTTTGAACACCTGTTTTTAAGCAAATGCAAACAGACTTCCCAGTTATTTCAAAGGATATCAGCCTACCACTGGTAGTGGTCTCTGGCCTGTTAGGAACCCGGGCCGCACAGCAAGAGGTAAGCGGCGGGGGAGTGAGCAAAGCTTCCTCAGTACTTATAGCCGCTCCCATCACTCGCATTACTGCCTGAGCTCTGTCTCCTGTCAGCATTATGGTGAGTTGTATAATTATTTCACTATATATTTGAATGTAATAATAATAGAAATAAAGTACACAATAAATGTAATGTGCTTGAATCATCCCCAAACCACCACCCCTGCCCCCGGTCTGTGGAAAAATTGTCTTCCCAGAACCCGGTCCCTGGTGCCAAAAAGGTTGGGGACCACTGGCCTAGATAGATAATGGCAGAATTCTTTTGGTTAGATAATCCACATTAGAATCTTGGCATCCACCTAGGGCGTCCGGGAAAGAAAGTGCCATCAAGGGCTCACTCAGTTGTCAATAACTGAGTCCCGCTGCAGTATAATACAAAATATTGAGCTAGAGTGAAAGAACTGGGAATGATTCTGGGCAGCCAGCCACTTACTAACTGTATGGCCCTGAGTAGGTTGAACTCTAAGCCACAGTTTCTTCATTTTTTATAGAGGGATTCACAGCACTAGATAAGCCAACCTCATAGAATTGTGAAAGGATTTCATGAAGTGTGAGGAATATACTCCATATATTCTAATATGATGTACTAATATTTGTGGCACAAAGGCCATAGTTCTCCCTGAGTTCTTCACGTAAGTGTGATTATGTTAAGCCTATGTGTTTAACTCAGTGTTGATGAAACAAAGACCATGGATTTAAATTCCAAATTTCCCAGTTATACACCTCCCATGACCACAGATTTCACACACTTAATTCACAAATACAGGGCATAAGTAAAGAGGATCAGCTGAATCTACTCTACCTGATCCATTGCCATTTCAGGAAAAACAATTCAAAGATCATGGGACCCAATATCTCTTTTAATACAGCACTAAGTTATTTTTTCTGTATGTTAACAGTCCTCAAAATTTTTGGAAATTTGCTGTTAATTTTAAAATTTAAAAATTGAGGGTCTTTTCTTCTCATATTATCCTTTCATTGTCTATTATTGATCTTTAGGATTTGCTGGGTAGAGAGAGGGAGTCTATGTGTTGATATTGTTTTCCTAAATAATATTTCACCTATATTGGTATTTAATAACTTATCCCTCCAGCTAAATTGTACATTCACTTGCATAATAATGTCCCTATCATACGTTTTTAACAATTTCAAGGAGATTGTTATTGACAGTTAACACATTTTTATTATTGTATTGTCTTCTTTGTCTTTATATATACAACTGAAATGGAATACAATACCGTACATCATAACATATGATATATAATCCCTCCCTAATAAAGGAATAGATGTGATATATTCCAGTTTGGTGCTCTCAGCCTGTTAGATAAACTAGAACACAACCATTAAATTGTACCAGGCAACAGGCCAAGCAATAGCAGTTGGGAGATGGGATGTATAAGGCTCAGGTTCTTCCCTCCATCTAGCTGAGAGGATTAGACAAGGAAGAAAATTTAAACAATGCTCTAATCATTAAGGCCACATTTCTAAGGCTGTTACAAAATAAGTACCTGATTGGCTGCCAAATCGACAGTTCCTCTAGCTTGAAGGACAGAAAAAAACATGGGCTGAAGTGTCTTGAAGAATTTCTGTTTAAATGGACAAGGGGAGAGATTGACTAGAATGACAGGTTAACGTAAGGAAGTAGCAGTTAGAAGGTAAGTGTGGCAGTGATTCCTGGTTATAACCCTGTGTCTATTTTCCCATCTTCCTCAGTACTGGAACTTCAAATTTTTAGTGGGACACTTGGTCATGAGAATATAAGTACATTTGGCCGTGGAAATAAGTTTTGACCAAACGGTGTAAGCGACAATGGTAGGCACAAAAAAGATCTAGGAAATTTCCTTAAAAGAGACAAGTCCTTTTCTTTTCCATTTCTTCTTCTCACTGACTGGAATAAAGACAAAGTTGGAAAGCCATTTTGGACCATGAAATAAACTTGGGAATGTAGGCCACATGTAAAGGAAATCAGATAGAATGGGCAAGAGTCTTTGGAGTTTCAAACCTGCCCTGGATCTCTTTGAACTTTTGCATCTATTTTGTTTGAGCCACTTTTATTTTGGATTGTCTAGCACTTGCTGAACCTGATCTTAACCATTACAGTAAGTCAACACCCTAAATCTTAAGGAAAGATAGCACCGTTTACCCTGAGGCACTAAGAAACCAATCAATATTTCTGAGAAGGGGTTCCTTGATTTTAGGATACTAATCTAGCATGGGGTACAAGGCAAATGACAAAAGGGAAAATTTTTGTTCAAAGGCTGGTAAAGCTGATGTATGTCGTTTAGGTATAAACCCTAAAACCAGTATAACACTGAAACCAAGACAAGGATGTAAAACATTTTGAAGGAAGACTCAATAAGATTTAGTAGCTAGGTGTGACATTTAGGAAGGTATAGGAAGTGGACATGGATAAATGAGAGAGGGCGTGAAAGAAGATACTCAGGTTTTTAGATTGGTGGTCTAAGATATGAAGTGGCATCTATAGAAATGGGGATGCCAAAAGGGTAGACACAGATGGGCAGAGGAGAGAAAAAAGAGGAAAGTCAGGAAAGTTCTGAAATATTTAAGTTGACATTTGGGGAATTCAAGTGGAATTTTCTAGTAAGTATGTTGGCAATAAGGGCAGGAGCTTCTGAAAGAAGAAGTTTCAAAGATATATCCCAAGAAGGATTCCCAACAAAAACATTAGGCGATGATGTCAGAACTGTTGAAAGATAAACTGAGGCACATTTAAAAGTTTTAAGAGTTTATTTGAGCAAAAATCAGTCGGAATCAGGCAGCGCCGAGTTGGAAGTGGTTAGGAGCATTCCGCCAACAGGAGGTGGGGGGTGGGGGCGGGGAGACTCCTGTAGAGAAGGTCTGGAAGAAAAGAAAGGAAATAATTTGATTTGCTATAGCTTAAAGCAATTGGTTGTCTTTAGGTTTTGATTTCATAACCCTGAGGCATTTACAGGCTTAGATTTTAGGCTGACATAGCATTAAAGCCACCTCAATCTAATAACCTGGTTCTTTAATTAATTTGACATCACAGATGACAATAGCAAAGAAAAGAGTGAATACAATTGAAAGCTGAAGAGCAGCCAAAGAAAAAGATCCAGAGAAGTAAAGCGTAGTGTCTCAGTAGACATAGTGATTCCGTACTAAACTAGAAATCTCCTGTAGTTACAACATCTGGCAAGATGGTGTTCATCACGTGTGTATTGTTGCTCTGGGTAAAGAATAATCTGTTTGATCTTTACTACTCTCTTCTGTTTACCAAAGATGATGAGGTTGCCACAAATTCTGAGACTAAATCTCGTTTTATCAAAACTCTTGGTTATTAAGTAAATCATTTATGCCCAATGTTATAAGGCAATGAGAAAAGCCCACTGGCTAAATTCTGTAAATTTGAAATTCCACATTCCTATCTTAGTACTAGTGGGAATCCAAATACCACCTTCATCCTGAGGAGGAAAGGGAGCATCACACAAAAAAAGGCAAGAGTCTAAAACCATGCAATGTATACTTCACACCCCTCTGCAGACTTTGGCTCCAGGGCCAAAACCATATAAACGTTGTGGTCATCACACCTACTGTTTTTTTTACATCTTTATTGGAGTATAATTGCTTTACAATGGTGTGTTAGTTTCTGCTTTATAACAAAGTGAATCAGTTATACATATACATATGTTCCCATATCTCCTCCCTCTTGCATCTCCCTCCCTCCGACCCACCCTATCCCACCCCTCCAGGCAGTCACAAAGCACCGAGCTGATCTCCCTGTGCTATGCGGCTGCTTCCCACTAGCTATCTACCTTACGTTTGGTAGTGTATATATATCCATGCCTCTCTCTCGCTTTGTCACAGCTTACCCTTCCCCCTCCCCATATCCTCAAGTCCATTCTCTAGTAGGTCTGTGTCTTTATTCCTGTCTTACCCCTAGGTTCTTCATGACATTTTTTTCCCTTAAATTCCATATATATGTGTTAGCATATGGTATTTGTCTTTCTCTTTCTGACTTACTTCACTCTGTATGACAGACTCTAGGTCTATCCACCTCACTACAAATAGCTCAATTTTGTTTCTTTTTATGGCTGAGTAATATTCCATTGTATATATGTGCCACATCTTCTTTATCCATTCATCCGATGATGGACACTTAGGTTGTTTCCATCTCCGGGCTATTGTAAATAGAGCTGCAGTGAACATTTTGGTACATGACCCTTTTTGAATTATGGTTTTCTCAGGGTATATGCCCAGTCGTGGGATTGCTGGGTCATATGGTATTTCTATTTGTAGTTTTTTAAGGAACCTCCATACTGTTCTCCATAGTGGCTGAACCAATTCACATTCCCACCAACCAGCAGTGCAAGAGTGTTCCCTTTTCTCCACACCCTCTCCAGCATTTATTGTTTCTAGATTTTTTGTTGATGGCCATTCTGAGATAAATGTGACTCCCTAGTCCTCTCAATTAGATGGACATAGCTCAGAGAAGAATCTAAAGGTTTTTCCACACCCTTACACTTTCCCAACTTCATTTTGTGTGTGTGGTATGTATGTTTGTGTGTGTATGTAGGAGTGGGAGTGGTTGTTTGGAATTATGTTTTAGCACAGAGTAACCTGGTGAAAGCTAACTAATCCAGCTAACAATCTATCTGAAAATCACCTTGTTAACTATTGTAACTGCTTTAAGGAGTTTTTCCCAGTTTGCTATAGAATTATTCTCATCGAGATTTCATACCATCTGGACCCAGGCAGAGAAAGAAAGAGCAATGCTTTTGCTCATAGGAGTAGATAAGGCTTTCAGAACGTGATTAACGAGTCACTAGGTTTAGGATACTTGAGACATGATATTAAGCAAGATCAATTGCTCAAAATACTTCCTAATGATTCTGTACATTTACAAGGCGCTTTATGAGTTTTCTATGGAATTTGACCTAGAGGTCAAATTCCCACCTAAAAATGTCTGAGGTAGACATGATCATGGCTTATCTTCATTTTAAAAGATAAAGAAGTAGACTTAGGGGGACATTCAGGGATAAAAGGACCTGATGTAAGTTCCCTATGCACTTTCTAAAGCTTCGTACTTCCGAGTTAAAAACCTTCTCGGAAGAGGATTTGATTAGTGCCCATGACCATACATACCTGTGATCTTCTCTGTCTTAAACGAAATAGATACAGTCTCTAACTGAACAACTTTTAAGACATCAGTGTTTGTAGATGAATACTGTTTTCATTGCCTTCTAGTGTCCTGATGTTTCGTGAAATAGTCATTAATTTCTTCAATAAGCCTTCTCTACTGCTCAGAATCTCAGCAGGAAACAGGCTGAGATGAACTCTTTCTCCATTAACAGATTAGTCTAACAACTCTAGGCAAGAGCTGGCCAGGTAATTTATCATATTTCACCACAGTATATGGAAATTTACATGCTGGCTCTTTGTTTAGATTTTTATTTCCTGTTTTAAAATTAAAACAGTGTACTCGTCTTAATTCTCAAAAATGAAACAAGTCATTTTTTTTCTCACAACTAAGCTGACAATTCAGGAATTTTACAAAAATCTGTAAGGAGAGGAAAAAGTGTTACTGTATATTATTATAATGTAGAACCTGTTTCACATCACTGATTTTGTAATGTAGTAAAACTTTGCTAATTTTACAGAAAGAACTTTTTCAAATTAATGAATATTATGAATTATAGAGCGCTTGAAAATAAATACACATATGATATGTATAAAAATAAACATAGAAAATTTATAATACTTTTACATGTGGACATATAACACTCCAAGTGACAAGGAAATAGTTTTGCCAAGAACAAATACTAGTAGATTTGCTTTAAAAAAGAATTTGTAACAGCATTATTTATTTGTAAATGTATCAAAGCTCAAGAACTTTTAAAATATATATTAGAAAATTTCTATACTTTCTGTTCTCTATTAAGTTGGTTTACAAACTTTCTTTATGGATGATTTAAACTATAGTTCAATTCCATTTCCAATGACAAATTCTCAGTGAATAGGATCTGGAATATTGAGGCTCTACTCTTGGTTGCCTGTGGCAATCTGATTGCCTCAAGGACTGGGAGATGAGACTTGAAACTGCATTTACAAAGCATCACATTTTTATTCAGACTGCATACTTTGGGGGTGGTCAAATCTCCTCAAGGCACTCCTAGGTGCTGAAACTTTGTCTTGAATGATAGCTCATGTAAAAATACAGACATTTATAAGATTGCACCTGTCATAGGCTCCTTCGTTCCATTTGCCTCACACAGAACCAAAGGCTATTTTGCAAGTGGGACACAGTGCCTTTTCACTGACATGATCTTTATTTATCTGGGCTACAGATTCGTATATAAACATTGGAACAAATATATTGAAGAATATGAAGCCAATAACCAGAGCCCTGAAAGACCGATATTGACTCACTATTCACCAAAACCATTTTTTCTTCCTGAACATTCCACGAGAACTCCTGCTCCCTTGCAGGGAGGGGTGGGTCCTTGTCAATGTGTGTGGAAGTGGCATGTGTCATTTTCATATCAAGTCTTTTAAAAAGTAAGTGTGTCTTTTCCGCCCTCTTTTTCTCTGTTTGAGAGTTGTACACAAAGCAGGAGACTCCAAAGTTAGATAGGAGGTTAGAGCCTCAAGATCAATCACACAAAAGCCACCCACCAACCAGGAACACGAGACCAATACTTTTACTGTGTTAAATCACCACAGTTTTGTTGTTTATTACAGCAGTTCGCCTTCCCTAACTAATCACCTAGTTTACAGACACAAAACAGTGAAGGTGGAGGTGTTTTTGAGAGACCTATATGTGTGTAATCTATTATTATTAGGATGCTGGATTCATTTGCTAATACTATACAATAGAAGGAGAAGTTTTGGCAAACGTTCCCTAATAAAGAATCCTTGTTTTCATTGTTCCCTACTTTTAAAAACATTGTGCTTTGCAAAAATACAAAGGAACTTATGCACAGGTTACTTATCGTGGCAGTATTTGTAATAGCAAAAGATTGGAAATAACCCAGATAATCATTAATAGAGAACTTATTAATAAACTATGGCACATCAACATAATGAACTAAGATGGAGCTGTAAAAGGGAGTGATATGTACACATTGATAGATGGTGATCTTCAGGATATAGTATTCTGAAGTGAAAGAAATAAAGTACAGAATAGGTTCTCTAACATGTTATGTTTTGTATAAGTTGTATATTTGCTCATATTTGCAGAAAGAAATAATAGATTGATAAACCAAAAATTAATAAAAATTATAGTCAGAGGAAGGGTAGAGAGGACAGGGATGGAAGTAAAACTTCTCGTTTTATAGTTTTCACTTCGGTGTGCTGTAAGTGGTTTTTTTTTTTTTTTTCTCGGTACTTGGGCCTCTCACTGCTGTGGCCTCTCCCGTTGCGGAGCACAGGCTGCGGACGCGCAGGCTCAGCGGCCATGGCTCACCGGGCCAGCCGCTCTGCGGCATGTGGGATCTACCCGCACCGGGGCACGAACCTGTGTCCCCTGCATCGGCAGGCGGACTCTCAACCACTGCACCACCAGGGAAGCCCGTAAGTGTTTTTATATAATTAAAAAAACAAAAGTTTAGTAAGCAATCTGTAAATATTTAAAGCAAATTGAATAAATTCAACCGGATTTATTCTAACAGAGGAAAGAAATTGTTCCAAGTAAACTTAGAAATAGTATTACTCTCAATCTTCAGTGGAATATACTATAAAGACACACACAAAAAATACCAAGAAGTCTTACACTTCATTCAATAGTCAATGTTGGTAATAATATCAGTATTGTTATTTTTAAAATTATTACATGTATATAATAGGATAAAGCAAATTATTATGTTAATTTTCTTAAGTATCAGTAAGTTAGCATAAGAAAAAGAGATATGAATATAAAATCAAAAATGCTAAGACCCTTTAATTTTATATTTGAACAGAAATATCAGTGAGAACATATGACTTTTCCCCTCCTCTTAAAAAAACGTGTTTCTTAGCTCTGTCCAAGGAAAAGCCTTAGAAGCAATGACAAGCTACTATCAGTAAATACTCCTAGTGGCAAGATCCTGGTCTCTAAATATCATTTCCTACTAAATGGAATCTATTGAGAAATGGCTGACTCCAGGGATGGGGCAGAAAATGTTCATGATGAGCTTGTGATATTATATTGTCCCAGAAAGTGACACTATCAAAGGTTGTGGAGTCTTGCAAAAACGACGCAGAAAAAAGTTTGAAGATTCTCCCAGTGGCTAAAATGGGGTAATTTGAACATCGAAATAATGCCTCTAAGTTTAATTCCAACACATTGAATTTAGAAAAAGCAATGAGTTCAAATTGAAGAGAAAAGAGAGGAGGAAAGAGGACAGGGGAGAGGAGAGGGGGAGGGAGAAAGGAAGGGGTAGGAGGAGGAAGGAGAGAGAGAAACAAAGAGAAAAGAAAATCCATTGGATGCCATTGGAAGTGTCCACAACACCAACTCACTACTCTAAAGATTGATAATTAAAGGGGAAGAAGTGAACATTGATCTTGTCTCTCTGCAACGAATTATATTTCAGTTTATACTGAACTAACTGATGAGGAAAAATTCTTCTAAACAAAAGATTTCTGGCTAATAAATACAGAAGAAATAAGGGAATTAGAAAAAAATCCCATTATGCAACCTTCACATGAATCATTTAAAGGTCATAACTCTATGGTAAAACTATTTTTCTTTCTTTATAATATATTCCACTGAAGATTGAAAGTAATAATATTTCTAAGTTTACATGGAATAATCTTTTTAAAAGAATATTTTATAGATGGGGCTGTGTAGTTCATTTCATATCTATTCAAGTCTTTAGAACTAACTTCTTAGCCACTGGAAATCAAAGGACACCATACAGACAATGCAAGGGAGCATTATTAGCCACATGTAGAATGGGCAAATTGACCTGGTTTGCCCAAAAAGGAAATAGCACTGAGAAGAGAGGAAGGGGAAGAGAGGAGAGACTGAGAGAGAGAGAGAAGAACGCTGTTTTAGATTGAAAGATTTTAAAAAAGCATTAAGAGACATTATAACCCAATAATGTGTGTGAACCTCCTATGGAAGCTGATGTTCTGTCCTTAGTTTTTTGTGGGTTTTTTTTTTAAGCTTAGATAAGTGGGGAAATTTGAATATGAACTTAGCATTAGGTAATATTAAGGAATTATTGTTAATGTTATTAGATAAAATAATAACATTTAGTGATGTAAAGAAATGTCCCTTTATTATTTGCAAAGAAATGTCCCTTATTTTTATTATTTGTCCCTTATTTTATTATTTGTAAAGATGCACGCTGAAATATTTAGGGGAAAGATGAAAAAATGTTTGGAATTTGCTTTAAAACATTCCAACCAAAATAAGAATTTTTTTTTCAATGCAGGAGAGATAAACATGGCAAAACATTGATGATTGTTGCAACTGGGTATTTGTTCTGCAAATTTCAGGCAAAGTTCAAAAAACATTTTTTTTTTTTTTTTGCCCTGCCGCAGGGCATGTGGGATCCTAGTTCTCAAACCAGGGATGGAACTAGTGCCCCCTGCAGTAGAAGCATGGAGTCTTAACCACTGGACCGCTAGGGGAGTCCCCCCAATTTTTTTTTTTTTGAATGTGATGAAACTGCTACAAATGGTATCTTCATGTAGGGAGGGAAAAAAATTGTAAACTTCGTAGTCATGAAAAGTTCAAGTCCAACGCATTTGTGGCCCCCACTTTTTCAGGGGCTAAAGCTATGTTTTGCATCATGGTTTGCCCTTAAAAATGTTTTTTTATAAAGGGCAACCCCAATATCTGATTTGAACGGACCAGGATGGCTTCTCAGCCACTCTGGTTTCACCACGTAAAGGATACTTTATTGTTTGATGTTGTGCTCAGCTGTCTTTAGCAGACAAGTTTATCTATATAAATGTTTTTGTTGTTAATTTTGTTTTGCTTTGTCTATACTAAAATAACATGCGGGGAATTTGTATAAGAGTTCACAGCGTACCAATGTGGACCACAAATTATAAGGAGCAATGAGGCAGGAATAGAAAAAAAGAGGAAAATTGAATTCAGGCAATGTGTATTTGACACTGATACTTCCCAGCCAAGAGACATTGGTCAAATCAACCTCTGTGAATACTATGCTTCTCTTGGGCAAAATGGGAATGGTAACATGGTTATTATAAAGATTGCATGAGCTATGTGAGGTATTTTTTTCAGCTCTAAAGCATCATAACATTATTAGTATGAAGAATGAATACTGGCAATATTTCATATGAATATTTACTTTTACTTTCCAAAAGTGAAAAATTTTCTAAATTATCTTATTTAAAATAAAGCAAATGGGGCTTCCCTGGTGGCGCAGTGGTTGAGAGTCCGCCTGCCGATGCAGGGGACATGGGTTCGTGCCCCGGTCCGGGAGGATCCCACATGCCGCGGAGCTGCTGGGCCCGTGAGCCATGGCCTCTGAGCCTGCGCGTCCGGAGCCTGTGCTCCGCAACGGGAAAGGCCACAACAGTGAGAGGCCCGCGTACTGCAAAAAAATTTTTAAATTTTAAAAATAAAGCAAATAAACACACCAAAATTTTCCATTAAAGGATACCTGAGTAAAGAAATGATAACTTCCTAATACAGAATATTACCCATTTTACTGTTTCATGCCTTATCTTTAATATATCAAGTTTGTGTGTGTTTGCTTTACTTCAGCACCTATTCAAAAACATAGGTAAATTTAGTACCATACTGAGGGACAACAGGCAACATTAACTGTGACTTAGCTTGTTTTCAGTAATTTATAATTTCAATTTGCTGTCAATACTCAGTGTTGTTATGCCCTTGAACACAGCTTTTCTCTAAATTGTTTAAGGCACTTAAACATCTCGCATTAATGAAAAGTTGTTTTACAATATAATTGTGAATCATGAAAAGAGAATTGAAGAAAATGAAACCTTTTTCCCTATCATCTCTTCAGCAAAAGAGGCCACATGAAAGAACATGAATACCTCTTTAAAGTAATTAATGACTTAAGGGCTACAAAGTACTTTAAAACAAAGAAACACAAAAGTATTTTTTTTCCTAATGAACAGCAATAAGAAACATTTCATCTGATTTTCTATCAGTAGAAGGATTAGATCAGCTCAGCAGACACAGAGCCCCACGTTAGCTTTTTACTTTGTGCCTGCCAAGACTCATTTCACTACAGTGATGTTAGACCTTATGTAGTTAAACTAATATCCTGTTTCTTCAAGAGAAATCATAGAGAAAACAGACTTTATTCCTATGGATACTTTAGTACTTCTAATACCTTTATCAGCTGGCTTTTCCATGTTTCATGACCCTCACTTTTTACTATTCTTGTCTTTCAACCCAGATTGATCTTTTTAGATAAAAATTATCTATCTATTTTTGAAAGGTTAAATGTTTACATGTTCCAACAGTTTAAAAGGCTTAAAAAAAAAAAGGTACATAGTGAAAATTCTCTCTCCCATCCCTGTCCTTCAGTTACCCAGAAGTATGTTTTCCCCATACTTTCCTTGATGACGTGCTTTTATTCACATTACTTCTTTTATCTGAAATTATTTCTTTTAACCTTTAAACATCTTTCAGTTTTTGCCCTTCACTTCTTCAGAATGTAGGTCACTACTCTCCTATAACGAGCTTTCCCTGAACCATTGTCTCTAAAACTGATCTCTTATTTCCCTTATTCTGCATGATTGAATGTGGTTTGTACCTTGCTTTCTTTACTATATTTAAAATTGCTAATATTCCTAAATTATTTTCATATTTCCTGAGCAGAAGATTTCTGAACAGCTTATGGATTTGTAGGTTCCTCGAAAGTAAGAAATGATTCCTATCTCTTTTGTTTTCCACGTAGCAGGTAGTCTGGACTTCAGCAAATGGTTGATGTCTAATACCTTCTCTATCCTCAAAAATCTTACCTGGTGGTTCTCAAAATTTGCTGCTATTAGAATCAGCTGGGCAGATGTGGAAACGCATAATCCTCTGGCTTCACCCCATACTGATCATATCAGAATCTCTGGGGGTGGATTCTACGCATAAGGACTACTTAAAACTTGCCATATGACCGCAATGTGCAAAGGTTTTTTTTTTTTTTTTCTTATTTTATACAGCAGGTTCTTATTAGTTATCCATTTGCAGCTAAGTTTAAGAATCAGTAACCCTAACCCACCTGCTTGCCCTCTGTCTCAATCCTTGAGCTCATTTCAGGAAACCATGCTCTTCCTACCAAGGTCGAGCGCAAGCCCTTGCCTCACCCACACCCATCTTTCCTGCTTTTCTCTGCTTGACCGTAGGAAAGAGTTCCTCTTCCTCCCTCAGGCCTCCTTCCAGCAGACACGTTGTCTAGGCTCCCTTTCCTGGCAAACCTTCTTGAAAGGCTTTGCTATGCAGATGGCTGTCATTGTTTCCCTCTCCATCTCTCTCTTCAGCCCACTTATATCTGGCTTTCATTCCCATCAGCCATCCAGAAATGTCCTTGTCTGTGTTACTTGTCATGCCGCCAAACCCAAGGGTCAGTTTTCGGCCTCCGTCTCAGCTCTCAGCAGCACGACCACTCTGGGCTCCAAACACCGTCTTTCTCGATTTGCAGGATCCACGTGGTTGCTCCTTCTCTCCCTCTGTTTCCCCTTTCACTGCCTCTTCACTACCTGACTGCAGGACGGCAGTTTCCCAGGGCTTCATCCTAAGCCCTCTGCTCTCTCCACACGTTCCCATGCACAACTTGTGCATAGAGATGATTTCAGATAGCAGATGATTTGAAAAAAATGTTACCTTAATAGATAAGTATTTCTTTTCAATGATATTAGAAAAACTACAGCCTACAAATCAAACTCACTTTAAGGCTATAAAGTGAAGGAGGTAAGTTTAAATAACAAAGCACATGACACACTTCATAAAACACCCTTTACACGCCTCTTTTCTTTCCTTAAATTTCTCCAGATCACAGCTACCTTTGTTTTTTCTAAAATCCTCCATCAACTGCTAGGTCTCCCTTTTTCTTTAACCTTCCCCCCAGCCATCCTTTCCATTCTTCCCCATTCATCTCTAGTGGAAACATCTTGTTGATGAGCTTCTGTACGCTGATTTGAAACTGCCTGTATTATTCAGAAGGTAGGGTTCACCTAACAGGGAAGTCTTCAAAATAGGGAATATATACATTGCCAGGAAGCCATAGAAAATTTACTTGATATAGAAGAGATACTCTGGGGAAGAAAGAGGTGCGGCAATAAAACAATATATACATATATTTTAATAATAAAGTCTGTCTCAAATATGTTTTTATTATCTAAGAGTCTGGAATTATTCACATTTAGGAATGTTGGTACACTTTAGAAACAGGGAGTCTCAAAAACACCTGGGTTAACATCAAAGCTGTCATTTTCATCACCAATTTATTTAAATATTTAATGGGACTAAGCACTGTCTGTATATAACTCTTATTAGATTTACATCCCTAAGATTTTGATAGAATACTTATAATAAATCTTTTTTCTAATAGTTCTGTTAGAATCTTTTAAGCTCATAATAATGTCTGACATGATATATGTAATAATTCTATTAGTATCTATAGGTTACGTTTATTAGTTTATAATAAAGCACCAGGAAGTGTACTGTCTCTGTAGGACAGGAAATAAAACAATACAGATGTCAAAATCTTAATGAGTAACCAATTTCTATTATTATCCTATTATTGCATTTTGCCTTTGTTTTGTAATCTTCAGTGGGGTTCTTTAATATGGGGAGTCATCTCTTTTCAGCATCACAAACTAGAACAGCTGATAAACTGTAAATGAGGCAAGTAAATAAGATATAAATCCTCAATTCCTTGGGAATGAAACAATACTTTATACATTTATATAATGACTTTTAATAAATCAGACCTAGCATTTGTGTGGATTCATATACTATATTCCTGAATGTTTGCTTGTTACAAATTAAGCTAACATTGTTAAATAAAATATCTTTTATCTCCCTACATTGAAAAAACTTCGTTTATAATGACAACAATTTTTTAATGAAGAGCTATGTTATTGTTATATAACTCCAAGTTAGAAAATGTAAAGGATGACTGATTTTAATTATGGTTGGCATGTCTGGCCTTTTGTTGATGAACCAGTGATATTTGGATAGTATATAGTAAAGGGATATGGAACTAATAAATTATTATATATTTATTCCATAATAATTGTTATTCTTCCTTTCATTTTAGAAATGTCACTAATTATGTTATGATCAAGATTTTCATTTAACATATGTTGACAGTATGTCAAATTAGACAATGTTTCTTGATTCATTAAAACTTTTTGATAGTTTTTAAAATTAATTTAAATTGGGCTGGGACCGCCCTGGTGGTGGTTAAGAATCTGCCTGCCAATGCAGGGGACACGAGTTCAAGCCCTGGTCCGGAAAGATCCCACATGCTGCGGAGCAGCTAAGCCCGTGCGCCACAACTACTGAGCCTGCGCTCCAGAGCCCGCAAGCCACAACTACTGAAACCCGCTCACCTAGAGCCCGTGCTCCTCAACAAGAGAAGCCACTGCAATAAGAAGCCTGCACACCGCAACGAAGAGTAGCTCCCGATCAATGCAACTAGAGAAAGCCCGCATGCAGCAACAAAGACCCAATGCAGCCATAAAAAAATAAATTTATTTAAAAAAATAATTTTAATTGGGCAAAACTGCTGATGTAATAACATTTGGATTTTTAATATAATTATTAATGCAGTACTTAGGTTTGGTAGTGAGTCATGAATTTTACATATCAAGTGTTGTGGTGGGTTTGCATGTGATAAATTATTGTACACTATAAGATTTTACAAAATATTTAAAATTTTATTGCCATCACCTTTATTGCAATTTGTGCTATCTCTAAGGCAATACCTAAAACTGTAGAGTAATGTAAAGAATTGACAGCACACTTGACTGATGCTATATCTAGTCTTACATATTCAATTATAATATGAATTGCATAATATTGAAAATTGCTCTTCAGCTACCATGTGGAATTGTTGTGATTATTATACTAGTTTATGAGCATTCCTGGAATGGAACTTAACACCAAAAAAGCGTACACTAAGCACTACTGGGAAAAAATATTTTGTTACACAAGAAGCTATTGCATTGCCCTGATTTCAGAATTGCCTTGTAGATAGGCGATGTTGTCAACAAGTAGCCCTATTTCTAAACTAAGATGCCTATTTCCAGGGCATAAAAAGTCAAATCTCTATTTTGTTAGAGTTATATGATAGGGGGGAGTTGCAGATGTTTCACAATGTCACCGATATTTGAAAAAGTGAATTAAAAATACATATCTACTTACCAATAAGGTTTAAAGTTGCCATAAATTATTGATGTTAATTTGTAATTACGTGACAATTTTTAGAACAACTTTACTCAAAATAGGCTTAAATATGCATAATGCTGCTAAATTTCTGAGACTCAATATAATACACAACAGCCATTTCAATACAAGTGAAATCCATAAATATTAAAAAGGCAAAATTTTGATTTAATGAAGACTGGTCTGTGGACTACTAAGAAATAATTAACATTCAGGAAGTAGTATATATCAACAACTGTGTGACAAAAATCTGAATATAAGCAAGTATGTATTATTTTTTTAACTTTTTTATTTTATGATGGTAAGAACTCTTAACATGGGATCTACTCTCTTAACATATTTTTAAGTGTACAATACAATATCGTTAACTGTAAGCACATGTCGTACACCAGATCTCTAGATATTCATCTTGCATAACTGAAACTCTAAACCTGTTGATTAGCAACTCCTCGTTTCTCCCTGCCCCCTCCCCCTGGTGACCAGTGCTCTGATCTCTGCATCTATGAGTTTGACTATGTTAGACACCGTCTGTAAGTGAATCGTGCAATATTTGTCCTCTGTGACTGGCTTATTTCACTCAGCGTAACGTCCTTCAGGTTCATGCATGTTGTTGCAGATGAAAGAATTTCCTTCCTTTTCAAGGCTAATGTTCCATTCTACGTATATACCACATTTTCTTTATCCATTCATCCATCCATGTACAAGATATGGATGATTTTAAATGAACCACATGTTAAAATGTGAAATAGGGCAATGAATTTTTTTTTTTTTTTTGCGGTACGCGGGCCTCTCACTGTTGTGGCCTCTCCCGTCGCGGAGCACAGGCTCCGGACGCGCAGGCTCAGCGGCCATGGCTCACGGGCCCAGCCGCTCCGCGGCATGTGGGATCCTCCCGGACCGGGGCACGAACCCGTGTCCCCTGCATCGGCAGGCGGACTCTTATCCACTGTGCCACCAGGGAAGCCTGGGCAATGAATTTTATTACAAACTTTTGAGATCTATTTTATTGCTTCATTGACATCTACTCATATGTTTACTTCTGGAATTTTATTTTTAATTAGAAACTGGGATGAGGAAATTATTTGAGTTCTAAGGACCCTTAATCCCCCCCTTATTTAACATACTCAGACCATTCCATTAATGGAATGAAATGCCTACTGGGTTTTTGATGACCAAAGAAGTCATCAATTTATAGAGCAAAAATGGAATCTGTTTCTGAACAACAAACTATATTCAGTAACTTAATAAATATTTATTAAATGCACACTATATACTAGCTATTGTTCTAGACACTGGTTTATAACACTGAACAAAAAGAGTCCTGATTTCAAGGAACATACATTCTAGTAATGGGATGGAGTGGGGTAATGACACAGATAGAGAACAAATAAGTAAATTATATAAAATGTTTGAGGATAAGTACTGTGAAGAAAACAAGTCAACATAGGGATATGGGGAGTGCTGAGCAGAGGTTGGAGTTTTAAAGGGATTGTCATGAAAGACCTCACTGAGAAGGTGACTTCTGAGGCAGGAGGAGGTAAGTATTAAAATATACACACACATTTAAAAAAATAATCTCAAACTTACAGAAAAATTACAAATACAATACAAAGAACTCTTTTTCCCCTAAGCCATTAGACAGTAAGTAGCTGACCTGATACCCATCGGCCCCAAATACTTTGGGGTGTTTTGTTGGGTTTTTTTTTTGTGGTACGCGGGCCTCTCACTGCTGTGGCCTCTCCCGTTGCGGAGCACAGGCTCCGGACGCGCAGGCTCAGCAGCCATGGCTCACGGGCCCAGCTGCTCCGCGGCATGTGGGATCCTCCCGGACCGGGGCACGAACCCGTGTCCCCTGCATCGGCAGGCAGACTCTCAACCACTGTGCCACCAGGGAAGCCCTGGGGTGTATTTTTTACAAACAAGGACATGCTTCTACATAACAATCAAAGCATAACCATGAAAATCAGGACATTACCCTTCCTACAGTACTACCGTGGAATCCCTATCAAGTCCACAGACCCCATTCATGTTCCTCCATTTGCCTCAAAAATATCCTTTATTGTAAAAGGATACAGTTCAGAACATTGGATTGCATTTAGTTGCCATGTGTTTTTCATGCTCAGTCTGTAATAATCCATCAGCCTTTCTTTGTATTTCATGACCTTAACCCTTTTTAAGATCATAGATCACTTATTTTATAAATTGCCTCTCGGTTTGAATTTGTCTGTTGTTTCATCATGATTACATTCAGATTCTGCATCTTTAACAGGAATATCATAGAAATGATGCTCTGTTCTTCTCATTGCATTCTTTCCAGTGGCTCATGATTTCAATCTGTCCCATTATTGATGCCATTAACTTGGATCACATGATTAAGTTATAGTCGGCCAGGTTTCTCCACTGAAATTATCACTTTTCCTAATAAGTATTTAGTGGAGAGGTACTTTGAAATGTTGTTCCTCATCCTACTTCTCATCAAAATTTTTATCTCTCAATCGATCTATCTCATTGAATCCACGATTTCCTATTTTATTCAATGCATTATAATTTTTACTACCAGTATTTACTGCCATGCCTAATGGTCCCACGTTTGGCTGGTAGGAACCCTTTTTAGCTGATGCCAGTGTGTTTTTGACATGCCCCTATCTTTCTGGAGCATTTCCTTGTTTGGGGGTCACAAGATACTCAGGATCATCTTGTACTTTGTCAATCCTATCCCAGTCATTTCTTCAAGGAGCCCTTGTTCCTTTCATTGGAGACTGATGTATAAGCCATGATTTGGGTGTTTGGTGTGCTCATTGCTGTTGGGGGTGGGGATGGGAGTGGGGTGGTCCCTGCCCCAAGGTCTTATCAGTGGTTATATGTAGGGAATATAGTGTGCGTACACATATATATGTATGTGAGTACACATACATATGTACATACGCACTTGTATATAAACACACGTACATTGACAACTGCATTAGTTTTCCACATCCATCTATAAGTATCTAAATCTATGAGTATAATCGATACTTTTGATTCCTATCAAACAACACAGAACTCATTTTAGTTTTCTCCCTTTTCATGTTTATTTGATCAGTCTGCTGCAGCCCCTCACCCATGTGAAGCTCCCCCATCCCTCTCCCATGCTTAGGCTTTGATCCCCTGCACTGGGCTATCTTCATCCCCACTGCATATGCACCTTCCTCACTCAGGCTCTTCTACACCAGGCTGGGTCACTTTCCCTGCACAGACAATCTGTTCACCTCTCCTGGGCTCTAACACCCTGCACTGGGCCTTTCTCGCATGGATGGCTTCTTTATCCTTCTTGAACTCTGACACCTCATGCTGGCCCTTCTTCCTCTGTGGACTCCCTCCTCAACGCCCTCAGGCCCTGAAACCCTGTACCAGGCTGTCCCCATGCATGGACGCCCTTCTCAGGCTCTGACTCCTTGCCTGGGCCTTCTCCCAAGGTTGTTGCCCTCCTTGCTGGGCTCAGGCTCCACCCCACATATTTCCCTTGTGCAATACCTTCCATACCTTGCTCGGGCTCTAACATCCTCCCTCCATCCCACCCCATTTGGAAGCCCTCCTCACCCAGTTTCTGGCTTCGACACCTGATGCCAGGTTGCTCTCACTCAAGCGTGGCATCCTTACTCTTTTGGGCTCCAAAGCCCCATGCCGGAGACCCGTCCTTGTGTGGAGGCCTTCCTCACTTCACTTGGGAGCTGACGTCTCCCTCCAGGCCCCTTTCCCTGGGTGGATGCCCTTATTCCTCGTGGACTCTGACACCTCATGCAAGTCGGCTCCTTTATGTTGATCCCTGCCTCGATCTGCTCACCTAGCGTCTTTAAGACTAAATTGTTCAGAAAGAGCAAGAGGATTGGAAGGGAAAGGGCAAGTGAAAGGAAGAGGATGGAGAAGACAAAGGTGAACAATTTTTTTTATAAACAAAAATAATATGTGTATGTCATGGTACCATGCTTAGTCCATTCGGGCTACTATAACAAAATAACACAGACTAGGTAGCTCATAAACAACAAACATTTATCTTACAGGTGTGGAGGCTAGAAGTCTGAGATAAGGGTGCCCATGGGTCAGGTTCTGGTGAAGACCCTCTTCCGGGTTGCAGACTGCTGACTTTTTGCTGTGTACTCCCCACCTGGTGAAAGGGCGAGGGGGTCTCTTTGGAGTTTCTTTTATAAGGGCACTACTCCCATTCATCAGGACTCTGTCTTCGTGATCTAATCATCTCCCAAATTCTCTACCTCCTAATAACATCATCTTGAGCATTAAGATTTCACCATAAGAATTTTGGAAGGGCACAAACATTCACGCCAGTCTGGAGTTAGCCTTCAATTTAAACCAGACTCCAACTCTTGTTTTAAAGCCCCTGAAGAAAACAGTTGCCATGAACTTCAATTCCCTGCTCTAAAACATAGGATTGAAGTCACCCTCAGGCCACAGGAGCTAACATTTTCATGCACAATCAAGCTTAGTGACTAGGAAGCCCTAGACTACACATCTGAAGAAATAGGGGTGGGAGGGAGGATGAGGAAACGTTGAACCATTGAAAAATAATGTTTACTAACAAGTAAACAATATGATAGCCAAAGTGCAGAACCGATCCACTAACAAATATTTATAGAGTTTCTACTAAGACACAGAGAATCACTATTGACCGAGATTGTCATACTTCAATAGTCTCAAGATTTCCATTTACAATAATCCGGGAATTAATGTTCATGATGCGGAATGAGTCATCTATGAAAGGCAAAGTGAAGTTCCATTTACTTTGTCTTTAAAGGCAGGAAAGTATAAAATATACACATTAGGATAGATTTCAAAAAAATGGCTGACAATTATTTAGTGCTTAAGTTTTAGTTATCTGGAAAATGTATGTGTGGAAAAAATTCCATTTTATTTATAAGGATCATTGGAAAGTAAAGTGCTATTGTTTGTATTAGAGCCAAGCCACACTCAAGGTCCTACACTCGTTGCCTTCAGCTACTGCTGGGTCTTGGAGAACTCACTGAATCCCTTAGGACCTTCTGTTTCCTCAGCTATAAAATAGGAAGCTGGCCCAAATTAACTCAAAGATAATTGCCAACTCTAAAATTCTGTATCTTAAGGCAGAATAATAAATGAGTTTTTATCTCCTAAAAAGAGCTTATAGTATATACAAGTCATTAAAGGATAAACTATTTTGTGTTGGGACTTGCCCAATGGGGCAAATGAGACTGATTAGAAATGAAATCTTCACTCACAAAACACCCGCACAAGTCTAAGAATAAGATCTTGTTTTCTCTCAACTGGTGGAAAATTTGAATAACGGCATATGGAATCCATAAGTAACTAATTTACCATTCATGACTTACATTAGAGATCAGCTGTTGGAATTTCCCAGAAGGTAATTTCCCACTGCGGCTTGTTGTTCCCAATGTATGGACCAATAGAAGCCACCTAGACTACAAATCAGAACAATAACTAATATTTGATTTGTATGGTGCTTCCACTATAAGTACTTCTAACTCCCATTTCTCCTTCTTTCTTAGTGTCCACTTCCTCAGTCTGGCTGTTCAAGGGCATAGCTTTAAGGACTTTGAGTGTATTTTTTGCTGACTTAGACAAATCATATTTCCTCACTTGGGATGCTGATCTAGAAAATATCAATACTGATTTAGATACAAGGGGAATTGAAAAAGAAAGACTTAAACCAGGACATCCCAAGAGGTAGAGCTGGAAAGTGACAGACCACATGTCTGCTCAGATTATTGGGTACAGATAAATTGAAAACGTTAAGGAGAGAGGAGAAAGGAAATGAGCATGGAAGAGCAAGGACACCTTCATTATCTTAAGTTGCTTTCACAGCTCCTGTGAGGTAGTGTCATATTCTTACTACCAAGTGCAATTTACAAATTGAAAGACTAATACTCAGAAGGGTAAATGACTTAATTTCCAAAGGTCACATGACTAATTACTATACAGGTATTTTGGAACCTCACTCTTTTGACCTCTAAACTGGTTCTCTTTCTACTACACTGTTCTAACAGTACTGGCTCTGCCACTGGCCTTGTGACCTTGGAAAAGTCAATTAATCTCTCTGAGTCTCAGTTTCCAGGTCTGTAAAGTGGAGTTAAAACACAAGCCTTGCCCTACTTCATAGGGTTGTTTTAATACTCCATAAATAAATATTTTATTTCTTATCATGTTTTAGAGTTTATAAAGGGACAATGATGCATGATTTCATACAGTTTAATTCTTACAAAAATGCTGTAAAAATCAAATAAGAATGTATGCAAAAGCAGTTGCATGTAATTACTGCATGCTTGTACTTCCATATACTACTTCCCATCTCTGAAGCTGTCGAAATTCTTGAGATACAGTTATGATTTAAAGGTTGTCCAGTGAGACATTTCAAACAGGTGCCATAGCCTGTTTGATAATGCTTAGAATAAAATAAATGCATAATGAGAATTTTATAACCTGTGATATCCAAGTTCTTCAAACAGACTATCAGGGCCATTAATAATCTGTCCACCACAACTTATAACATTAATGTAAATATCCTCCAACTTTATTATCCCCAACGCTAAGTGAATTCTTTCTCCATGTAGACCTCTTTGGGGTTTTACTAATGGTTAGCTCTATGCCTGTGTCTTACCCACATTCAGTTTTCCCTGCCCAGAATACACTTTATCCATTTCCTACCCTTCCTGGTAGAGTCTACATATATGGGTCTTGTTCTTCAATTGCTATTAGTTCTATTGTCTATAGCAGGGCTCAGCAAACTGTGACCCACTCTCTATTTACATAACTAAAGTTTTACTCGAGCTCAGCCTATGACAGGCTACAGAGGCAGAGTTGAGTAGTTACAACAGACAGTATATGTCACCTTAAATGTTTACTATCTATCCATTACCTATTTACTATTTATCTAGTACTAAAGGGTACTATCTGGCCCTTTATAGAATGTTTTTGACAACCCCTATCTATAGCAAAAATTTCACTTACCCATGGAAAAACCTGGATCTGGCATGATAAAAAGAGCACTTTTGTTCCCTAAAATTATTATTTACAGTAAGTTTAAAACTGTAAACATTAAGATCACAATAGTATGTTGAGTGTACATTTTGTTTCTACATCTTTAAAACACAGTTTAGAAATTCTGTTAAAAAATGAAAATAATAAATATATTTTAGGGCTGCAGCAATGATAGAGCACCAAAACCGAATAATATTATATAAATACTATGAAATATAATGACAATAGGAGGCTAAGGTAATGGGGGAGAGTTAGGTAGCAAAAGATAATCCCTAGCAGGAAGCTTAGGCTGGAAGGGACGCACCAAAGATAACTGCTGGACAGAAAAAGCTAGGGTCATGGCAACAACAAATTTTGTCTTCCATCTTTTCTGTCTTTTATGGTTTTAAATGAGCATTTTATGATTCTATTTTCTCTCCTTTTTTTGCATATCAGTTGTACTTGTTTTTTTAACTTTTTAGAATGGTTGCCCTAGAGTTTGCAGTATACATTTACAACTGATCTCAGTTCACTTTTGAACAACCGTATGCTGCTTTTTGTGTATGTGGATACCTTATAATAGCAGAATAATCCTAATTCCTCCCTCCCATCCCTTGTGTCATTGCTGTCATTTCACTCATACATAAGCATATATATATATAATACATTGTTGCTATTATTTTAAATAAACTTTTATCCATTAGATCATGTTAGAATAAGACAAAAGTTTTTATTTATCTTTTTGGCCACGCTGCGCGGCATGTGGGATCTTATTTCCCTGAACTGGGATTGAACCCACGCATCCTGCAGTGGAAGCACCGAGTCATAACCACTGGACCGCCAGGGAAGTCTAAAAGTTTTCATCTTGACTTATTCCTTCTGTGATGCTCCTCTTTTCCTCATGTAAATAAGAGTTTCTAACCTATATCACTTTCCTTCTCTCTAAAGAACTTCTATTAAAATTTCTTGTAAAGCAATTTTAATGGCAACAAATTCCCTCAATTTTTATTTGTCTGAGAAGTTTTTATTTCTTCTTCACTTTGAAGAATAATTATGCAAGGTACAGAATTTTTGCTTGGTGGGATTTTTTTTTTTAATTTCTCTTCCCTTTAAATGTTTCACTCCACGCTCTTCTTGCTTGCATGGTTGCTGGGGAAAGTTAGATGTAATTCTCGTATTTTCTCCTCTATCAGTAAGTGCTTTTCCCCTCTGGCTTCTCTCAGGATTTTGCCTTTATCTTTGATTTTCTGTAGTTTGAAGGTGATATGCCTAAATGCCTTTTTCGGGGTGGGGGTGTGGATTTATCCCTCTTAGTGCTCTCTGAGGTTTCTGGATCTGTGGTTTGGTATCTGACATCAACTTAGGGAAATTCTCAGTCATTGCTGTTTCTTCTTTTCCTTTCTCTCTTCCTTCTCTGTCTGGTATTCTTATTACATATACATTACACATTTTGTAGTTGTTCTTGGATATCCTGTTCATTTTTTTTTAATTGAAGTATAATTGATTTACAATGTCGTGTCCTGTTCTGTTTCCCAGTATTTTTTTCTCTTTGCTTTCCAGTTTTGGAGATTTATGTTGAGATATCTTCAAGCTCAGAGTTTCTTTCCTCAGCCAGGTCCAGTCTACTAATAAGCCCATTTGAGGCATTCTTCATTTCTCTTATAGTGTTTTTTATCTTTAGTATTTATTTTCAGTTCTTTCTTTAAATTTCCATTTCTCTGTTTACATTGCCCATCTGTTCTTGCATGCTGCCTATTTTATCTATTAGAGTCCTTAGCATATTAATTATAGTTATTAATTCTGATAATTCCAATATCTATGCCATATCTTTGTCTGGTTCTGATGCTTGCTCTGTCTCTTCAAACAGTGTCTTTTGCCATTTAGTACGCCTTTTCTTTTTAGCTGGACATGATATATTGGGCAAAAGGAATTGCTATAAAAGACCTTTAGTAATATGGTGGCAAGGTGTTGGGGTAGGGGGTGTGCTCTATAGCCCTATGATTGGGTCTCAGTCTTTTAGTGAACCTGTGTCTCATTTAATGACCCATCTTGATCATTTAAGTTTGCATTGAATGGAAAGAACTAAGTATTGCTTGAACATTATCCTCGTTTGCTAGGATGTCTGGCAAGTCATTTTGTCTCTCTAAGCCTGTTTCCTGGTGATAGTAATATTTACCTTGCAGAGATGTTTCCAAAATAAAATAATTCATGTAAGGGCATTTTGTGAACTCAAGCACTATACCAGTGTCCAGGGTTAAAAATTTGCAAACATATTTTGAAAACATGTCCATCTATTAACATTTTAATGCCTATAAGGAAGTGTCAAAACTTCCCAACATTCTGCTGTTTGTTAAGGAATGTAATCTAAGTTGTAAAAAAATTTCCCCAGTGGAATTCAAGAAAGCAACTTTGAGATTTAAAATAAAAATATACCCAATGATTTTTTTCCCTTGTATTGGGCCATGTGCTAAAAGGACTCAATAAAGCATATGGCTATCCATCCCAGCTTGCACATAACCCCTCTGTGACACTGAATGACACCCACCAGACTTTTCCATTTTCACAGTTTCCACTAATCCATCCTAGTCTGTCAAAGCCTCACAGAATATTCCTAACTAACTGCTCCGCAAATATCTGAAGGGAGCAGTGAATTCCTCTTGCTAGGTTTTCAAAATTTTTTCCAGTTCGACCACTGCTCACTGGATATTTTTAGTTTTTTTATTTTTCTCATGGTGTCTAGAACAGAACAGAGTATTCCAGATATGGTATGAATAATACAGAAAAAAATCACTTTCCTTATTCTAGGCCCTGTACTTCTATTAATATGTCCTTAGTTCATATTAAAGTTTTAGTTAAAATCTTGACTCTCTTCTTTTTTTTCTACAATAGCTGGTTTCCCCATTCTGTTTTCCTATAATTGCTTTTTAAGTTTCAACTGCGGGAATTTAATCTATTCCTTGTAGATTTTGTCAGTTGCAAAAGTGAAAGTCCTGTCAGTTGCAAAAGTGAAAGTATAGAAAACATTTTTGTTTCCCAACCTTCCATTTCGTATGAAACCTGTCCTAACTTCTTCGCTGCCTTCAGACTATATAAAATCCAAGAACAGGGCTCCTGTATCCCCAGTACTGTATTGGCTTTTCTTGTGCTTGAACTAATGTGAGCGGGTTTCTGGTCTTTGCACTCAAAACAGCCTTTGGCTAGAACACAGCATCAACCCAACTAGGGCTTACTTTACTTTTCCTTAGTCTGCAGGACTGGAGGCCAGCCTTTGGAGCTGTCTCAAACTGAAAGATCAAGAATTGTGGAAGGCTTGACTACACAACAGCCAGAATAGAAGAAAATACTCCTCTATATTTTCTCTTTCTTGTACTGAAAATGGAAGAAGCAACTGTATAAAAGGATCATTTATGGGGAGGCAGGGAATGAATGAAGGCGGGGAGGCAGGGAAACAATTCCTCTGGACTTGGAGTCAGGGGACATTGATTATTATCCTAATTCTGCTGCCTTCAGGGTGTGTGACTTTGGGCTAGTCACAGCCTTCTCAGGCTTCAGTTTCTTCATGTGTAAAAATTAAATGGTTATGTGGATTATATATGATATCTAATGTCTCTTTCAGCTTGAAATGTCAGCTGTGTAGCTCTGGCAGTGCACACCCAGCACCACTTTGCCATTGCCTGTAGCAGCCCTCTTTATCCTTGCTTTGGTTTCTGTATTTGGAAGACATTTCTCCCCAAGTCCTGGAGACAGCCATGACTGTCACAGTGTGTAACCATGGTTCGTGGATTCAAGACCTTTCCTCTTCCTCTCTAACCTGTATCCAATCTCTTTTTCTTCACTGAACACATACAGGCCTTCTTCATCTTTGTTCTTTGACTTTGGACGAGTCCATTTTTGCTTTAACAAATATTCCCAGTCCTAAGGTGAAATCTAGGGTCAGAGGGAAAGATGCATGGAGGGAACTTTACCTGCCACATTATATCAGCAAAAAACAACAGACTTGGGTTATTCAACCAGAAACATGTTTATGGATATTTATTGCATGAATCCAATTCTTGATAAAGTACTTAATTTTAGTATTTTTTTGTTTATTTTTTGGTTTTGATAGATCTTTTTATACTTACATTTCTTTACAGCTAAGTAAAAATGATGTACTAACTTTTATATACATATTCATGTGTATGCTTTAGTATTTTCACATAGTTTTAAATAGCTAATACAGAAACGTAATATAAAATTCAAAAGGTACAAAAATGCATACATACCATCTCATCTACTGTCCACCCTGTTTCCTGGATATTTATTTTCCCTTTTAAGAAGGAATCGCTATTTATATTAGCAGTTTTTTTAAAATGAGAACTTCTAGAGATACTTTTATCCATACACAAGCATATACACACAAATATAGTCATAAATATATTGTTATAATTATTGTCTTTTCCCCTAATGGTAACATGCTATGTAATAAAGCATTTCCCCCCGCTTACCAGTAAGTCTTGGCTCTGATTGCCATAGCAGCATTTGGAGAGCTTCCTGGTTTATTTAACCAGCTTCACAGTATTTCATTGTTTGGGTGTATCAGAATTGACTTAATTAGTTCTCTATTGCAGTTGCAAGTAATATCATTTTGCCTTTGTTGTTTTGTGCATGTATGCATCCATCCACAGGACTGATTTCTAGAGACTGACTTGCTGCGTCAAAGGGCAGGTGTATATGTGATCTTGATGGATGCTTCTAAATTTCACCCCGCAAAAAATGGTTGTCTCAATTTACATTCCCACGGGCAATATGAAAGGGCCTGTTTCCCTACACTCATTCCAGCACAGTGAATTATCAAACTTTTTGGGTGTTTCTAATTTGACAGATGAAAGACAGTATCTCATTGTTGTTTTAAATGGCATTCTCTTACTGTGAGTGAGGTTGGCTATCTTTTCATGTGTTTAAGGACTATTTGTCTTTCCATTTTTATTGATTGTCTGTTAATATCATTTGCCAATCAATATTTCTATATAGGTATCATAAAGACAAGCTTGACATAGGTTTTTTTGAATTATGTAAGAGAAAGACCAAGTAATGGTCTGAAGTCAAGACAGAAGGTTTTTAATCTTAAAATAATTAAAAAGAAAAATTTGAAGAATTTTTTTTTTTTTTTTTTGCCATCCGCGGGCCTCTCCCCGTTGTGGCCTCTCCCGCTGTGGATCACAGGCTCCGGACGCGCAGGCTCAGTGGCCATGGCTCATGGGCCCAGCCGCTCCGCGGCATGTGGGATCTTCCCGGACCGGGGCACAAACCCGTGTCCCCTGCATCGGCAGGCGGACTCTCAACCACTGCGCCACAAGGGAAGCCCTGAAGAAATTTTTAATGATCATCTTCCCTTCTGCATTTTATTCTCTAGCTTCCTTTTCCTATTTACCTCTGTCCCTTCTCTCTCTTAAATATTCATAAGAATTTAAATATACATTTAGTATATCTATTTACTGAGTACAGTTCTGTGATACCTTATTGTGTAAAAAGAAAAATAATTAGATGATTCTAATTATTTTAAAAATACAAATGTCAAAATTAAAAATTCAAATGGTCTTTGTGTCAGAGATTTTAGTTGGAAGCAGCAGAAACTATGGATGGTTTAAACACAGATGGAGTAGCTCTAGAACATGTGGCAGGCATTTAACTAGGTTACTCATCTGTGAATAGTGGTTAGAGTCATGTTATAGAATCATGCATCTATCACAGTTGTTGAGTGCTATCCTTTGTGGCTTGATCACTACGGATAATAGACCCCGTGGGCTGCTGCTAGTACAGCTGCTCCTTTACCCCAGAAAACAGAAGTGGCTGTTATTGGCTTCTCTAGCATGAACGTAGAGCAATCCCTGTATCTTTGGAACCATAGCACCTGATTTAGTTAGTCTAGGCTCTGTGTGGTCTGTGGCCCGGGTGTGGTGTCTATGCCTTACCTGAAGGGAGGCTATGGAAGCCAGTATCAGGCATGTTCATTCTCTGTAGCCAGAGGCAAGCTCCTAAGATGGCGAGGCTCCATAATTGGAAGGGTGTTTAGATTCCGGATGGCCAAAACAATTGACAGTGGTCATCAGCAGTTCTCAACTAATTTTCTCCTTTTTTGGGCAGAGGTCTTTATTTTTTAATTTTTTATTGTTTTGGCCATGCCGTGCAGCTTGTGGGATCTTAGTTCCCCGACCAGGGATTGTACCGGCGTCCCTGCAGTGGAAGCACAGAGTCTTAACCACTGGACCTCCAGGGAAGTCCCATGGGCAGAGGTCTTTAAAAGACTGCCACTTGAGAATCCAGACTAATACTCTGTTTCTTCTCTTGGCCTGAAATATTGAGGGCTAAAGAGGAAAATAATTGGTCCTCTCTTCACATAGCCTCATCAGAGTTTGGCTGGGACAGGAAATAGGAGGATACAGGTGAAGAAATAGCTGCCAAAGCCAAAATTTATGCCCGAAAGTACCAATTTTTAATCCTTTACAATACTTTGATTTTAAAATTATACAGTTTCTTTCCATCTGCTTACTTTTTCTCAAAATGATTAAAAAAATTTTTTTTATTTACTTTTTGGCCGGGTTGGGTCTTCATTGCTGTGAGCGGGCTTTCTCTAGTAGCAGCAGCAAGCAGGGGCTTCCTTCATTGTGGTGCACGGGCTTCCCATTGTGGTGGCTTCGTTGTTGCAGAGCACGGGCTCTAGGCGCACAGGCTTCGATAGATGCAACGCAGTGCGCTCAGTAGTTGTGGCTCAAGGGCTTACTTGTGCCGCGGCATATGGGATCTTCCCAGACCAGGGATCGAACCCGTGTGCCCTGCATTGACAGGCAGATTCTTAACCACTGCGCCACCAGGGAAGTTCTTCAAAAATGATTTAACACACTAACATTGTCTTGATAAAAATAACGATTTATTGTTTTTCTATTTTCTAGAATTACAACAATCAAGTTAGAGCTAGCCATGAAGATACACATGGCCCAAAAAAAAGTTAATATAATTCCTTTCCCCCAGGCTACTTGCATTAGTTTGTTAGAGCTTCTGTAACCAAGTACCACAAACTAGGTGGCTTAAACAACAGAAATTGAATGTCTCACACTCCAGGAGACTGGAAGTCCAAGGTCAAGGTGTCAGCAGGGTTGGTTCCTTCTGCGGGCTGTGAGGGAAGGATCTGTTCCAGGCTTCTCTCCTTGGCTCGTAGATGGCTGTCATCTCCTGGTGTCTACATATCATCTTTCCTCTGTATGTGTCTCTGCATCCAAATTTATCATTTTTACAAGGACAACAATCATATTGGATTAGGGCCCATCAGGATGATCTCGTTTTAACGTATTTATGTCTATAAAGATCCTATCTCCAAATAAGGTCACATTCAGAGGTACTATAGATGAGGACTGCAACATAAGAATTTTGAGAGGGATACAACCAATAGCAATCTTGTTGCTAATCTTAGTAAAAATTTGTGTTTAGGAGAGGAGGAAAGGAGACTGTAAAAGACTCTTTTGGCTGTGTTAGCTTCTAATTTGGGAAGAAAGTAGTGCCAAGGGTCATGAGTCTGAGATAATGGCACTTCCAAATGCGGACAGGCCTGAGAGACCTCTCAGTATACAATCTACTGTAGTGATATTTTAAAAGAATAATTCGCGGGCATGATCTAGGCAATTAAATATACAGCACTAGAAACATTTTTTGTGTGTGTGACTTAAAAAAGCACAACTTCTCTAATTCGCTTTAGGTGCTAAAACTTATTCTGGAAACAATTTGACAACATTGCAATAGAACTTAATCTTACTAATTTTACTGAATTTTCCTTTGATTATAGAAAATCATATACAAAATCTCAAAACTCATGAGTATTTTCATATGGATTCATCCAATCAAATGAGACCAACTTTTTCTGAGCACCTGTATTTAAAGCAAAATGCAGTAAAGAAATGTACTAGAGTCAGAAAGTATTTTAATGGAAACTCCTCTAATCCTTCTGTCTTATCTATCTCACAGGATTAAAAAACAATACTGTAGTATAAACTGCATAAAGCTCTACAAGTCCAAGGTATTTTTATACCAAACAATGAGCACAGCCTAACTTTTGCTTTTAGGTTACTGAGACAAATGGCAAGTTCTTTGTGGGTCTCAAGCACCTCAGAATTAAAATAGAGATGACTGCTGCGATGTTGCAAGGAATTAATAGTATAAACAATTACTGTCAACTTTTATTAAATAGCTTTATTAAAATACAGGCTTAAGGTTTTTAAAATAGACTGTAGTCTAAGACAGTTGACTCTCGCCTGAGTCTCCTTTGCGCTTAGTCTGTCTTTCTAGGTTCCTACCATATTCCATCCTGTATTTTGGCAAACTACATGTATATTTCACAACTCTGGTAAATTATACCTATCTTATGCCGTACTCTGCACTAAGCTCATGGGAAGAATGTATTCTACTCGCTTGGGGCTTCCTCCTTTGCATGCAGCTGAATAACAATAAACATTATCTTTGAAACATTTGAATGTAAATGAGCAAAGCAACCACATGATGGCAGCATGTTAAAAGAATAGAGTCCTTCACTTGACGCCATCCTTTTAATTTAAAACAATCTGTGTGAACAGAGGAAAATCTCAAATCTACCTACTTAGTGAACCTCTTATTCTAGCTGATTTTTACAGCTGCAGGAACTGAGGGTAAATGACGGTTTCCAGATCTCAAGAATGCAAGGTGCAAGAGAACAGAGAGCTCTAAGTTCTGAGATTTTAAACTAGAACCAGACAACCAGGTTGTGACTCATTCTTCAAACGGAATGTTTTTTGGTAACAAGTAAGGGAATTATTTGGTGAATTGTACAAAGAAGAATGATAATTTATAGATTGTGCCTAATTTTACGGTCTAGTAGTTATACAAGATGTTTGGAGTTTCTCTGCTGATTAAATTGAAAAAACTCTCAGTTATTATATACATGTTATGTGTTGCTTGTTTTTGAATGAATCGCCAAAACATTGTAATGATGAATTTGAACAACCTCCTTGCCTTGTCATCTGTGACTAAGGATTTTTATTTCATTAGAAAACAAATTGGTCAACATTTGTCGAAAACCTCCAACTGTAAGATAATTGCCTAGGAATGAGAGAGAGAGTGAGGGAGAGCCTCTTGTACTGGAAACAGTCTAGGTGTAATTAACAATGTCATCAGACATGTCTTTCTCTTTCAAACTCTTGGCTCTGTTTTCTTTCGCATGGGTTTCATTTTCAGCCAGGCTTTCTTTCGTGATGGTGAACATCGCTCCAGGTTGTGTTTAGCTGGAGGTATTAGCAGCTTCAAAAAGAGAACGGTCTTTCCCAATGGTTTCAGCAAAAGTTCTGGGGCTGGGACCCATTAGCCGGGCGTGGATCACTTACAAATTCCTGAACCAATCACAGTGGCAGGGAGGAATGGGATGCTGTGACTTGCTAGGTGGGTCACAGGTACTCGACCCCGACTTGAGCCACTTTCCTCCCCGCTAACAACATGGACTGAGAATGCAAGAACAGAGGTTTCCCAAAGGAAAATCAGGATTCTGTTACCAAAATAAGGGTAAGGAATGTTAGGCAGGCAGAAGCAATCGCTGATCATTAAAAGAAAATAAAAGATGCAGTTCTTGCCCTCAAGAACTTTATAAACTTGAAAAGGATTATGAGCTGAAGAAATATGGTCTTCAACATTTTGTTTAAAGTCACTTTAGAGTTTTTGAAATACTTATTTCATGTGGTTCCTACAAAAAGAGTGTCAGGACTTCCCTGGTGGCGCAGTGGTTGAGAATCTGCCTGCCGATGCAGGGGACACGGGTTCGTGCCCCGGTCCGGGAGGATCCCACATGCCGCGGAGCGGCTGCGCCCGTGAGCCATGGCTGCTGAGCCTGCGCGTCCGGAGCCTGTGCTCCGCCACGGGAGAGACCCGCGTAAAAAAAAAAAAAAAAAAAAAAGAGTGTCAGGCCAGTCCTATTTTGTAATTAAGGACAAAGAGAAGCATAAACATTAAATTATTTTTTAACTGCCGCTTATCATGCCCAATATAGAACTTACATCAAAGTTGAAACTCATATTTATATTTCCCAGATGACAGTAGTTCTACCTATTACAACAGCGTGGAATGCTTATGAGTATTTATTTGTGAGTGAGTAAAAAATAAGTTTATATTATATGATCTAATATGCAATAATCAAGCTGTGTTTTGACATAAGAAAAATCATCTAGTACAGTGTTTCTCAAATTGTGATCTACCCACAGAGTAATTTCCTGGGGTGTTTGTTATAAATACAAATTCTAGGGCTTCATCCTTCAGACTTCCTGAATCAGAGTCTCCAGAGATGGGGTGCTAGAAATCAGTATTTTTATACAAGAGGCCTACATGGTTTTTATGCACCATGATGTTTTAGAATCTCTGACTTACATTTAATTGCATGCAGCCTTAGAGATCTTGCATTTATAGAAATGAAATCAGAGATCTACAGGATTCCACTCAGTCCCTCCTTTAGGTTTTGCCTCTTAATCTGGTCATACTTGCCTTTTTGTTCTTTTCTCTTCCCTCTAAGTTAAAATACTCATAAATTAGAAAGGCTAAAATTATGCCATCATGCCATCTAATTTGTGACATTCCAAATTAATCAGTGAATAAGCGTGTCAGTTTTCATAGTAAATACCATAAAATAAAAATTTAGAATTAGAAAGGAACTTAGCTGAACGGCTCTTAGGCTCAGATAAGGAAACCGATTTCCAGAAAACTAAAGTGAGTTGCTTAGCTAGGCAATTAGTACGGATGGCCCTTTTGAAATTACTCATTTTAAAATGACTATTTCATTTGGGGAAATCGTCATAAAAGTCAGTTAGCATTTAGAATTAAAACCCAGCTTTAGTTACATTTACTTGTGCGCGCACTAGAGCATAGAATTCAATTTCAGAATCCTGAACCATATTTTATGACTTGTCTTTATTAATAGTTATTGGACATTTGCTATTCCTATGCATGTATTCCTCATTGTATGTCCACAGTGGTAGGAGTAAGTACTAGTATTCCCATTTTATAAATGAGGGAGCTGGGGCATGCGTAGATTAAAAGAAGCAACTGGGAAACAGGAGGTCAGGGGTTTCCTGGTAAGGCCAGCGGGTCCTGTTTTCTAAGGAGAGCTGGTTAAGCTGAGTTGGGAGATGGTGATTGGCGTTATGTTAGGTTTTCTTGACAGAGGTTTTCCGTTAAGTGCAATCTGGCTTAGGTTTAGATTTGTGATGTTGGCCTGGCCCCTGCGGTGGCCTCCACTTTGTGGGTCCGGATGTACAGGTTAACTTTATCAATATAATATGACCATGTATTACATTTGCTTCATGATTTCTAACTTACCTTACTTTGCTTTCCATTTTCCTTGGAGTTCCTACAGTTCATTTTCTTCTGATTCATCTTTTCATCCTATAGTTTCTTTTTGAGCAAAACCACTTCCTTTTTACTATACTGCTATAATTTTAACAGTTACTAAAAATGAAGAAGATTCAAGTTAGTCACCTTTTATATTGTATTACTTTGGTAAAAACAGCCTTTTCTCTGTTTTATTTTTCTTCAGGTGAGGTAGTTCGATTGACTTGGTTTGTTCAGACAGAGGGACAAGAGGAAAGAGATCTGGCTGCTCAGCATAAAAAAGGGCTAATGACAAAGCTATTTTTAGGGAAAGAGACTTTTTGTCTTTCCTAGCTTATTCTTCATGTCTGTTTGATATCTCTGTTCTCTGCTTCTTATCTTTAAAAGACAGCTGCTTTACCCCAGGCGTAAATCAGAAGAGAAAAACCAGCTACCCAGTGAAGCTGGGCCGATGGGAGGATGAAAGGGAATAGGCATCGAGAGAAGGAGGAGGGAAGAATAAAGGACCCCTGGAGAGTCCACTGGGCCAAACACAACAAACAGAAGGCCTCTAACCAACCATTCTGGTGAACACAGACAGAACAGAGGCGCCAACTAGGGAAGAAAAAGATGAAGGCTTTGATGCCTCAAAAGCAGAAAAGAAGATCCCAGGCAAGTGACATACATGCCTTGGGAGCCAATCTGCCCCAGAAGTACAAGGCACACACTCTGGATTCATGGAATACATGGGAGGTAAGGGCTCAACTCCAGGACATGAGACCCAACAGGAAAAAAGGGAGAAATGCTGTTAATTGTAAATCATAGTTGCATCAAATAGGGACCACATTGTGTTTTTCCACAATGCTCCAGAGTTAAGAGTTTATAGAGGAAATACTTGTTTTCTTGGAAAGTATATTGAAGATAGATTTATTCAAGATTACATGCATCAAAACAATTTCAAAATTGAAATGTGCACACAAATTTGGACTTCCTCACTTAACCAGTTAATTTATTTAAAAACCAGTAAACGAATAAAGAACTCTCTCTCTCTCTCTCTCTCTCACACACACACACACACACACACACACACACACACACACACAAACTCATTAAAATTTAGTCAATTATTTGATACCGGCTAGCTAGCTTTGCCTTTTTCCATTTTTTAGTTAGCTGCTAGAAACCATATAAACACAGTTTAATTGATACAAACTTAGCTGGAAAATTAGAGGATTAGTATCAATTTCTGTTAATGTTCTTATCTTTTAAAAATTTGTTTGGTATCAAACATTTAGAGCTTTTAAAAAATTGAAAGTCTGTGTAAGAAGAATAAAAATCTACTATGAAACTTGCTTGCGATTGTTGTTCTCAGCTTATTCATATTTTAACATACTCTTACCCTAAGGTATTAGAAAGTGGATTATTTAAATGCAGGCAAATAAAGGTGATGGGGGCTGCAGAGGTGGTGGAAGAGGGAAATGCCAGCAGTTTTGTGATGGCAAACTAAAGAAAATGTATTTATGAATAGACGAAAACATGCAAATTTTTAGACATCTATTGCAGCTAGAAATCCAACTTCAGGCCCATTAATGTGCCGGTCTCGATTTGTATCACTCCTTACAGCTCCCTTTAAGTCTACCACTCTATCTCTCTGCATTTTTTTTCTCTTAGTTGATGGCTAATAGACATTGCACACCTGATATTCTCCCAAAGAAATGAAACTAGAAGGACCTTTAGGGAGCATAAAAATTCAGCTCTGAGCCGTGAGTGCGCGCGCGCACACACACACACACACACACACACACACACACACACACCAGAAACCATAGGAGGTTAGGGAGAAGCTGTGATGTATTCATAAGAAAAAAAGTGTTGGAATATATTAATGTAGAACTCAGTTTTACAGAATATTCTTGAACAGAAACTACTGTAATTGCTATGTTATTAGGCAATACTGATGTCTGAGTAAGAGCAATTATATGAATATTATAAGACTATAGATACCCCCTTATATATAGCATTTAAAAAAATCAGCTTAAAAAAACGTTTGCACCATATGAATATGTACAAAATTCAAGAATTATGTAGTAAGAAGAAGCCCCCTAACCCATTATCACAAGTTCCTACCCCATCACTCCTAACCTCCACCCACCAAAGTCTCCTCCCTAGAGGCTACCACTGTTAAAATATCTTGTGTATTGTCCAGAGACATTATGTGGAAGATTTTAAACTCTCTTTTCTGTCCCTTAGTTGAAACTTAAGAAGCTGAGTTTTCCACTGACTTGAAACAACAAAACTCTGTCTTTGATTCTGACCTGAAAACGAATTGTTATCAGTCCAGATAACTGAGAACTTGCCTGATATGCCAGGGGTAGTCCTGATTCTGCCTCGGGAGAGAGTTCTTTCCTCTGGCAATGAGATAAACAGGTGACTCTTAGGAAACAGTTCTCCCTTACTGGGCCCTATTTCATTATTTCATTGCTGAGAAATTACAGCCGAATCCAAATGAAAATGTAAAATGAATGTGATTTACTTGTATAGGTTGAATGATATGGGTGGCCTGGACTTGAAAAGAAACAGATTACTCTGTTTTTTGTTGTTATATCCAAACTTTCTTATCTGCTTTGGGTGAGTTATTACCAGCCACCTGAAAATACACTGATAAAAAAAGACAGGGCTTCCCTGGTGGCACAGTGGTTGAGGGTCCGCCTGCTGATGCAGGGGACATGGGTTCGTGCCCCAGTCTGGGAAGATCCCACGTGCCGCGGGGCGGCTGGGCGCGTGAGCCATGGCCGCTGAGCCTGCGCGTCCGGAGCCTGTGCTCCGCAACGGGAGAGGCCACGACAGTGAGAGGCCCGCGTACGGCAAAAAAAAAAAAAAAAAAAAAAAAAAAAAAAAAAAAAAAA
>NW_020185337.1:10222084-10238581 GCF_003031525.2 Neophocaena asiaeorientalis asiaeorientalis | reverse complement strand
CCCGCACGAAAAAAAAAAAAAAAAAAAAAAAAAAAAAAGACAAGAAGCTACACATCTTCCTCTTTGTAGAGTGCTGATAAATTTACATGACTATGTTGTCTGTATAAAATACCAATTATTAATGATTCAGCAATAGTTCTTTTGAGTTCTAAGCTCTTCAAAATTGATGATGTCGCCAAAATATCTATAATTTGCAACGATTTAAAACTTCCCAGGATGGTACAGCAGAAAGTCCTCATCAAAATATCCATGGTTCTTATAATACCAAAGTTTTGTTTTGATATTTATAGCATAGTTAACGAAATTCCAGCAGTGTTAGTTGTCATTGCTATAAGTGTGAGATTAAATTGGAATGATTGTGTCAAACAAGCTATGATGACAATAAATGATGGAAACACTTTCTTTTATTCCCTGCTTCCATCTAAACTGGGCCACACAGCAGCACGACAGATGGGCTGCTGGGTGTAAATAAGACTCTGTAGCAACATCATTCAAATTTGAAGGAACAGTTACATAGTGATGGTGCTCAAGATGAGAATGTCATATCTCAGAAAGTATTCTAATGGTGTTGCTTGTTATGAACGATTATGCCCTTAGTATGTGCCAGCAGGAACTCACAAGTGTCTGAACCTGCTCAATACTTATTTTCCTAGGTTGAAGAAATGTTCAATTGTCATTACTTATAAATTAAATTTGAGTCTCTGAAGATAAAACAGTCATTTTTTTCTACCTTTTAAATTAATTTTATTTTTAAAGCTATAAACAGGCGTAATTTAAAAAGTCAAGTATTTCACAAGGTGTATCATTTAAACTTTTTTTTCTTTTCATGGTACGCGGGCCTTTCACTGCCGTGGCCTCTCCCGTTGTGGAGCACAGGCTCCGGACGCGCAGGCTCAGAGGCCATGGCTCACAGGCCCAGCCGCTCTGTGGCATGTGGGATCTTCCCAAACCGGGGCAGGAACCCATGTCCCCTGCATCGGCAGGTGGACTCTCAACCACTGCGCCACCAGGGAAGTCCATGTCTGATCCTCCTGAAGTTGGTTCTCCCACCTCAGAGGCCCAGCACTGACTCCTGGCTGCAGCACCAAGAGCGTTTTGTCCACACAGCTCAGAATAAAAGGGAGAAAAAGTAGAAAGAAAGAATTAGTAGAAGTAGAAAGAAAGAAAGAAAGGAGGGAGGGAGGGATGTAGGGAGGAAGGAAGGAAGGAAGGAGGGAAGGAAGAAAAAAAGAAAGAAAGAAGATAAAGTAAAATAAAATAAAGTAAGATAAAATATAATAAAGGTATTAAAATAAAAAATAATTATTAAGAGAAAAAAGAAAAAAATTAAAAAAAAAAAACCGGATGGATACAACCCTAGGACAAATGGTGGAAGCAAAGCTATACAACAAAATCTCACACAGGAGCATATAGGGGCACGGAGTGTGGGGCGGGCCTGCGTCGGCAGAGGCCGGCGTGACGTTGCACCGGCCTGAGGCAAGCCGTGCCTTCTCCCGGGTGAGTTGTCCCTGGATCCCGGGACCCTGGCAGTGGCGGACTGCACAGTTTCCCCGGAAGCGGGGTGTGGAGAGTGACCTGTGCTCGCACACAGGCTTCTTGGTGGCGGCAGCAGCAGCCTTAGCGTCTCATGCCCGTCTCTGGGGTCCGCGCTTTTAGCCGCGGCTCACGCCCGTCTCTGGAGCTCCTTTAAGCGGCGCTCTTAATCCCCTCTCCTCGCGCACCAGGAAACAAAGAGGCAAGAAAAAGTCTCTTGCCTCTTCGGCAGCTCCAGACGTTTTTCCGGACTCCCTCCCGGCTAGCCGTGGCGCACTAACCCCCTGCAGGCTGTGTTCACGCCGCCAACCCCAGTCCTCTCCCCTGGATCCGACCGAAGCCCGAGCCTCAGCTCCCAGCCCCGCCCGCTCCGGCGGGTGAGCAGACAAGCCTCTCGGGCTGGTGAGCGTCGGTCGGCCCTGATCCTCTGTGTGGGAGTCTCTCCGCCTTGCCCTCCGCACCCCTGTTGCTGTTTTCTCCTCCGCGGCTCCGAAGCTTCCCCCTCCGCCACCCGCAGTCTCCGCCCGCGAAGGGGCTTCTAGTGTGTGGAGACCTTTCCTACTTCACAGCTCACTCCCGCTGGTGCAGGTGCCGTCCCTATCCTTTTGTCTGTTTACTTTTTTTTTCTTTTGCCCTACCCAGGTATGTGGGGGGTTTCTTGCCTTTTGGGAGGTCTGAGGTCTTCTGCCAGCGTTCAGTAGGTGTTCTTTAGGAGTTGTTCCAGGTGTAGATGTATTTCTGGTGTATCTGTGGGGAGGAAGGTGATCTCCGCGTATTACTCTTCCGCCATCTTCCCGGAAGCCTCCCCTGGCTCATTTTTTTTAACGAACAAATGGTCCAAAAGAGAAAGAAGATAAAGCATTCTCTCAGAAGATTGATATTTACATAGTGCCTCTTCCTGTGAACACAGATAAAAGAAGGGCATGTGAAAATTTTAAGCATCAATCAGTAAAGGGCAAATATAAGAAAATAACATTAATGTGCCTACAAGAAGAAAATGGAGGCTCCTTAAAATTGGAAAGGAATAAAGATGGTTGTAGGTTTATTTGGGGGAAAGGCATAGACTCACTGCTTTGAGCTGATGGCATAACATTACAGATGACAGTGATAAATTTGACTTTTATTTCTTTATCAGTATTGCCATTTGGGTATGCGGATTATGGGAAATGGCCTAGATGTTCTTAATAGGTTAGCCTATATATCTTTTGGGTCCAAATGAATTACACACCTAATAACAGAAAAAGCTTACAGATGAGATTAATAAACTATATATATATGTAGTTTATTAATATATAAACCATATATATATGAAGAGTCGTGATACTGTTTTTATGTTAAAAATATTTTTTGAACTAGTTTCAGATCTACAGAAATGTCGTCAGGATAGACTGAAAACTCTTGTATTCTCATCATCTGGGTGGGTGATCGGTTAACTTTTCACTACATTTGTTCTCTTTCTTTCTCCCCCCTTGAATTGATGCCCCCTAAATTCATCACCCCCTAAATACTCCAGTTATACCTCCCCCAAACTGGAATATTCTGCTACTGTAACAACAGATAATTCAGCCAGTGAGAAAATCAGCATTTATAGAACATGACCAGGGAGTCCACAGACTTTATTCACATTTTGCCAACCATCCCAGCAATGTTTCTTTTCAGTTTTTGGTCTAGTATTTTTTCCTGGATATTGCATTACATTTAGTGGTCAGGTCTCTTCAGATTCCGTCAATCTAGGGATAGTTTTAGTCTTGCACTATCTCTCAAGACCCTGAGTTGTAAAGAATATGTGACTTTTGTTCTACAGGATGACCCTAAACCTGAGTATGTCTGATGTTCCTTCATAGCCAGACACAAGACATACTTTCTCGTCAGGAATATCACAGAAATGATGATGTGTTCTTCTTACTGCCTCGTATCAAGGGTCACACAATGTTGATCTGTTCCACCTTTGGATCTTATGTTTGTGTCTACCAGATTTCCATTGTAATGTCCTCAATTTTCCTTTAATAACCAACTTACACTTGTATGCAGGGATTCTAAGATTTTACACTAATACCCTGTTCCTCATCAAGTTTCCCACATCAGCCTTAGTATTCATCCGTAACTCCTACCTCAATCAACCATCATACTGAGGGCTGCCAAATGGTGAGTCCTTATTTGCAGCATTCCTTTTACATTTATTAGTTGACATTCTACTGTAAGGAAGAGCTTTCCTTTCTGCCTTTTGTTTGTTTGTTTCAGTATGGATTCCAATTTTATTTAGTTGTTTCAAATCTGATAATCTCATTATTTATTATGATGCAGAAATTGTCCCAGATTTGGCCAGTGGAAGCTCCCTCAAGCTGTCTTCTCTATCCTGTTGACATGTCCCCATCATTTGCTGAACATTACTTTTAGGGATGACAGTATGCTCCAGCCACATTTTGTTCATTCCATATTTCAGCCCTGGAATTAGCCATTTCTTAAAGGACCTCTGGTTTCTTTTGGACAATAATATTTAGAAATAAAAATTTGGGTGCTCAGTGTGATCGTTGCCACTGAGGTGTCATTGCATCCAGGCCTTTTCAGTGAAGAGAGCTAGAAGTTTATGTGTATATATGCATACACACGCATACAATTATAACTAACTGTGTGTGTGTGTTTAAACTTGAATTCAAGTTGAAATTTTCAGTTTAATCCTATGCCTTGGAATTCTTCCAGCAGGCTCTTTATATGTTTTAAATTCCTTCTTGGAAAGTAAGAAATGTAGTTTTCATTATCTTTAATATATTTCCCTATATGCTCAATGCTACAGTGTTTTCTCATTGTAATCAGTTTTCCAACCAGTCAGTAGCCTCCTTCTATCTGCCCCCTTACCCCTGGACCTGCTTGGACTCTGGACTCACTGACTTCTCCATGGTGGGAAAGGATGGGAAGGCAGGGAAGAAAAGGTGGGAAGATGAAGGAAAGGTGAGAACTGGAAAGGGAGATCCCAACAAGGTATTTGAAAATTCACAGAATTCCTACAGCTGGAGTCTTAATAGCCCAGTTTTTGAATGTAACATGACCTGTCTTTACTGGATCTCAAACCAGCACAACTCATTGGCAGCTAACAACCCTGAAGAAGGTAAAAAAGCCAAAGCCACTTGCCCACAGCAACTTTAAGTGAATTTCTGATTTATTGATTGTGATATTTAGTGATCAGAAAGAGGGGTATTAAGACATGAGTTGTAAATGCTTAGGACAAAGAATTAGTGATGATTATGAGCCAGCAATGCTCCCGAAAATTACAGCTGACAAACCTTGTTTTTTTAAATGGAATTAATAGCTTTGATATAGCTATTAATCAGTATAATGTAGATAAATTGTTTTTGAATTTTAACAAACAAATGTCCAGACATGATGTTTGGAAGACAAAATAAAGAAATGTAAGCTGAGTGTTAGAACAGGTAAGTGAACTAATTTAACTGGTGCTGATTTAACTATATGGAGGTTTCAGTAAGTTCAGGGTATTAATCAGGACACAGACTACAATGAATGAAGTGCATCTTTCCTTCACAGTCTGTCCCATCTCAGGAAATAGAACTACTATTCACCCTTTGGCTCAGGTCATGAGCCTTGAGGTTATCCTTGATTCTTCTGTTTATCTCACTCTTCGTGTCCAATTCATTGGTAAGTTCTATCAGCCTTGTTGAGAACTATAGAGTCTGAGATTTTACCTGCATACAAGCTAACAAATCAGCCTGCCACAGTTTCATGGGTGCTGGCCAGAGCCTCGAGACTGCTGGGTCAGAGATAAAGGACCGTTTATTACAGAAACAGCAGTAGCCGGCGTATCAGTATTTGCACCAGTTTATGGAGTCCCAATTCCCAGAGGGTGAGGTCAGGAGAGTCAGGTGACACCGCCACACGCAGCAGATTGAATTACAGCTGAGGATTTGGAGGAATTCAGATTTGGGGGAATTCAGAGCTTTTATAACAGTAAGCCTGCCTAACCTTTGCTTTGGAGGGAGTATTTATTTCCTACGTAACAAAGTACCACAAACAGAGTGACTGAAAACAACAGAAACTTAATTCTGTCAACAGCTCTGGAGGCCAGAGGTCTGAGATCAAGTTATCGGCAGGTTTGGTTATTTCTGGAGGCTCTGAAGGAGAATCCATTCCATGCTTTTCTCCCAGCTTCCAGCGGCTCTGGAAATCCTAGGTGTGAATGAGGCTCTCTACATACTGCTCCTCAAGTACAACTCCCTAAATACAGTTTCTCTCTACCTGCGCGCGACAAGTCAGCTGACTCCATACACCCAACATGCAGTGGTGGGACCGGCACAGGAAAACTGCCATGGACATTTCAGTTCAAAAAGGGGGGATAATGGGAGTCACAAAGGAGTTCTCAGTCCACAGCAGTTCTGAGGTGCAGCCAGGCAAAATGGGAAGTTCCTTGATTGGGTTCCAAGGTCTGCTTGGAACCACCCTCTGAGGCTTCTGGCTCCACCCTCTGAGGCTTCTGGCTCCACCCTCTGAGGCTTTTGGCTCCACCCTTTGAGGCTTCTGGCTCCACCCTCTTAGCTCTTGGTTTCACTCTCTGATTCATCCTTCCTTTCTTCATGACAGGTAGCATGTATGTGCAGATGAGTAGTTTTCTTAGCCTGCTCCTGAAAGTAGAAAATTGGGGGGCCAATGACCTCTTTTCATTTTGTACCATCTCTGTCCCTGGGAGTGTTTGTGCTGTTACAGCTCTCTCAGATCTTCCCAGGCATCCTGTGACGGTCACTGGGCTTCACTTCATTAAACAGAGCCACAGCCACACCATTCCTTTTCTACTTTTCTTTGCCCGCCATTTTCATCCACCCTTTTGAAATTTGTAGCCCTTGCCTCATCATTTCCTATCCTCCTTTTGTTCTTTCTCTATTGCACTTATTACCTTCCAACACATCATGTTTTACGTTTATTGTCTGTTCCCTCATTTTCCACCCCAATTATAATTTAAGCTACAATAGGCCACTGAATTTTGCTTGTTTTGTTCACTATTTTATCCACAGTGATTAGAGCAGTGTCAGACACATTCAAATAAATACTGAATAAATGAAATAATTTCAAAAAGGATTGGAGGAGTTTCAATACAGACATTCATCTTCTGTGGAAACTTGTAACATATAGAAATATGTGAAATATCATCTGTTCACAAAGCAGAATCAATAGAGATGATTTTGAATGCCCTAAAAAGAGGATAAATAATATCTCCCAACATACACGCCAACTCCCCCCAAATTTTCAGTAACAAAGAACACCACTACCATCACACACACATACACATTCACACACACTTGCACAAAGATTGAAACAAACTTTGCCATACATTGCTATGAATAACCAACAACTCCCTAATGAGGGAAGAGATATGTTGTCAAAGCTGAAATCAGATTATGGAAATTTTTTTTGTGTGTGTGTGGTACGCGGACCTCTCACTGTTGTGGCCTCTCCTGTTGTGGAGCACAGGCTCCGGACGCACAGGCTCAGCGGCCATGGCTTACGGGCCCAGCGGGGCACGAACCCGCGGCCCCTGCATCTGCAGGCAGACTCTCAACCACTGCGCCACCAGGGAAGCCCTGGAAGTTTTTTAGAGTAATGTATGACTTATAAGTATGTTTATAAGTATAGTTATAACTTACAGTTTTCTCTATATTGGATTATGCTAAGATAATTATTTTCTTCTCTCTTGTATCTTCAATATGGCCATTAAAAATATTTAATGATCTTTGTTTTGTGCTTATAATGATTCTGAATGAAAGTCTGCAAAACCCCTTCTCTTGTTCCTCAAGTTTTCAATCCCCGACTGATTTATTTGTCTAAAACACTTGAATTTCAAAGTCTATTTTATTTTTTATCAATTTATTTTATTTATTTATTTTTGGCTGCGTTGGGTCTTTGCTGTGCGTGGGCTTTCTCTACTTGCAGCAAGCAGGGGCTACTATTCGTTGCGGTGCGTGGGCTTCTCATTGCGGTGGCTTCTCTTGTTGCAAAACACAGGCTCTAGGCGTGCGGTCTTCAGTAGTTGTGGCGCACGGGTTCAGTAGTTGTGGCACACGGGCTTAGTTGCTCTGTACCATGTGGGATCTTCCCGGACCAGGCCTTGAACCCGTGTACCCCTGTATTGGCAGGCGGATTCTTAACCACTGCGCCACCAGGGAAGCCCTCAAAGTCTACTTTTTTTTTTGCGTACGCGGGCCTCTCACTGCTGTGGCCTTTCCTGTTGCGGAGCACAGGCTCCGGACGCACAGGCTCAGCGGCCATGGCTCACGGGCCCAGCCGCTCCACGGCATGTGGGGTCTTTTCGGACCAGGGCACGAACCTGTGTCCCCTGCATTGGCAGGCAGGCTCTCAACCACTGCGCCACCAGGGAAGCCCTCAAAGTCTACTTTTAAGTGCAGTTCTTGGTCTTGGAATAAGTAATAGATCTTTACCTTTCATGGCAGCACTTGAGAATAGGGTTTTTAGGTTTGAAACTGCATTTTTATCTTCTCCTAGAAGTAGAATCACACCTGAAGGGGAAGATGTCAGTCCCACTGTATTTTTTTCAGAGTCTGAGCTCCTCCTTAGAAGCCAGCTGAGTGTGGCCAAGAGATGAGTCTGGGGCCCCCGAGCTGACCGTGCTTGTGGAGCATTTTGTGGTCTTGCTGCATTTCAAGGCTGCCACACATGACTGAGTTCCCTCTGTGCCTCTGACACCTGCATGAACTGACATCTCAGAAGGTGTTTGCCACATTTCTGGAAACAGTAATGGCTATTCTGATTCGGTTGTTGGACAACGTAAACTTGTTTGGGCATCAACGCATTGCTAAAGTACAAGCTTCTGATGGGAGAGGACCTCACTTAGAAGGGCTTCTTGAAGAGAACTGAGCAGCATGTTCAAGCTGCTAGAGAAGATGGATGTTGGGAGTTCCCTGGTGGCCTAGTTGTTAGGATTCTGGGCTTTCACTGCAGTGGCCTGGGTTCAATCCCTGGTTGGGGAACTACTGAGATCCCGTAAGAAGCGCGGTGGAAAAAAAAAAAAAGAAAGATTGATGTCAAAGCTCCTGCTAATCCACCAGCTCTTTTAGGAAGTATCCTCTGACTGTCAGCCTAGGGTACTGATATGGGCTAGATTTTGCTCCCCATCAAATTCATATGTTAATGTCTTAACCCCCAGCACCTCAGAATGTGACTATTTGGAGTCAGGGTCTTAACAGAGGTAATTAAGTTAAAATAAGGTCATTAAGGTGGGCCCGAATCCAATATGACTCGTGTCCCTATAAGGAGAGGAAATTTGGACACAGAGATGTACAAAGGAAAGATGATGTGAAGTTACAGGGAGAAGACAGTTATTTATAAGTCAAGGAGAAAGGCCTAGAAAAAACCAACCCTGCTGACACCTTGATCTGGAAAATCTAGCTGTAGGTTGTGAGAAAATTAATTTCTGTTGTGTAAGCCATCCAGTTTGTCATATTTTGCTATGGCAGCCCTAGCAAACTATGAGTTCTCATCTTCCTTCATCTTCTGGAGGTCCACCGGCTCTCCTGGACCTCTTCAGAGGGGAAGCTGAAAGTGCCATCCGTAGGTCTTTTACTCCTGTAGAAGCAGCCGAAAGTGTCAGAAGAACAGACCAGGGCTGTGGGTTCTCCAGACTGTGGCAGAGCCGGGCAGGAACCTCCCTCCCATCTTAGCCACCTCCATGATATTTCTGCCCAAATAGCACACATACTAATTCTCTTTTCTCTTTTGTTTTTGCCTCCATTTTTTGCCTCCATTTTTTCCCTTTTTTCCCTTTTATAAACAGCAAGATCCTATTGGTCAGCATCTAATCCTAGTTAATTAATCTAGTTATATTACATCACCCAGAAAAAGTACATTTCAGAATGACTAAAAACAAAAGACTAGTGACAGTAAATTACATCTTATTCTGAAATGCCTTTCTCATAGAATATACTCATTCCTCCCACATACGAACCATATCTGAAGTATATCGCCACACTTCTTTTCTTGTTCCTTTTTTTTCCAGCTCCTGGTCATAATGGGAAGCATGATCTCTCTGCTTTACATCTGGCTGTATTCCCAGAGCTTCCACTCCCACGTGGCACATCTTTACGCTCACTTTGGGTACCCCAGTGCTCAGCATATTGTTGGCCAGAGATCCTGAAAGGTAACGTCTTTGTTCCTCTGATGCGTATTCTACTGGGGGACGGGGTTGGAGAGGGGTTTGCTGGTTAGATTTATGTATCTCTAGGTACATAGAAGATTTTAGCATCAAGCAGTTACCTGAGTCCCTTTTTTTCTGTGCTACCTTTTGGGTTTACCCAGGAGCTGGTGTGGTGAAGGATGAAGAGATGGCAATGCATTGGGTTAGGTAAGAAAGACAACACCTACCAAAAGCAAAACTCTAGAGCTGTCATTTCAGGAAGTATGGAAATACAAAACCTTATGATTTGGGTGCTTTTTCCCTAGAATAAAAATAAGGTAAACTCTCTTAAAGTCTTGGTACCGTCTCTTCTTTTTCAGCTTGGTGGTGAAGTAAGAGTAGTGATGGAGGTGATGTGTTTGATACATTTAAAAACAGTCTACACAATGTAAGCAAACAATAGATTAGCTCTAAAAGAGCTAACTTGGAGAATATGTACCATTCTAGGTCAAGATTCAGAACATCAATAATTTTATTAACAATGCTCTGTATTAGCATTACCTGTTTATTAAAAATTTGAGCTCTTGATCATAAGAGACACATTCATTTGAAATTTAAAAGTAGAAATACATCTTACCTATTGTTTATTCCATTTTTGGCCTAAATTTCATTCAACTTGTTCATATCCAGTGTGCAAATTTTTCCACAGGCAGCTTTCATAATTCTGATTGTATAACATTGGCCTGATGAGTTCTCAGAGAAAAATATTTCATATTATATTTACAGTTTGAGAAAGTAAGAATAACTTTGGAAACATAGACTTGAACACTCCACCGGACACTCTAAAGGTTAGAGAATGGAAATAAATAGGCTCTAAGATGTTAGAAACTCCATTCTACATGGAGATGGTGGGAGAAAATCAGGACAAGTTAGGTCCAAAGTCTCTTAGTACAGAGAACTGGCTTTGGGTTCATGTAGTCTCAATTTATTTAAAAGTAGAATTTTGCCATAGTACTCTTTAAAGGGATATTGTCCAATATGGCAATGACTAACCACATAGGCCACTGAGCACTTGAAATGTGGTTGGTCTGAATGGAGGTGTGCTGTACTTGAAAAATACACACTGGATTTCCAAGATTTCATATGTAGAAAGGAATGTAAGATATCTCACTAACAATTCTTTATATTGATGACACATTGAATGATAATGTGTTGGATATATAGGGTTAAATAAAATATATTATTTAAGTTAATTTTACTTTTTTCTTTGAAAATTTTAATGTGGCTATCAGGACATTTAAAATTACACATGGCTTGCACTGTGTTTCTATAGGGTAATGCTAAAGTACAGAGTTTTTTATGATCGTGAGAAGTGTTTGGTTGTCTGAGAGAGAAGTGAACACAGCTATGGATTTGCCATTGCCCATGTATTGATGAGATCATCCTTCTTAGATGCTTTCTTTCTTCCCACTAGAATAGTGAGTGACAAACTTGGCTACATATTTAAGTCCCCTGGGGAGCTTTTGAAGCATACTAATGCCTACTCCAGATCCACTGAACTGTGCAGAAAAGCTCCCCAGGTAGCTGTAACGTGTAGCCAGGTCAAACCGCTACTCTAGAAGTCTGCATTGGGTTTGTTTTTTTTTTTTAACATCTTTATAACCCCTCATTAAACACGAACCAGTAGAGGAAGCCATTTCAGTAACACATTTCAACACGAAGTTTGAAGTGGATATTCTGACCAAGTTCACCTGCCAACAGAAGAAATACCTTGGAGAATCAGGAAGGGAATGACATGGTTCTGGAGTGGCTAAGCGTGGTTGGTGCTTAACTGTATCTGGCTGAAACCCTTGCTACTGAAACTAAGACCTCACACACACACCACTGGCATCACTAGGTGGGCACTTGTTAGAAATGCAGTATCTGACGTCATAACCCAGCCCTACTGAAGCAGAATCTTCATTATAACAAGATTCTGGGGTGACTAGTATGTGCATTAAAGTTTTAGAAGTGTTGTCCTAAACAGCATTTTGTAAGTGAGACCTTCCTTACATGGGACCATACAATTAAAAGCCAATTTGAAAAATCTTTACATTTTTCAGTGATGGAGTCCACTGTCAGGAATGGGATGGGAAAAGCATTACAAAGACAAGATTTCCCCCAGCATATTTTAAAAATATATTTTATGGTTTACGACTTACAAAATAATTTAGGCCTAATGAGGAAAACATTGAAAAAACCCCAAATCACCTGTATCCCATAACACAGTAAAAACTACTTTTGACATTTTGGTGAGTATTCTTCTAGACTTTTTTCCAATTAATATGTACATAATATACCTTAATTTACTTGAATATTTCACTATTTTATGTTTAGTCCTTTTTTCTATTTTCTTACTATCATTAACTGCTGTTGGGAAGAGCCTTTCATGTACATCTTTTTGTGCATCTGACTAGTGATTTTTCTCTTTTTTTTTTGGTAAAGAAATAAAAATGGAATTATCAGGTTAGACAATCCTCATTTCTAAAGTTTTTGATACGCATTAACAAACTATCCTGAAAAATCGTCTGGGTTCCCTCTAGTATAAGTGCTCATCGGCTTATGAATATTGTTTTTAATCATTTGTTAATCTTTGCCAACTTGAATAACAACATAAAGTGTATCATTACTTTTTTCTCTTTTTTGTCAGTTGTAAAGCTTTCCTTTCTAAATGTCTATTGTAATTTTAATATTTTTTTCCAGCAAAATGCCTATTCATGTAGTCTGCCCATTTTTCCAGTGGATTTTGTTATTTTCCTGCTCATTTTTCAGAATTTTTATGCATTAAAGATAGCAAACTTTTGTACATTTCCCTTGTATTTTGGACTTTTTTTCCTAATTTTAATTAACATGAAAAGAACTGCAAAGTAACAAGACAGTTATATAATTTATACTGTCCAATGTGATGGCCAGTAGCCACATGTGGTCATTTAAATTTAAATGAATTAAAAATAAAAATTCAGCTCCTCAGTTGTACTATCTACATTTCAAGTATTCAATAGCCACATATGGCTAATGGCTACTGTAGTCAATGGTGCAGACATAGAACATTTCCATCTTTGTAGAAAGTTCTATTGGAAAGTACCGGCATATTACATTTATATTTCGGCAATTGGAAATAGTGCTTAAGGATCAGGTCACATGTTACTGAATTCCTAACATTCCCAGATAGTCCCTTCCTATATTTTGATTTCCTATATATTTTGGAGAGAAGATTGTAATTATTCTAATATTTGGAAAAGCTGATGAATGGGTCTGGAACAAATAAGTGATTTAAATATTCTTACAACATCTGTGCTTTAAAAAGTGCTGTACTTGTTTCAAATAAGAGACATTTTTTTTTAAATGAAAGAGGCTTATTAACATTTGTCCAGATGTGTAAGACGGAAGTAATGGTTTCCAGTAATGGTTACATATGTGTGTTGGCACTGCCTTTGGTTTGATCAAGGGGATGCATTTTCACAGGATTGTTTCCTTGTTTTTTGTTGCACACTCCTCCACAACCCCATCTCCACTCCCCTTTTCTTTTCCTTTCTTTTTCAGACGAGCCTCCCAGCAGGACCATCCTCAGGCTTCCTTTAACCTTGCAGTAGGAAAAGTGAAAAACATGACTGGATCCATGGCAGTAGGGTAATGAAATTAGCTATCTTTTCTCTTCCAGCTGAGATGTCATTCCTTCTAAACCTGCCCCCATATATTACCTGCAATTGACAGACAAAAGCATTTTATATATAGTTCACTTCCCACTCTTGCCTTTTTATCTATTATACTTACATGGCTATGAGTTATGATAAAAGTCACAAAGTAAAGGAATCTAAGATTCATACACGTGCATACAGCCCACGGAATAAGTTCTTAAGGTAGCCCATGAGTCCAAGAAGAAAGACCAGGTTATTTCATGATCCTAAGAGTCTCCTGTGAATTTCTAAGGCTCCTTGGCGCACCATCTTTACAGCCTTATAGCATTTTCTTATAAACAGAATGGAACATATACGAATATAAGGTGGAAAGCTCTTTTGGGGCACAAATTCTCCTTGTGTTTATTGGACTAATCCTCTTTTGATTACTCACAGTCATCAAGAGAAATACTACTATTTTCTCTGGAGAAGTTTTTCTTAATGTTTTTGAATAGTTCATAGTCTGTGACATTTTTATGCAGCGATTTGGAGTCAGAGACATTTTGATAGGGCCCCCCAAATAAACCGTTGAACTTTCAGCTTGTTTTAAGTAATGTAACTGACATATATTCCATTATCAATTCATGTGTATAACCTCTCCCCCCCAACTCTGGCCCTTAATCCACCTCAGGCTGAGGAGTAGACAGGGTTCAGAAAGGGGGAGTCTCAGTGAGAGGCTGAAGGATGGGGTGAGTCTTGGGAATTGGTATAATGCTCAGGGATATTTGTTGCACGCGTTACTTGGTAACGAAATTTGAAATGACCAGTTGGAAGCAGCCAAGTCAAAATGGTGCAGTCAACATGTTCTCTTTTACAACGGTTGGTTGGCAGTTTTACAACGACTTATGAGCAGATTGAATGGAGCCTCACTCCAGTTACCACTCCCAGACCAAAATATAGAATTTGCTTGCAAGAGAGAGGTGTCTCAGACATTACCTAAGAGCCTTGGCTAGAAAAACTTTTCTAAATAGGGCAAAAGTATCCAGCTGGATTCTGATGTTGTAAGACTGCTTCTTTGGGTAGCTTTGACTTTATTATGAAGACACTCATGATGAAACCCAGACGAAACGGCATGTGTTTCCCTCGGTTTCTTAGAATGAGTCTAAACAGGTGTTAACCTGGCCCTCAGCCTAAATACTTGGACATGCAGGTTCTTTCGGCTTACTCTTTCTTTATGCTAAGTAACTGCCTCTCCTAGGGATATAGAGATGCTCCTTCATGTTGCTGTGAGACAGGGGATACAAGAAGTCCAGGAACTTCTGGAGAATGTTATTTGGACTAAAAGCAAGCCCCTGCCAACTAAACGAATGGGAAGTTTTTTATAAACATTAATGCATGTCCTGCATGTTCTTTCTGGAACAGGGAATGTGAATCTCATTCACTGTAGCTTTGCAATGCTTTGTCAGTAGAGTTGGCTTTTAGTTACAGTTTTGTATGCTGCTGCAGCTTCAATCTGCTGTTCCAAGTCCTTTAAAGCAAAGTGTTGCTTATATGTTTTCCTGGGATGTGAGTTTGATCTCTTCTGGATGGACGAGTAATTTCTTCGGATTGCATGACTGCTCACCTCAGCTAAGTTTCAAGTCAGTGAGCATTGTATGCAGCGGTGGGAGGGAAAGAAGGAAGCAACCTGTCACACTAGCGATTTGGCTTCTTGGATGTGTGAGTTGGCACCTACAGATCCACTGTGATGGAGCTAAACTCATCATCAGCCTAATCTATGACATGTCGTATTCTGCTTAAAATAAACTTGTTTTCATCTCTCTACATTTCAATTTTCTGCTCTATTAGGTTTCTATGGTATTTTATTGTGTCCACTTTTTATATTACAAAAAGTCCTTTATGGGGAAAAATAAAAAGGCTGTGAATATTGTCAACGGGAGGGAGAAGGTTAAAGGATAAGAGCTCACAGTTATTGAGCTCCTGCCACGTGTACGGTGTTTTCCTAACTGCTTTACAAGTATGTTAGCGCTCACTTGTGATCAAAGCCTTATGAGGTGGGTAATATTATGATTCCCATTTTGCAGATGTGGAAACAGATGTAGAGAAGTAATATGGGCAGTCATAGAATGAGTAGTAAAATAGGTTTAAACTTCTTAACTAGTTTAACTAACATTTCTCCTCCGAATTATTATCTCCTTCCTAAGAAATTCAAAGATGCTCTGAGAGCAGGCACATGGGTTTATTACTAGTACACAGTGAGAACTTACCTTACCCAATAACTCAGCCACATTTTCTAACTGTATTATTATTTGAGCACAAGCCACATATTCCTATTCTTTTAAAGTGGTATTTTTAATCTTAAATATAGTTACCTATATTTATTGCATTTAGCTTAAAGCACAATTTCTCCTGGGACTATAAATTCAGAAACATGATGTGAGGATGACAAAAGGGTGAAACTAGAATTCAATAAAATGACTAAGCTGTGTATAAGATACTTGTTTCACTTTTAAGTTCAAGTGTCAAGTTTACACTATACGCACTTGCAAGATGACTGCCTGAGGTTCAATCTCTCTGTCCAAACTTGAACACATAAGCTTTTAAAGGATGTAGGTAAAATTGGTCAAAGGTTTTTTTTTCCTGATTCATTATTTTATGAAGCACTTTAAAACTCTTCAATGTAGAATATCCAAAATCCATAAACTAAATTCTTCACTTGAACCTTTGGTAAGTATTTCTGTCATCCCTAGAACCACTTCAAGTTTTCCTTACATTTTCCCAGAGGACACAGTCTTCATTTCAATCTATGTTGTTTGAGATATAACTCTGAAAATTTTATCCTGAGCCATGAATACCTATTTGGATAATACTAGGACAGTAATTTCAACCATCATGTAAATGTGCATTTCTTACCTTCACAATGATACCCACTCTACTTTTAAAGTAGTATTTCAAAGCCTTCTTATAGTGACAACTGAAAGTGGCCACTGTGAAGATATACCGTAGAAATAATCGCTAAGTGGTGTTAAATTTATTTATTATTAAAATTTATTTATTATTAAAAATTCTTTCAGGTGACTCCTATAAGCATCTCCAACTGATACTGATTTTGTTTGCGTTAGGGTGCAGGTAATGTCTTTTTTTTTTTTTTTTTTTTTTTGTGGGTGGGGGGGTTGG
>NW_020185337.1:10207936-10221949 GCF_003031525.2 Neophocaena asiaeorientalis asiaeorientalis | reverse complement strand
TGCGGCCTCTCCCATTGCAGAGCACAGGCTCCGGATGCGCAGGCTCAGCGGCCATGGCTCACGGGCCCAGCCGCTCCGCGGCATGTGGGATCCTCCTGGACTGGGGCACGAACCTGTGTCCCCTGCATCGGCAGGCGGACTCCCGACCACTGCGCCACCAGGGAAGCCCAGGTAATGTCTTTTTATAGTCCGTTGCTGCTGAAATAAAGTAATGAACAAATTGAAAAGGTGTAACAATTAGAAAGGCTATATAAGGACTCACTATAAAACCCCTTTAATTTTGACTTTAATTCTAGAGTGTTAAATAGGGCATGACCTGCAAATCCATTAGGGTTGACGCTGAACCCTTCATGCAAAACCAGAGAGTGAGAAGGGTCAGGAACCCCCGGAAGCCAAAGCAATGCCTCTACCTTTCCTTACTGTAGTTGGAGAAAGAGTCAAGTGGGAAATGCAAGAGATAAAGAGGAAGAGAAAGAGAGAGAACCTCTACCTGTTTGTTCGCTCAGAGATACCCCAGATTTTGCTGGCCTCCTTCCTTCTTCCTCTATGCTCCTTTCAGATCACAGCGGTTGAGACTCTTTGCTGCCTTCTAGATGTTCCCAGGTTCCTGTTTAGTTGTTTTGATATCTTGATCCTTTTTCTTTTCAAGGCAGGTCTTGTTACAGTGCAAGAGTTTGTTGCCCAATGAGCATAGAAGCCAATACTATGTCACCAGCTTTTGAGAAAAGAAAGAGCTTTTGTGAGATTGACCGGCAAGGAGACAGGAGGCAAAACTCTCAAATCTGTCTCCCTGATCCAGGGTTGGGGTGAAATTTAAGGTGTTAGGGGAATTTCAAACTTGGAAGATGATTGGCTAGTCTTGAATCAGTCCATATAAGCCACTCGTGCTGCAGGCAGCCAGATTTTCCTCACTGAAGGCCTTCGCACTTTGTAAAGAGTGGCCACATGTCTTTAAGTTCCGTAGACTTGAAGATTCTTGGTTCCAGGATCATCCTGGAGACGTGGGAACCTGTCTTGCACGTGCCTCGTGCTGTCTGTGTAAAATAATTGAGTCTGATTAATCTATCAGCCTATTTAAGGAGGCAAAACCAGTTTAAGCTGGTCAGTGTTTTTCATGCTGTTTCAGTCTGCCTTGATGTCAATATAAAAAATATTTTAAAGTATATATTTATGGTACACAAATCTTAAGTCTACAATCAGTGAATTTTACATGTATATCACCTGAGCTACCACTCAGATGAAGATGTAGTTTTCCAATATTCCTTCCTAGTCAATACCCCTGGGTAACTACTATCCTGTTAGCTACCACTACAGATTAGTTTTGCCTACTTGTGAATGCTGTCATATTTGTTTGGAAACTTAGTTGTAAATATTATACTACACGGTGTGTTATGTCTGCATTCTTTCATCATGCTTGTTTGTGAGATTTACCCTGTTTTGCCTGCAGTTAGTTCACTCTCATTTCTATATAGTATTCTATTGTGTAATTATACCACAATATACCCTTTCTACTTTCGATGGGCATTTAGGTTCTTTTCAGTTTCTGACTATTATGAAAAAAGTGCCCATGAACATTCTTGTACGTGTCTTTCATGGATATAAGCACTCATTTCTTTTGGATATATAGCCAGGAATGGAATTGCTGGGTTATAGAGAATACATACATTTAGCTTTAGTGAGTTCTGCCAAATACTTCTGTAAAGTTGTGCCGTTTTACATTCTCACCATCAATTTTTGAGAGTTCCAACTTCTCCACATCCTTGTCAACACTTGGTTTTGTCAGTTTAAAAATTTAAGCTCTTCTAGTCATTGTTAGAGTGGTATCTTATTGTAGATGTACTTTGCATTTCTCTGATGAGTAGTAATGGGGAGCACATCTGTTTGGAAGTGTTTGTGGAAGGGGGTTGGGTACATAATGCAGCATGTAGTGCATTTAAGATCCCCAAAGAGCCTGGCTATGATTTCCTGGAGGTGAACTTCCCCACGTGGCCACATTCTCAGAGGGATTTAGGATAGACAAATAGCACAAACCTAAACAGTGAATTGGTGACTTTCAATGATCTGAACAGAGCTAGGGTTTTGGTGGTAGGTTGTCACCCTGCAAATTTTTCTGGTAATAATGGATATAAACTTAGCCTGGAAACCAAAGAAAATTATATTAGTAGTTCCTTGGATTCAAATGGAATAATTTCAATATACTCATGCTTTACTACACAGACTCTTCTAGGGTACAATCTGTACATACTATTCTAGTAAGAAATATCAAATCAGGCCCCATATATGTTATTTAGTAAGGTCCACTGAATCTTTTTTTTTAACATCTTTATTGGAGTATAATTGCTTTACAATGGAGTGTTAGTTTCTGCTTTATAACAAAGTGAATCAGCTATACATATACACATATCCCCATATCTCCTCCCTCAAGGTCCATTGAATCTTGATTTAAAAATGGAAACAATATATTTTTAATTTTATTAGAAAATGTTATTTGGCATATCTTAAAAACTGAGTTAAACTGTTGGTGAAGGCTCATCCAGGTAATGCAAAGGCAGTACTAAGATCTGAATAAACTTTTTAGGCTAGGATCCAACTTACTGCTAAGAGGTATCGATGCATTTTATTTTATTTATTTTTTATTTTTAAAAAATATTTACGTGGTGAGAGAATTGGGGAAGTCTGCTTATTTATTTTGGCTGCGCTGGGTCTTAGTTGCGGCATGCGGACTCTTAGTTGTGGCATGCATATGGGATCTAGGTCCCTGACCAGAGATTAAACCTGGGCCCCCTTTATTGGGAACGTGGAGTCTTACCCACTGGACCACCAGGGAAGTCCCTATTAATGCATTTAAAATTCTTAAAAAGACGTTGATATCTATGCATGTTATTTTTGTGCCGAAGTATATGCATAGTAAGCTCTTCTCTTGTTCTTTTTCTACCCTAAATTCATTCTATTCTCACAAGGAAGCGGGAGACCAGACTTGTGTGTGTGCCGGCTTTGGAAACAATTGCACTAGTTTTGCAATCTTGAACATGCAGCTTTACCTTTCAAAGTCAGTGTTTCCTCAGCTGTGCAGTAATAACTACTCCATAGTGTCATTGTGAGGATTAAATGAGCTAATGTTTAAAAACCACAAAGCACAATGCTTTGCATGAAGCAATTAGTCGAATGGAAGATGGGTATAAAAGTTGTCTGGTATGAGACAGTGAGAGAGTAGTCATTTTCTGTCAGAGGTGTTCTCACAATGAAGCAAATGAAGCTAAGCCTCAGGGCCTCACTAGCAGGAACCCCTCACAAATGTACTCAGAAAAGGTATTTTAACCACTGTTGGCTGGGGTCACTTTCTCTTCTCATTTTGACTTCCTCTTTATCACGTTTGCCTTTGCATAAACCGGCATTGGAGGGATGTAGGCATTTCTGGGTTTCAGTTGTGGGAAAGTTGTGCTGGGAATATGTTTAGTTTGGGTTGTTGGGGATATGTGTGACTCACACTTCCACGTATACTTGAGTTACTGCTAGACGTCTTGGTGTTGGAATGGCTTCTAGAAAACCTCCAGCTGCCCACTGTGATTTGTGCGGGTGCAAGACCAGAGGTGTGGTCAAGCTGTTAAGTGTGTGTACAGTATCTGGCCTCAGAAATATGTGAGTGGTGGAGGAGGACATGGTTTGATATGTACTAAACTAGATGCAACTGATAGAAAACTCTTCTAAACCCTAGAGTTCACATTATAGAAACTTGGTAAAAGCCTTCCCAATATTGACCATAACCCTAAAAATTCATAGGAAGTTACCAATAATGAGTTGTGAAGCTGCAAGTTTTTCTAAATTATCAATAAAATAAAATTTGAAAACCCTGCTTACAGAGATACTGAAGTTCTTCTGTTCTCTCTATAGAAATTATGAAGTAATTGTCATATGAAAAGGTGCTCCAAGAGCATGAAGTCTAAAAAATAGGGGAAAAAGGCTAATAGAAGTATGTCAGGAAGTTAATACCATTATTATTTTTTTCTGGATGTTTATAGTATATGTCAGTTTTTAGTTTGTTATTCATTGTGATTTCTTTTTTTATTCCCTGATACATTTGTACTCGTTTTTGTATTCACAAGTTGGTAATTCTTTTTTATAAGGGAGGCCTCAAATTGTACAAGCTTCTGGGGCACACTACTTGAATCTGACCCTCTTTGTGATTGTCTACCCAATGGCCCAAAAGGACCTTGATAAACACACCTCAGCTTGTGGCTTTCCTTGTCTGTGAGTCCTGAAGCACCGTGAAACTGAGAAACCTGAATATAACAGTCAGCACTCTGCATCCGCGGCTTCTGCATCCACGGGTTCTGTATCCATGGGTTCTGCATCCTTTGATAAGGAGGGCCGACTGGGCCATTTTATATAAGGAACGTGAGCATCCATGGATTGTGGTATCTGCTGGGGTGGGAGTCCTTGTACCAATCCCCAGTGGATACTGGAGGGGCAACTGTATTTGTAGGGATGAGATTTTTTAAAAATTCCATTCTGCTCTCATATTGCTTCAATTCCTTTTGGCAAGCCAAGTGTTGGCTTTGCATTGCTGAGGGAGAAATTGGGGGTTCTTAGTCCCCTTCTTTCCCTGTGTAATCACACGGAAGATTTTGAAGCTATAGATTCCTGACCGTACATAACAAAATGGCAAACTATGCATCAAATAAAGGGACCATGCCCCAGAATTAAATTGGAGAAAATACATCAATATAATTACAGTTGCTTTATGGGTAAAGAAACTGAGACCTAAGGAGGTCCACGTGATTAACCACGGACACAGTGATCGGGATTAAACCCAATTAACGGTTGGATTAACTAAGCTCTATAACTCCTTGCTATGGTTGCTAAACGATTCACTTCAAAAACAGGAGGAAGAAAGATTTACCTTGAATGTACTTAGGTATTGACGTTTCCTTGGCAACAGATTCTCAGTTAAAAGCAAAATAGTGATTGAACATATGCACTTTTGTTAAAAAATTGTGGGCTCTGAAGCAACAGTCTCAGAAGCTCTTTCCCATCCTTTGTTAATTGAAAGAGAAGTTCTTTTTTTTGGATGTTGTTATGTAGCAGTTATTTTCGAAAAATCTGTCTTCTAGGCATAATAATAGGAGGCCGTTTCCCTTTCCCCCTGATTCTCCCTCTGCTTTGGCCTTTTTAACTTTCTTGCAGTCAATTAGAGCCATGTGTGTAATTAGCACTTAGCACAACCTCATTGAGGTCTTGTCATCAGTACCTGTCTCTAGCTGAAGTGATTAGTTACAATTTTGTTGCAGTTAAAGAAAACTAGTATGAACATGTATATTATTAGTAGAATACCTATTTTTTTCTCTAGATACTTTAAATTCCTGCGTTAGGATAAGCCACTCCACTGCTACATTCCTTGTATAGTTTTGTTTTTAGAAAGACATGCTTTTACTGAAATGCTTTGTTTTAGGCCATCCCCTTCCTTAAAGGGATTGTGTAAAATAGACCCTCTCTAAATTGTTGGGATATTGTGCCCTACAGCTATGCTAGTCACAGTGTGGTCTGGGCCAGCAGCGTGAATATCTCCTGGGAGCTGGGGGGAATCTACTGAATCAGAATCTGCATTTTAAGAACCCCAGGTGGTCTATATACACGTTGAAGTTTGAAATGCGCTGTTCTTCAATGCTTGGTCTATTTTCTTGAGGACTTACGGGGAATATTTATTTCAGATATAATTTAGTGGTTAACTTCCTGGGCTTGAGGAAGGCAAGGAGTTTACTTGATTGGAGCTTGCCAGCCCTTACTGGTGAGGTGCTTTTAGGAAATCCACTTAACTTCTTTAAGACCCGGTGTTCTTCTCTGTAAAATGGAGACTATAATAGTCCTCATCTCATGGGCTTAGTGTGACCACCAAACAAATAAATTTATAAATTAATCAAGCCCCATATTATGGTAGTACATGATAACCAATAAATGCTAGCCATCGTTACTGTTACTCCCACTATCAGAAGTTAATTTTTATTTTTTGAATTGAATGGTTTATTTTGTCTTATGGGACCATATAACTGATGATTTTTTTTTTTTTTTTTTTTTTTTTTGATGGGGTGAGGGTTTGACTGCTAGGAAGTATAGAGCCAAATTTACAGCCCTTTCCAGCAGGTATTTGACTTTTTGATTGACCTCACCCCAGCTTCATCTTATTTTTTATATTTATTTTTCTTTCCTCCAATTTCCTCAGATTTTTACATTTTATTCTGTTCACCATGGCATCTTTGTAAGCCACTTCAAAATCATTTTAAATTGAGGTATGACATAAAAATAATCATCCAATTACAAATTTATTAGTCCACAACTTCCACTCCAAATTATGTTGACAGCCTTGTCTTACATTTTTTTCTGTACCAACTTCTTGCTATCGTTACACTGGTTAACCTGGTAACCTTGTAAGGCAGGGATGCTTAAAACAATTTTCAAAGAATATTTCCCTCGTGTTACCTTTTTGTTCACCACTGTATCTCCAGCATGGTACCTTACACATAGTAGGTGTATAAGACGGATATTGAGAGGATAGTTATGTACAAATTTACATCTTACATCACTTACAGACTTAATCTCTTCACGTTTGCTATTAAACTCAAAGCTGGAATGGGCTTTCTTCATCTTTTGACTTGTCCAGTACACAAGACGTAGATCAAGTGCCACCCTTGCTGGGAGGACTTCCTTGACCCTTCAGCCTGCACAGGGGAGCTCTCTCTTCCCAAGACTACGGAGTGGACTGCCTGTCTTACCCAGCTGGTATTTGCCTCTCCTCCTTGTGTTGGTCACTCTCCTTGACTGACAGCACAAGTTTTGGAATCAAGAAGTCACAGGTTCAATCCTATCTGGGCCACTTAGCAGCTGTGTGACTTTAGAAACATTACTCAGTTTCTCTAGGACTGTCATCTCATCTGTAAAATGGGGAAAATTGGGTGTTATATCGCTACGACAGATAATGTATTGGTTGATTGGTATATTACCTGGATATACTGTCATAATTGTGCCTATTTTCTCCCCCAAATTAAATTCAGTAATCTTCTCTTGTGGAATCAGCAGGAAGTTATTATGGGGTTATGAGTGAAGCCCTATTCCTATAACTCTTGAGGATTCTTTTTGCCTCAGGCTCCCACAGATGACAGAAGCTGCTGGAGTTGTGTCTGGTGATGATTTGTCGTGAATGTAGCTGTGATTCAGTATGGTCTAGCTTTCACGTCTAAGTTTCATGATTTGTCAGGGGTGGTGCAGGAGGAAGGTAGGAAATATCTACTGTTACCCAGGGATTGCTTCAAAACACAATTTCAAACTCTCCTTTTGTTGTTTTTCTTTATTTCCCCTCTTTTTATTCTGTAGTGTTATTTCTCTTTTATGCATTTCTCTTCCTAAGAATGCGTTACAGATATCAGAGCTAATTTATTTCCAAGGGAGTACTGAGTTTTTTGTTTTCCTTTAAAACAATCTCCAGCCTCCTTGAGCTCTATGCAGGGGCATATTTTCAAGGTTCTGAAATGCAAAATGCATGAGAGTCAAACAAACAAATCTTTGAGTCTCAGAATTCTGAAAAAGAGATTAATTAAAACCATTCTCTTATAAGAAACTATACAAAGTTACATGAGATGCTTTTTCTATCCACAAAATGCTTGGGGATATGGATAGATTCTACTATGAAGCTGATCTGTATATTTTCAGAATTTTTTCTTACGAATATGTAACGAATAAAAGAAGAGTCCTTTGATCAACAGGAAGGCTGGTGCATCAGAATAGTGTGCTCATTATGCATTTGCTATAGGCCTCTAACCATTCCAGTTCATTCTCCATATGACAGTTGAGGAGACCTTCTGATCATCTTGCTTTCTGATTAAAGTCCCACTGGCTCCCTGTTGCCTACAGTATTAAATCCAGGATGAAAGCCTTTGCTTATTCTGGCTCCAAGTCACCTCCCTGCCCTAGCTTCTGCCCCTGGAGCTTGTGCTCCGGGAGCTCCAGCTACAAAGGCCTTCTTACCCTCACTGCCTATAGGTGGTGGGGCTCTTTCCCAGATGGGCCTCTGCACAGGCTCTATCTTCCTGTTTATTGTCAAGAACCAGCCCAAATGCCCTTTCCACCCGGATGCTTCCTTGGAATTCCCCAAACAATTATGCTTTCCTCTTGGGTCCCATAACAATTCATAGATGACATTTACATAGCACTTATTATGCTGGCTAATAATTTTTCCATTTATGAATCTCTGATTAGCTTATGGGCTATTTGAAGGTGGGGATGTTGCCTCTTCCATTTGTATCACCCACAACAGTCCACACAATGGCTGTCATGTAGGAAATATCCAATACAAGTTAGCTATTCATGGACACATTCGTGCACACATATATTTTACGGAACACCATGCATTTTGCTTCTATCGGGTTCAATTTAATTTTGTTGATCTTATATACATGTAATGAATATTAATGCAATGAATACTTGTATCTTCTAATTAATTTTCAAAATAAGCCCAAGTTCACATTGATTTTTACAATTAGGAGTATTGGAAAACACATTAAACATTTTTTTTTCCTTGTGAGGACCTGTTATTTGAAGGCATATGTCAGCTCCCAAATGCCTCAGGTTGCCTGAGTTCCGCTGCTGTGATCAGCGTGTCAGTGCAACTGTAGTTCGGATTCCCTGTTGGTCACTCAGCTGATCTTTTTGGTCGGTAAGGGACCAAGACTACCCACAGAACTCTGTAACCATGGTGATAAGATGCCCTATTTTAACTTTTCAACAGAATAGTTGAGATACTCTAGCACTTCCGTGCCTGTGGTTCCCAGTGGAATTTTTGGAAGCCATTCAAGCATTTAAGCTATAGGATCAGGCCTTGACCTGATAATTACTTTTTCCTCTATACTAGATACCTTTTAAATTAGGGGTGGTGACGGATAGCACATGCAGTCCATGACCTGGTAAATGTGAGGTCTAGGGCAGACCTGGGAGGCTTGTCATTCTTACAATACACCAATTGGGGAAAACCTCCTTTAAGCCAAGGGATTTACTTTTTAAACAAAATTGGAGTACTTACCAAAATAATGACTGTGTGCTTTTTCACGTGTGATGAAATAAAACTATTATGGAAGATGGATGTGATTCTTGTATAAAATCAACGTGTTTTAATTAGACTATGTTATCCAACAAGATTAGTCTTAGACCTTGCTAGAATGGGCAGTTGCATGCATTTGAGATTTAGGGGCCACCAGGAAGGTACAGTGTTCAATCTCCTCCTTTGTCTTTAGTCTGAAAATCTAACTTGCCAGAATTTTTCCCTTTAAAGGTTTACAAGCCATTATAATATAAGTATTTCTGGGAAAGGCATCACAGTAAGGGAGAAGCTGAAATTTAGTGGTCTGTGACATAAAACTGGTTTGTAGCCATATTTGCTTGGCCTGAAGAGTGTTTCACATATTGTTTTGAATCAACATTTAATCAGAAGGGGACTTCACAGAAAAAAACTATATTACCGTTAAACAACAGGAGATGTGGCAAAACTAAATTCTAAGGATGTTGGAGTCCAATAGCTGTTGTCCTATTTAAGGAACCCAGATTTTCTCTACGTTGTCACAGCCTTCACTCCTCCCATCTTATATTCGATACAATTCTTTAGGCCTTCCTCACTCATTTCCTTACACTCCTGGCTCCTGTTGGTAAAGAATACAGAGTAGCCTCAGTAACTGTGACAATTTTGGGGTTGACAATAAAGCATCTGCTTCATATTTGGCCCAGGATTGCCTTCATCTCTAAGAGATCTGTAAGACTTTTTCATACCTCTTCTCTTGTGTTGTTCCTGCTTGCTATGGACTAAATGTTGTGTCCCTCCCAAATTCATAAGTTGAAATCCTAACTGCTAACTGTGATGGTGTTTGGAGATAGGGATCTTTGGGAGGTAATTAGGTGGAGATGAGGGTGAGGCCTTCTTATGGGATTAGTGTCCTTGTAGGAAGAGACCAGAGAGCTCTTTCCCTCTCTCTTTCATATGAGGATACAGCAAGAAGGTGGCTGTGTCTATAAACCAAGAAGAAGGCCCTCACCAAGAACTCTACCCTGATCTCAGGCTCCCAGCCTCCAGAACTATGAGAAATCAGTGTTTATCGTTTAAGCCGTCCAGTCTATGGTATTCTGTTACCGAAGCCCTAATTGATTAACACACTGCCCCCATTCTCCCCTTGGGATATTATCAGAAAACAAACAAACCAAAGAAACATAAAATATGTATTTCTAATACATTTCCCTTCAAACATTCATTCAAAGACTTCTTATTTACATTTGTAGCACAAATACATACGTACATACCACACACATACATAAATGTGCCAGAGAAATTCTGCTTTTACTTGAGGCTGACTTGAATTGACCGAGTTTTCTCAAGTTGTTGAGTATCACCTCAGTTGGGAAGGTATTTTAGTTGTAGCTGAGGAATGCAGCAAATCTGAGTTGAGGAATGTAACTTATTCTGTAAATGTAATTGGTGTGAAAAAAAGTTGAATAATCTATTCCCAAACCCCATCCTCCACAGGAGAGACACTGTTTAGGCAAGAGGTTTACTTGGCCCTGTTGCATGATGAGGAGTTTGAGAAGAGCGAAAGCATTGGGCAAAGTCTGGCGATGCTTCAGGACTGGGAGGGGAAATATGGAGAATGCATTCTTTCTTCCGTGAAAGACCTTAGAGTCTTAGGAATTGATCAAAGTCCTCTAATTTTCTCTGTCCAAATTTCTTACATGTTCAATGATTTCTGAAATACAATTGTTATTTTATAATTTGCAATAGAGCTGAAAGTGCAGACATTTGTGCAGGAGTTTATATGCAAACGTCCTCGGAAGCATAAACACTCTGAGTTACATTCATTCGCGTTAAGCCCTATATGGTGGCCATGGAGGTGCACCACTCTAATGTCCCTTCAAGGGAAGCTACAGTGGGGAACATAGTGAACTGACAGCCCAGTTGTTACACCTTTGGATCCACCATGGCTACACTTTCCCCAGGCTGCTGCTCACCAATCACCGATCGCGGTGTGGGGACCAGAGCCAGCTCAGATTCAGCGTGGGGACACCCCCATTGGCTAGCTGTGACTTTGCTTCTATCTGAGGCTCTTCCTGCCCCATCCCTCCTTCCCTTTCTCTATGCAAATGTCAGACCTATGTCAGAGTCTGAAGGCTCTCCCTGCCTTCTCTTGCTTTTTTCTCTTCAGAGCCATTTCCTCCAATAAATCCCTTGCACTTCTATCTTGTTTCCACATCTACTTCTCAGAGGATCCAAAATGACACATTGTATATGACTAATTATTATTGGCATAGTCAAGAGGAATTATAGTGCAATGTCACATGAGAACCTGAGAAGGACCGTGTGGGTGCCTTAATAAAGGGCACAAAATGATCAAAAAGGACAGAGTTTCCTATCAATCAGCATGGGTAATATGTCTGTAGATACTGTGAGGATCTAGAGATTCTCTAAAATACATCTTGGAACAAGATGCTGGTTACTGCTCTTTGGAAGTGGTAGCAGAGATCAAATCTAGTAGAGGCTTGGCATTAACTCATTAAATAATAACAATAGATAATACAATAAACAGAAAAAGTTTCAATGATGTATTGCCAGTTGTTACAGTCAATAAATGTTCTGAGTTCAGAGAGAGGAAGGAGAGACACCTGGACTTTAGAACTTTGGGGGAAGATTTTAGGATAAACCTTCTTTCTAAAAGCTGGATATCACAACTGGATAAGGGTTGGTTACTTTCACCTCAATGTAATGGAGGAGGCTGAAAGAGAGGGGTTATATGAATATTAGGGCAGGTAGTTACCAAGCAACATTTTAGAGCTGTATTTCCATGAGGAATCGTAAGATTGAAAAATACTATGTTTTCATTTTGATGCTGAAACAAGAGGGAAGGGGGCAGGGACAACCTTGAAAAGAATGACATCGCCTGAGAACAGGACATAAACTGATTAGAACCAAATAGGTCCAAGATGGCAGACGAGTCGACTTCCACTGGACCCTGAGCCTCAGTATATGCTCATCATATAACACATCAGCAAGCTAAAGGACACAACCACAGGTGCCATGACAGTTCCAAGGCTGACCATAAAGGTCAAAAAGTGGGCGGTGGCCCAATTCCCACCCCTTCTCCAAAATAGCTGGAATACTCTTTCCACTCATTAGCTTATGAAATTACCCACACCTATAAAAACTGACAACCCCCGTACCCTGCAGCCACTCTTGCCTCTGAGATGGCCCACGCTCTGTCTGTGGAGTGTGTTTCTCTCTAAATAAATCCACTTTTTACCTATCACTTTGTCTCTCACTGAATTCTTTTTGCCATGAGACATAAAGAACCTGAGCTTCATTAAGTCCTGAGACCAGGTGTGTGATCTCAGTTAAAAGACTGTGTTCAAGTCCGAATCTGGGTTTTGGCTGGGTTCAAGTCCCAGTCTGAATCACAGTTTCAATGGTAGTATAAAAATATGGTATTTGCATACTTGGGATCCCCTGAATTGTCTTCTAATTGAGGGCTACCTCTCAATTTCTTTGCCTCCTTTTGTATTTATGTTCATAATTATGTTGGCCCCAAATAGTACCACTTTTCTCATCACAAGGTGATGAGAAAAAACAGAAGCAGTCTTAATACGTAAATGAAGAATTCTTGTCAAGTGAAGGCCAAGTCAGCATCATTTGTGTACTGCAGAAATAATTATTTTGCAGAACAGTAGTTTGATTAGAGAATAGTCATGACAAAATTGAATCATCACCTAGTACAGGATTATATATATCACAAATTCAAAGCCATCGTGTACTGATAGGTGTGACATGGCAGATTCAGAAAAACAATTTAAATTTTCACATTAAATGAATGTGGTAAATTTGGACATATTGCTTTTTAGTGTTTAAAATAGAATTTGTAAGTTTGATTTGGCTTGATTTATAAGTTTGATTTGCTAATTTGCATAAAATCTAAAAGCGTAAGGAGTCTATACTCAGTTTTATGTACAATACGATTCACGTGTGAGTATTCTCAGCCGTTCTCCTGTCCCCGTCCCCAAAAGGGAGAACTGTTTCCTCACCTAGCTTACCTCTGCTCCCTCCCACTCCAGAGGAGGGGCTGCTTCTGAGCAGATAATTGGGAAAGAACCCCATGGTAGGTGAAGCCCAGCTGACTTGGGGGACACCAGCAGGCGCGTGGGTGTGAGTGAAGCCCAAGTTTGAAATCAGTGCCTGCTTTAGCCCTTGAGCTGGTGCTTTTGTGTGGTGTACAGACTCCTCAGCCACGCTGGGGACCTTCAACAGGACCCCCGAATTGCAAAGAGAGGGGTCAGATTCTTAGCGAGAGAAGCAAAGTATATCAGAGCAGAGAAAGAAAAAAAAAAAGTCACCAAGTTTAGGGGAGTTGGGTAAGAATAATGCTGAAAGCTCAGCTTCTCTGTACACCAGTGCTGAATCAAATCTCGGAGACAGAGTTTTGGCAGTGGAAAGGGATAGCTTTATTACTTTTCCAGGCAAACGGGGACACGGTGGTCTCCTGCTTCGAAAAACTATGTGTCCCAACTTGGAGAGGATAGTGAGAAGTTTTATAGTAATGGTTCATTGAGGGCGTGATCAGCTCCTGGACATTCTTCTGATAGGTTGGTGGTAAGTAGGCATCAGTATCATCAACCTGCAGGTTCCAGTGGGTCTGGGGTCCACATGCTGTGGGAAGCATATCATTGTTAATCATTAACTTCTCCCACCTGGAAGAGGTTTCCGTATCTGCAAAACAGCTCAAAGATATTGTTGTGTGTATCCTTTGATGGGGAACCAGGACCCTGCCCCCAAAGCTTGCACTGCACTGTTGTTTCTCTTGACTGTTTCTCCCTGGCCTTGCATCCCCTCCCTTCCCTAATTAACAACTGCTTGAATCTGCTCCTTGGAACTCTGGAAAGGTCGTGGAGGCTGAATGAAGGCTATTTCCTGTAATCAAAGAAATGGGGGACACGGAAAGGCTT
>NW_020185337.1:10194534-10207897 GCF_003031525.2 Neophocaena asiaeorientalis asiaeorientalis | reverse complement strand
GCCGGGAACACAGAAAGGCTTTGTGCCCAGGAGCGCCACAGGGCCCTCTCAGTGTCAAGAAAGGAAGTGTAGAGCATTTAAGGAGGCTGGAGAGTTTGGGAGCAAAGCCAACCTGAGAATCATTTCTGGGGGTTACAAATACGATGCTCTTAGTGTCTTTCCTGGAGTCACAGGTAAAGGCTGGAATTCCTTTTTCAGAACTGTGAGGAAGACCTGTAGAAGCTTAAAGACGGGGGGAATCCTCAGGGTTGGGTCTTTGGATATTCCCATCGCTGTAGACTGCTGATAGGCTGGTTCCTCTAACGATGAACCAATTAAGAAGGAAATTTCTGAAGGACTGACATTCCATTTCAAGGGAGGTATTGAGAGAGGAAACAGCCTCTCCTGTAAAAAGGCACTCAGCCCCAATCCAGAGTCTGAGCTGCTATTATTTTCTGAAGTAGGGGAATTAGCATTTGATTTCTTTCCTGCTTTGCCTGGGGGGCTTACCAGAATAATAAGGAGGGATACAGCTGTCTTGAGTAGCTCCAGGTTCATAAACTCTTTAGGGTCACAGTTCTCCCACTGCATTAGCTAAATGGAGTTTTACGGTAGTGCTTATCTGTAGCAAGAAACCTACATCAGAGAAGGCAACTAACGGCCAGGTAAAATGCAGGTAGCTCAGCATATAAAATGTAATTAACATCCTGTCAGCTGTACATCCCGAAGAGCTCTTGCAGCTGCCCGTTCCTCTCCATCTGCACTCTCTCTGATCTCATCTGCATTGTTGCAGGAGTTTTTAATAGGAACCCGTGCTTCCAGGAGGTGTGTTTTCCTCCACGTGTTTGTGTTCACTCTTGGAACATGCTGTATCTCATCAACATCCCTGTGGGCTACTCATGTGTTAGATGCTGCAGTGAGGCCCCTCAGACAGTCTCTTCCTCTGCAGGTTACGACCTAGCGGGGACAGAGACCTTAAATGAGAAATAATTTCAAATGCTGAGCGTGAGAGGGCTTCCGGGATCTCATTACAGGGGGAGGGAAAGTAGGAGCTCAGAGGAAGGCAGCCTGAGATGTCCAGAGACGGCCAGCCCAGAGCAGTGGGACAAGAACGGTCCCAGCACCACCCCGGGAGAGACTGAACAGTACCCAGGAGAAAGCAGAGGACCTACATTTCGGGGCTGAGTTAGCTGGGGATCAGCCCCACTGAGGAGGTCTGGCCTAAGTCTCAGATCTAGAATAGCCCTGAAATCCAGGGAAAGATTTGGTTTTTTATTCTAAGGGCTGTGGGAAGGCAATTAAGGTTTTTAACCTGGCAGTGATAAGATTGGCCGTAGAGTGGGGAATTCATTCCAAAGGGCAGCTAATCTTTTTTGAGTGCAATCTGATGATGCCACTCTTGTTTTAAAAATATCAGTAACTCCTCGGGCTTCCCTGGTGACGCAGTGGTTGAGAGTCTGCCTGCCGATGCAGGGGATGCGAGTTCCTGCCCCGGTCCGGGGAGATCCCATGAGCCATGGCCACGGAGCCTGTGCTCCGCAACGGGAGAGGCCACAGCAGTGAGAGGCCCGCGTACTGAAAAAAAAAAAAAAAGTTAGTGAGTCCTTAATGCCATCAGAATGACATCTAAATTTTCAGTGAGGTGTGCAAGGCCCCACTTGAACTAATCCCTGCTACCTTTCCAGGCTCATCTTAGATTCCCTGCCCCCAGCTCTAATCTCGGCACTCCTGCTTACCCCACACTTCTCCCCTGCTCCAGCCTAGGGCATTTCATGCCTTCGGGACCTTAACCCAGTAAATCGTTTTCAGCTTTTTACACTGTGATGCATTATGGAGACATGCATACATACACAGAATAGAACAGAGAAAAGTTTTATGGAAAAAATGGAAGATACATACTAATATTTCCCCTCCTTTTTTCTTTTCTTCCTTAACAATGTGGGTTAATACCCAGTTAATTTTATGACCCAGGTTCTCCCTCTTCTTATGGGACTTTACACCTGTGCTTTCCCTCCTGCTCTGTTCCCTGGGCAAGTCCTACTTGACCTTCCCATCTCAACCTAACTAGAAGGGCTCAGAGAATCTTGGCTGACTTAGCAAGTCCAGCTCAGGAACTATTTCTTTTGAAATATCTATTTATTTATCTATTGGCTGCGTCAGGTCTTTGTTGCGGCACAGGGGATCTTTTGTTGCAGCACGTGGGCTCTTTGTTGCGGCGGGTGGGCTTCTCTCTAGTTGTAGCACATGGGCTCCAGAGTGCGTGTTCTCTGTAGTTGTGGCGCATGGGCTTAGTTGCCCTGCGGCATGTGGGATCTTAGTTCCCTGACCAGGGATCAAACAGGCATCCCCTACATGGCAAGATGGATTCTTAACCACTGGACCACCAGGAAAGTCCCCAGGAACTCTTTCTTAGACCCCTCATGGCACCCTGTCTGCCTGTTCTTCTTTCCTCCTTTCCTTCCCTTCTTTCGTTTCACAAATATTTAATGAAAGCCTACTGGATGCCAGGCACTGTTTTAGGCACAGGGCAGGGCGGCTTCACAAGCTCTGAGCTCAGTAGAGTCCCACATTTGGCTGGATGCCCTGCTGTTGCTGTTTGAAATTCTTAACAAGTTTTATTTTTTTTTGAAAAATAAGGAGCCCCACATTTTCATTTTGTACTGGCTCTCATAAATTATGTTGCCGTTCCTGCACTGAGGTAATGGACAAAATGGACCCAAAGCCTTACCTTCATAGAGCTTACATTCTAGTGCTTACTATGTACTGACTTCCTACCTTAAGTTGTCACCTGCATAGTATTTGCCTATTGGCCTGTCTGTTGCCCCAAATAGTTTGTAAGCTCCTTGAGGGCAAATACTACTTCCCGCTATGATCTCCAGCACACATTATACTGCCTGCTACCTTGCATACACGAACAAATTTATGCAGAACAAATTAATGAACATGCATGGTGCCCCCAACATTTGTCCCATAATGCATGGTTCTCCTGATCAAGGTTATCCTTGATATGCCTTTAAAAATTTTTTAAATAATGTTTTTATTTAATTTGGTATATATAAAATATAATTTCTATTTCAATTTGCAAAACATCAAGACACTTTACATTCATTTTTTCCATACTAAACCTTCGAAATCCAGTGTGCGTGTTTACACATATAGCATATACTTGATATTCCTTTGATAAGATTTTACTTGTATTAAAGCTCCTTCACTGGCTATTTGCCCATCAACTCTGAAGTGATCGTTTCAGAGGAGTTAAAATTGGAAGTACATTAGTGAGTTTCATTTACATTTATGAGTGTGAAGAATTCACCAAGCAGGTCATTGAAAACAAGGTTTTAAATCCAAGGATCATTTTCAAAGTGAACAGAGGACCTTTAAAAATGTTATGATTAATGAAATGGATGAGGGCAGAGAAAGAGCATCAAGCACTGAGAACTCAAGGGAAACCGAGATGGAAAGCTTGCCTTATGCTTCTGAATGTCCTCTAAACTACAACTGAGGTATTTTATAAGTTACTTATAATAGTATTGGTTCAAACTTGAAGATAGAGGTATAGGAAGCACAGAATCTGTAAGATGTCATGATCATAAATTGGGCAAATAGGGCTTCCCTGGTGGCGCAGTGGTTGAGAGTCTGCCTGCCGACGCAGGGGACACGGGTTCATGCCCTGGTCCGGGAGGATCCCACATGCTGCGGAGCGGCTGGGCCTGTGAACCATGGCCGCTTGGCCTGTGCGTCCGGAGCCTGTGCTCCGCAACAGGAGAGGCCACAACAGTGAGAGGCCCGCGTACCGCAAAAAAAAAATTAATAATAAAATAAAATAAAATAAATAAATTGGGCAAATAAAATGTTACTTGAGGAAACCAATTTTAGTCAAAGGACTCCAGTATTCAGGATTTTTTGTTTGTTTCTATATCTAATTTTAAGAATAGTTTACAGGTTATATTCAGACACTTGAAGTTTTGTATATCTTTAAAACACTTTAAAGGGCTTTTAAGGGTTAGTAAAATACATGGCCTAGCCTTCTCTCTTACTTTTTACTGCCATCATGTGGCCATTTCATTTTCTAGGTAAAAATCCATTTGCAAAACCTTATTTTCCATCTTTATCACGGATTATGGTTTCAGATTTTATCAGTCCTCAATTAACAGAGGTAAACTGCAATACACATATTTAGTAGCATTTTGCTATTTTAAGATGTTACATCACACAGTAGTATAATATATAATCATTATGTTATTTTAATACTGAGTGAGCGTCCATGCAATATTTTTCAAAAGGGCTCTCTTCAAACATCTCCTTGTGTCTTTTCATCCCCCCTCCCTGCCCTGGCTTTTCGGTGGATGCTTAGGCAGTAGCAGTTTATTGTAGTCTCAAGGACACACTCCCTGGGTTGTCTCTCTCTATTTGAAATGCAGACACATTCTTCGGGAATCCGGGTTTGGATTTCCTTTCTTGGATGTCCCATCTTCTGATCTTCTAGGCTTGTACTAAGTCCCAGTGCCCTGAATCAATTTGCTCACAGTCATATAGTTTGAGTCAGGATTTAGCAGACGCAGCATATAGGTGATAAATATTAATTGCCTTCTGAGTCTCTCATCTCATCTTCCGGGTCTCTGGACCTGATCGTCTTTTCTGCCTCTCTCTGCACAGAGATCCTGTCCCAGGAGCTAATACCACCTTTCTCTTTGAGCCATGAGATTCATTTTCTCCTCCTTTAGAGCACCTCGACTTTCCCTAAAGATTTGGACTCTCTGGCATGAAACCTCTCACTGTAACTTTTTTGTTTATTTCCTTTTTTTTTTTCTTGCGGTATGCGGGCCTCTCACTGTTGTGGCCTCTCCAGTTGCGGAGCACAGGCTCTAGATGAACAGTCTCAGCGGCCATGGCTCACGGGCCCAGCCGCTCTGCGGCATGTGGGATCTTCCCGGACCGGGGCACGAACCTGCGTCCCCTGCATTGGCAGGCGGACTCTCAACCACTGCGCCACCAGGGAAGCCCTTTTTTGTTTATTTCTAACTTTGAATTATACAATTTATCACATAGAGAAGTATGTATTTTGTACAATTTAATAATATTTAAAAAATGACTGCTTGTGTACCCACCACCCATCTTGAGAAAAAGAACATTCCAGTGCCTCAGAAGTCCCCTGTGTGCCCCTCCTTAATGCTGTCCTCCCCCCACCCACCAGAGGACACCAGTATCCTGAATTTTGTGTAAGACATCCCCTTGCTTGTCTGTATCGTTTTGTTGCTCTATCAGGGTTTAATCAGGAAAGCAGAGCCACTGTGAGTGATGTGGGATAAGTGGTTTCTTATAGGAATTACACCTTAGACCTTTCAGTGAAGATCTGCAAAGGGCCAAGGGAGAAATGGAGGGAAAGCCATTAAGCAGCCTCCTGAGGCACGGTGGGCTTGGGCAAGCCAGACCTCCAGGAAAATCTAAGGATCCAAGCACATCCTCCAGCCAAGGAGGGGGCCATAAAGAGGGAGCTAGAGCCGACTGTGGACGTGATTGCCTCTGCACAGCCGCCCCTCTGCGGGACCGCTGCCGACTGTCTGCCCTTGGTCCAGCGCCAGCTGCGGGAAAGAAGGGCTGGGGGCTGAGCGGAGGGGAGGAAGTTCAACTGGGACTGCTTAGCACCTCCGCTCTGTCCACCACTGCATTTGATGGCCCACACCTTTCAAGAAAATGGGCTGCTTCTTCCCTTCTGCCTCCAATATTTTGCTCAAGTTCCTCAAGTCTAACCTCAAACCATTAAAAAAAAAAAAAAAAAGGGAATTCTGAGATTTGTAGTTTCTAGCTTAGCCAAGTTGGCAACAGAATAAACCAGCACTGTCCCCTATGAATGACTCCTAAGATAATATGCTGTTTAGTTTATCATCATAGAAGTCATGCCATATATTTTCTATGACCTGCTTCGTCTTTTTTTGTTGTTATTGTGTTAATATCATTTTTTGAGATTCCTTTCTGATGAGTCATTTGCCTTTAACTACTGTATATAGAATTCCAAAGTATGAAAGTATAATTTATTTATCCACTTAAATATCATTAGATATTTATTTCTTTCCTCAGATTTTGCTCTTCTGAGCAATATTTCTATAAATATTATGTATGTCTCCTCATGACTTTCTCTAGTGTATACACCTAGAGGGAAATTGCTGGGGTAGAGAGAGAATGTACCATGTGCAACTTTATTATATTTTGCTAAATTGTTTTCCACAAGGGTTGTGCCTCCACTGATAGTGTATAACTGTTTTTGATGCTACATATCTCCATCATGAAGACATTTGGCATGTCAGATACTTTAATATTTGCAAAATCAGGGAGGCATAAAATGCCATCTGATTCTGATTTCAATTATTTCCCCTAATTATGAATGAGTCTGGACATCTTTTTATATATTTATTCATCACAAGTATTTCCTCTTCTCTGAAATGCTTGTTTATGTCTTGTCATTTTTTTCTTTACAGAGGTCATTCATGAATTCTAGATACCAATTTTTTATTAGTTATTTGTGTTGCAAAAATGCTATTCCAGTTTGTGGCTCGTGACCCGTTTGAGCCACTTCTGCCTTGCTGTTCTATTCCAGTCATCTATTTACTGATCCCTCTCCCATTTCCATGCTGTCTCGCCTTTATGTGCTCTTTATAGTGTCTTTTGACGAACAGAAGGCCCACATTTTAGTATAGTCAAATGTGGCCTCTTTTCTCCCCTTATGGTAACTTTGGGTCTTACATAAGGGATCTTTCTTTTCTTCCAGATCATAAGGATATTCTCTGTTGCCTTCTAGAATTGTTTTGCTTTTGCCTTTCACAGTGAAGTCTTTAGTCCTTAATTTTCCGCAGATAATATAATACATACTCATTTATAATTGAGTTTCAGTATGTCTGTAGGTTTGTTTCTGGCTTCTAGTCTCTTCTGTTGGTCTTGACACCTGCAAGGGCAAGTGTCCCCAGCTTGTTTTTCTTTAGCATTGTCTTACTCTTCTTATATAGAAAAGCCACTTTTTTGGGCATATATTTTAGAATCAAATTGTCAAGTTCCCCCCAAAACTCTGTAGTGATTTTGATGAGAAGTGGGGGACAATTGAAATCTTTACAGATTTGCTAATTTGTTCCTACTCAATCTGTTCTTCCTACTCATAAGCTTACGGCTGCAATTTGAAGACTCTCACCCTTCTCAGCTGCTAGTTTTAGCCATGTGTGGTAGAGTTCTTACAAACTGGCTGCAAGTATTCCCTTTGCTGTATCCATACTCTTTGCAATGTGACTTTGCTGCTTCTCCTTTCAATAGGTACAGTCGATTTCTTTACCCTTTGAATATGAGCTGGCCTTATGACTTGCTTTGCCTAATGCAGTGAGTATGCTATTGTATCAGGTCAGAGCCTAGGTCTCAGTAGGTCCTCACTCTGTCTTAGAATTTTGCTGCTCTCTGTGAACAAGCCTGGGCTAGCCTGCTGGATGGTGAGAGACACATGGTTAGTCACCTCTTTTCTTCATTTGGCAGTCAGCCAATCCTCAGTAGCAAAACTGTCTGGCGGACCTGAAACTGACCAAAGATGCATGAGAAATTCCAACAGAGACCAGAAGAGCTACCCAACTGAGTCTAGTCTAAATTGTCAACGCATGGAATAATGAGCTGGATAAAACAGTTTTTGCTTTAAGCCAGTGAGTTTTGGGGGTAGATTGTTACTCAGAAATAACCAATGAATACCAGGTGACCAAGTTCTCACCAGTATAACATGAGCAGAAGTGACACCTACATGTTTGGCTTCACTAGCTTTCCCCTTGAAGAGGCTGATATGGAGGCACCTAACCTGGACCATGCAGATGTGGACAGGACTCCAGGGCAGCTGATCTCAAAGTGTGGTCTACAGACTCCTGCAAGTCTCCAAGACACTCTTGAGGGTCTGAGAGGTCAAAATGATTTTAATAATAGTATTAAGTTGTCATTTGTCTTTTTCACTATGTTGACATTGACACTGATGGTGCAGAGCCAACAGTGGATAAAGCTGCTGTTACTTTAGCATAGATTTAGGCAGTTCACTATACTGGTAGGGCAGGAGAAACAGATCAGACTTGGCTAGTTTGAATGACTTTGGGGAGGTTGAGGCTACAGGGATGGCCCCTCATTGCCCGGCACCTGGCCCTGTGATTTTTAAGATAAAGGAATATTGCCTCCTGGGATGCACAGATGCTTCACATCTAGGCCAGCATTTGGTGTCATCAGTGTTTTGGATTTTCATGGGTTCTCAGTAATTTTTAAGAGTATAAAGGGATTCTGAGACAACAGGTTTGAGAACCACTACCCCGGACAGTCCCAAGCATGAAGATGGCAGGAACTTTAGTCCTAAACTAGTTAATCAAACAAAGTAGCCTCTCCAGTCCAGAAAAGTCAAGCTTCAGTCTTACTTAATCTATTCTATTTTGGGTGTCCCTGTTACAGACGCGTAGCCTTCAGCTAATTATAACAGTCATATTAGAATGGGACTCTTCATGCTTCAGCTTCAACTGAGGCACAAATATAATAGGTACTGATAGAAAAATTGGGTGTGTGGCAAATCTGTAAATGAAGAGTTTGGTAAGGGAAACCTCTGAGAACCTGACTTAGTGGACCAAGGACATCAAAAGTATTGAGAGTATGGAGAGAAAGAAGAGTGCCAGAGAAATGTATTTAGAGAGAAGTATTTTCATGGTCTGAGGCTGCATCACCTGCCTTTGAAAGAAGGTGGCAGGGGATTTTCCATCCTAATCCAAGCTTAATGAAAGAGGGGGTGCCTGGAAGACTTTGAAATGGGTTTTGCCTTAAGTTGTGAGACACAGCGGAAGGTGCCTCTCTCCTATCCTAGAAGCTGGAGGGAGCTGTGCCCGGGGGTCTGGTTCTTGTCCATAAAGTCTCGAGGGAGAGATACTTTGGTGGGGATCGGCCTGCCTTCAAGACATTGTTGGGTCGGAGGTGCCTGAGTGTCTCCCCAGGTGTGGGCTGCATGGGAGCAATCCAATGGGAGGTCCACATCTGTCCGAAAGGCCTCCTGGTGTGTGGAGGAGTCCTCGGCAGAAGGAGCCTGGAGGTGCACCTGAGAAAGGAGTCGTGACCCCGCCAGAGGAGAAGTGCAGCCTTCTGGGTCAAGGGGACAACAGGAGGGAGGGGCACAATGGTAAAGCATTGAGCAACCCACTGCAGCCCCACCACCAGAGACAGGGGTCCCCTGGGTCGCCCACCGGGACCAGGGAGTATGAGGCTGTCTCATGGCTAAATAGTCCCTTCTTTCCCCTCTCCCTTCATCCCTCCTCTGAATCAACCCCAGAGGGCCAGGAGCCCGTTGCGCTGGCGGGGGGCGGAAACTACAGGAGCAAATTGAAATGAAGCGACCACACGCACCTTGCTCGCTGCAGACGTCCACCCTGAAGCCAGAGCTGGGCGGGGGGTGGGTGGGGGAGAGCAGAAGCCAGAAGGCCAGTTTGGAGTTTTAATTATTATGTGAGACTGTGGACATTTAACATTTGTATTAAAACTTTTTTGGTGTGATTTAAACTCATTGTACGTTACTGAAGAGTGAATTGAAAAAGGTCTTGGGGCTTCCCTGGTGGCACAATGGTTGAGAGTCCGCCTGCCGATGCAGGGGACACGGGTTCGTGCCCCGGTCCGGGAAGATCCCACATGTTGCAGAGCGGCTGGGCCCGTGAGCCATGGCCGCTGAGCCTGCGCGTCCAGACCCTGTGCTCCGCAACGGGAGGGGCCGCAACAGTGAGAGGCCCGTGTACTGCAAAAAAAAAAAAAAAGGCCTTGAACCTGCCACAGTTTTCCTCCTGGTGTGGAGATTGCCCAACTGAATGTATTTAAAGAGAGGATGGGGAACCAAAAGTAAAGTTGCATTTTAATTATGTCATGTTTCATGCTTGCATTTTCGACATACTCCGTATTAAAATAATCCATCTGCATTTCCATGTTTTGATTTTTTCAGGCTTTCTTAAAGAGGGTACATTTATAACAGTAAATAACAGTTAAGAACATGCTCGAAGGAATTGCAGGTTTGTGGGAACGGCAGTGAAGTTAGTTTGGAAATGTTGGCTTTGTATTATCTGACCAGCGGATGGATGGATTGGATGATTTTTATATAAAGTCTTATAGCAGTGTTGAACAGATGGTAAAGATTGTATAATTTTTAGCTACGCTAAGAATATTATTTTGGATTTAAATATCTGATGTAAACCTATTCACGTCTCCATCCTTAGACATGACGGTCATATCCAATGATTTAAAAGAGGAAGCAAACCAAAAAACACCAGTTTTCCTACCTGCAGTAGAGTATGTTTTCTCATTCTCTTCGCACCTGGATTTGAAGCATTAGAGTATAGATCCTCTGAGGCTGTAAATCCTGACTGTATTTCTGAGCGCTACAGATGTCAATCGCTGTTCAGAACACTACTCTAGCAATTAGTAGAGTTTTCTTCCCAGTTAATTATAATCTAGTTCAGTTTATATTAAGTATACTTTAGTGGCAATGTCATTATGTAAATCGTAACTTTATTAACTTAATATATTATGACTGTGGTCATACTGCAAATTAGAGATGATTTAAATGTTTTTAAAAATTTTATTATGCTCTACTTTTGCTGAGTACTAAAAGCATGCAAAATGCATTTGAAGCACATCAGTGAATAAAAGTGTAGCTATCTCCATTTTGTTTATGTTAATTGAAGTTTATTTTCTGGAAAACATTTTCATATTTTGATTGAATTCTTTAAAAACAGGTTTAGCAAAAATAAAAGGCAATTCATTCTGATGGAATATCATTTTTATTCACAAATTTTATGTATAGTAATTTAAAGCACTCAGTAATTCTTGAGTAACTATGTAATAAAGCAATCCGGAGAGTTGAAGTTCCAAATCTTAAAAAAAAATAGCATTTACTTTTGGCTTAATTGATCCATACTATTTGATAAAATCACCATATACTTATCCATTATTAATCTTCCACTGTAAACTATCCATAGGGGAAAAAAGGGTCTTTTCTTTTCTCTTTTGTTAAGCAGGTTCCAGGAAGCAGTACAATATTAGGTTAGTTTGTTAAGTCATTCATTTATTTATGCAAAATAGCTTATAAAGTACGGATCGTGGGCTAGGTGCTTGTCAAGATACTGGACTTATTAAAAACAATATGGCAATGGGACAGAGAAGAATTCTTCCATTATTAAGGTAACTAGTTTTCTTTTATTTCAGTTGGAAAGACTTATATCTCACATTGTTGTCGCCTGTCTTGATGTTCAGTAATAATTTGATAATGTCTATTGAGCATGCAATTTGCACTAGGCACTCTGTTAAGCAGTTACGTGAATTATCTCATTTAATCCTCAACACTCCCCGAAGTGTGGGTGTTATTAATATCTGCATTTTCTACGTGAAGACTGAAAGCTTAGAAAGCTTAGAAAGATTTCTTGTTTTCTCTCAGGTTACATGGATTATAAAAGGCACAACTGGGATTTAAGTATAAGTCAACATGACTCTGGAGTCGGGTGTCCAACGTGGTAGCCACTAGGCACATGTGGCTGTTTAAACTTAAATTAATTAAAATTTAAAATCAGTTTATTAATCAAAATAGCCACATTTCAAGTGCCCAATAGCCATGTGTGGCTAGCGGCTAGCTTACTGGATTTCACAGATATATAATATAATCCATAATCTTCTGTAATCGCAGAAAGCTGTATTGGGTAACACTTCCTAGAGCCTGGTTCTTAACCATGTGACTATACAGCCTCCGTCTCACTATATTTTCCTTAAATATAAGGAAAGGGTCTAAGTTTTTAGACTTTGACTCTCAGAAGAATGATAGAGATATTTCTTTAGGGTTTTGCATAGGTACCAAACATTTATTGAATAAATGCCTCATGGGATTTTTCTACACCCCACCTTTCCTTCTCAGGGGGCGGTGTTTTCCTTTCCTTTGGGGAAATCCGAAATTTTGGTATCACTCAATTGTTTAGACATCTGCCTTAGAATGCTCCTCCTGTGTTATGGGTCATGTGCTTCCCAAGCTCTGCTCCCAGACACCGCTGGAGCCCAGCGTCGAGGAGGACAAGCTCATTTCCCCTAACAACTCTCTTCGCTTGGCATTCTTAAAGCACGACCTGAGACTGGGAATTTCATTTTTTTTCTTTCTATTCCTGTTAAACTTGGAGGTTCGTTAGTTTATATTTAGATATCAGAATTTGAGGCTAAAAAGCCTTCTAAAAACCATCACATCCAATCTCTTTTTTTAAAAAAAGTTTGTCTTATTATTTACTTATTTATTTTATTTTTATATCAACTTCATTGAGGTTTAATTGATACATAAAATTGTAAGATACCTAAAGTGTACCTCGAGGTCATTTGAAATACATGTATATACTGTGAAAGGATTCCCCCCCATCCAGTGAATTAACACATCCATCACCACACATATTTATCTTTTTTTTTTTTTTGGTGAGAACATTTAAGTTTTATTCTCTTAGCAAATTTTAGTTATACAATACAGTGTTATCAACCTCAGTCACCCTGCTTTCCATTAGATCTTCAGGCCTTATTCATCTTATAGTTGAGTTTGTACTCTTTTACCAACCTCTATTTTTCCCTCCTCCCTCCCACCACCAGTTCCCTGGCAACTACTTTTCTACTTTCTGTTTTATGAGTTTAACTTATTTATTTATTTTATTTTTTAAATTAAAAAAATGTTTTTAAAAAATTTTCTTCTTTTCATTTTTTTGGCTGTTATTTATTTTTTTTTTTTTTTTGGTGAGAACATTTAAGTTTTATTCTCTTAGCAAATTTTAGTTATACAATACAGTGTTATCAACCTCAGTCACCCTGCTTTCCATTAGATCTTCAGGCCTTATTCATCTTATAGTTGAGTTTGTACTCTTTTACCAACCTCTATTTTTCCCTCCTCCCTCCCACCACCAGTTCCCTGGCAACTACTTTTCTACTTTCTGTTTTATGAGTTTAACTTATTTATTTATTTTATTTTTTAAATTAAAAAAATGTTTTTAAAAAATTTTCTTCTTTTCATTTTTTTGGCTGCACCAAAAAAATAAAGGCTTGTGGGATGAGGCTTGTAGGATATTACTCCCTTGACCAGGGATAAAACTCTGCGCCCCCAGCAGTGGAAGCACCAAGTCCTAACCACTGGACTGCCAGGGAATTCCAATTTATTTTAGATTCCACATATAAGTGATACCATGCAATATCTGTCTTTCTCTGTCTGACTTGTTTCACTTAGCATAATGCCCTCAAGTTCCATCCATGTTGTCTCAAATGGAAAGATTTCCTCATTTTTTATGGCTGAATAATATTCCATTGCATATATACATACCACATCTTCTTTATCCATTCATCTGTTGAT
>NW_020185337.1:10058362-10194206 GCF_003031525.2 Neophocaena asiaeorientalis asiaeorientalis | reverse complement strand
TTTTTTTGGTGAGAACATTTAAGTTTTATTCTCTTAGCAAATTTTAGTTATACAATACAGTGTTATCAACCTCAGTCACCCTGCTTTCCATTAGATCTTCAGGCCTTATTCATCTTATAGTTGAGTTTGTACTCTTTTACCAACCTCTATTTTTCCCTCCTCCCTCCCACCACCAGTTCCCTGGCAACTACTTTTCTACTTTCTGTTTTATGAGTTTAACTTATTTATTTATTTTATTTTTTAAATTAAAAAAATGTTTTTAAAAAATTTTCTTCTTTTCATTTTTTTGGCTGCACCAAAAAAATAAAGGCTTGTGGGATGAGGCTTGTAGGATATTACTCCCTTGACCAGGGATAAAACTCTGCGCCCCCAGCAGTGGAAGCACCAAGTCCTAACCACTGGACTGCCAGGGAATTCCAATTTATTTTAGATTCCACATATAAGTGATACCATGCAATATCTGTCTTTCTCTGTCTGACTTGTTTCACTTAGCATAATGCCCTCAAGTTCCATCCATGTTGTCTCAAATGGAAAGATTTCCTCATTTTTTATGGCTGAATAATATTCCATTGCATATATACATACCACATCTTCTTTATCCATTCATCTGTTGATGGACACTTAGGTTATTTCCATGTCTTGACTATTGTGAATAATGCTGCATTGGAGGTGGGAGTGCAGTGAGATTGGGAATTTCTGTATCAGAGGGTGAAGGCAGAGGGAATTACAAAGTAAAAGAGACAGTTTAGCTCAGTCGTGCTTTGCCTTTACTCTCAGAAGGAAGGCACCCAACAGGCCAGCACTCCCTGGGCAACCTTAGCTGCCAGAGGCTGGCTCTCCTACCCTCAGAGTGTTTTACTTTTTATCTTTTGGTCATTGCTCCACAAAAACTACCCTTTTTAAAACAAGCTTCTCAGTCTGAAAAATCTGCAATCCACTCCCACCATGGCCCCTGCCGGTGCAAAATCTCAGGGAAAGCTTACCGTTTGGGGGAAGGTGGTGAGTGTGGGCGTGGGGAGAGGTGGGGCTCCAGTTCCCTGGCGGGGAACAGCCTAGCAACCTGAGTTTCCTTTTTAACATTCCCAGGGAAACTGCAGGCCTGCTGGTTCCTTTACTGGCCAACCTGCAAAGTCAACAACACCTTTCAAGGACAGGCATTAATTTTGTTCTCAGGGACAGTAAAGTTTGAAAGGATATTGAGGGAAGAACATTTGTTCATTAGTGAGAAGCGTGCCCTGACTGGCCCTGGGAGTCCATAACCGACAGAGGGATGCCGAATGGCAACTTTTTTGTCTCTTAGGGATAGCGGCATCAGCAGCGGGGGTTTCCTCTGATTGGGGGCTGCGTTGTGGGGAGAGGGAGACTGACAATGCCTCCAGCCACTTAGAAATGAAGGGCATGGTCCCCAGTCCCAGCCTAAAGAGAAGTCAAGTATCAACCATCCACACAATGAGATGAGCTCTGTAACAGTCAGGCAGGAATGCCCTGGGGGTTCAGAAGAAAAGATCTTAATCATACCTGGGGTTGTTAGATGGGGAGCTTCAGGGAAGGCTTTGCTAGGAAGTGACATTTCAACTCAGTCCTGAAGAATGAGTACGCTGTTTGCCTGAAAGACTGAGGGGTGAGTGGGGAGGAAATGGCACCAAGTCATGGAGAAATAGAGAGTTTTCTCAGTTTATTCGATTTTCTTTTACCTAGACACATGTCTTCCTTGGCTTTGAGCATGATATTAAAAAAGAGAAATATAAAATATCACAGGATAACCCATATGTCACTTACTTTTTTTCATTGATTGCCTCTTTCTCCTTCCAATTTCCAAAAATAGGTGTTAAATGTCTAGTATGAACAAAACTACCAAGTACAGGGCCTGGGGTTAAGGCATCGTTGCTAGGCTTTGCTGCCTACTAACTGTTCACCCTTGAGCAAGGTGCGTCAACGTCCTCACTCTAACACGGGGATTATAATAACATCCACCCAATAGTGTAGTTGTGAGGATTAAACGGGTTAACACGTGCAAAGCACTTAGAAGAGGGCCTGGCACGTAATAAAGACTTTCTGAGGATTCGATATTATCATCATGACCCAAAAGATTGCACATAGTGGGCTAATGTGGAAAATAACAGCCTGACTTGCCTAGTGTATAGAATGTGGATGAGTGGGAAGAAAGGGCTGGGAAGGCAGGAGAGAGCAAGGTTGTGGATAGCCTTGAATGCCAGTCTCAGACACACGGATTCTTACAGATTTATTCTTACAGATACTAGGGCACCACTGAAAGTTTTGAGCAGTTAAGCGTGATTAATCTATCCACAGCTTTAGATAAATTCTCACATTAAAAAGTCTACCGTAATTTTACCAACCTCTCCACAAGCTACTCACTGAAGATGCACTTGATGGAAAGGAATCTTGAAGTGTACTTTATTTGGGGATTTGCGTACGTGAATGGGTTTGTTTATATTCACTTGCTTGTTTGGGGAGCTGTTGTTTTTGCAACAAAAGCTGAAGAATCTGTGATGCAGTTTATGTTTGAGAATTGGGCAACTTATAGCTGGTCATTAAGCTGTGTTGTAGACATACCTCCTTGGTCATTGCCCGGAGCTGTGATAAATAGTCAATGTGTTTATTTAAAATATATACATATATATATTCAACAGATACTTATTTTATTTGCATTTTATGCAAAAATAAAAGAAATAGAAGACTGATCCTTACTGATTTGACGCTTGTAGTCCATTGGGCAATACAGACAAATGAATTGCACTTCTATAATGTAGTATGATTAATGCTATACAATAGGAGCACCTATTGGATACCTGGATTTAGAGAGATGTGAAAACTGAGATCTGATGGATTGTTCAGAATTTTCTAGGCAGAAGGAGGCTATGGGTTTCCTCTGACAGAAGAAACAGACTGTGCAGGGGCCTGGGGGCAAGAGAAAACATGGGGAGGGTTTTACTAATATGTAAATATTTGTGGGAATATCATTTATCAATACTAATATTTTCACTTTTATTCCTGAAATTATATTACGGACAGTGTCACAAAGCCAGGCAGGCTGCATAAAGCTAGTGGCTGTGGGTTGCTTTCCAATGTATTAGATTCTTACCTAATCAACCTTTGGTAGGGGAAATACACTTAAGAAATAAATTACCGAAAAGCTAAGGAGGTAGCTTAGTTAAAAATCTGAAAACTAAATGAGGAGAGAGGATATCAGTGATGATACATGTCAAGATTTGAATGTTGAAGGAAAGAGCTCAAGCAAAAGGCTTATGAGTTGACTCCTCAACCGATTCATGGGCAGAGGATTCTGTATACTGTTTATATATACACATATACTGCCAGACACAGTGAATTTCAAACACAGGGTGCCCTAGTGTATTTGGTTTTATGTTACTAGATTAACCTACTGTTCCCTACTGCTTTATTGTGATGACTTTGCCTGCCATACAGTAAACACTCAATAAATATTAGGTACCATTATCATTTCATCATTATAAGAATAATATAAAATTCAAAGTAATTTAACAAGGGAGCCGTGTAGAGGGTGACAGTTGGAAAACACTGCCAAATAGTTGACTCTTGAATCTTCTCTCTCTCTCCCATAGCCATTTTTATTATTCATGGCTGTTTCTATACAAAGGGGATACAGAAAGATGTGACTGAATTCTAGTGACAGATTAGTGTTGGGAGTTGTGCAATTTTGATTCCCTGAACCAATTCCACCCTGACCCTTAAGCAGTGAGTGTTGGTGGATTGCACACCAGGGGATTTTTCAATAAAGCTGCAGACAGGTGACTGTTCAAGGTGGAGGACCAAAACTATTGTCTGTATTGTTAGCATTAGATCCGATTGCCTCAAATATTAAAGCAAGGCGGCTATGCTGATAGGAGCATAAGGATGAATCAATGTGAAAATGTAAAAGCTAGCTACGCATGAGCTTAGGAGTGACTGAGAAAATACCCGGGCTTTGAGCTGTTAGGAAGACTGAAAGATAGAAATAAAACAATCCCCTCACTCTCCTACCCCTAAATTCACCAATACAAACACTACCAGCACCACACCCTCTGCAAATAATTTGGACTTTCCAAATTATGGAGAAAGAAAAATTTATGTTTTATTTTCATTTTGTATGAAACCATCATTTAGGCAGGTGTAATGGAGGAAAACATTTGTAATTAGTCATATATGTTGTATTTAGCATAAACAGATTTTTTTCAAGGAAACTTGCACCATGTTTGTAAAGCAGAAAATTTAAATGGCATTAATTCATATTTATTGGGCATCTTCTAAGTACCAGATATTAAGCAAGAGACACGGGGGATGCTGGGGATGCAGCAGTGAACAACAGACAAGCTGACTTACTGTCTAAAGGAGGAGGTTAATCACGAGTCAGATAGCCACAGAACTAAATGTCAAAATGTAACTGTCATAGTGCTACAAATGAGATCATGTAGTGGGACATTCGACTCTGCTTGGGGCTGGGAATGTTGGTTCAAGTCAGACCCAAAGGATAAACGATAATTGAATAGTTAGGAAGGGTGGGCTGTGCAGGTGGAGAGTGATCCAGAGGAGAAGAGCGCATGCAAAGACCTTCTGCTGGAAGGGACTGGAATCTGTTCAAGGACCAGGAGCAGGTCTTAGGGGGGGCGGTGGTGAGCACAGAGCAAGGGGAGGCTACAGAGATAAGAAAAGGGCAGTAATAAAACCCCACGTTGTAAGCTGGTACATCGCAACTTGGGAAAAAGACTATATTTCTCAGCTCTCTTGTGGCTAAGTTTGGCCAGGTGGCTAAGTTTTGGCCAAGGGGTTGGAAGTAGAAGTACTGACTGCAACTTCTAAGAAGTTGCTTTAAAATGAAAAGACATGTTCTTTCCACCCATTTTGTCCTTCCTATTGATAGAAATTTGGATAAGTAGCCATTTTGAGACATGAAGTGACCTTGCGATAGAAGTTCCATGTACAGCAGAGCAACAAGATGGAAGGAACCTGGGTCCCTAACACTTTTGAGTGTCATACTAGACTCAGCTTGATTACCTAGACTTCTTGGAGAGAGAAATAAAAATATCCTTTTCTCTTGTGTAAGCCACTGTTATTCAGTTTTTTCCTGTTATTCACAGATGACCTAATCCTAAAGATAACTACGGGGTTTCAGAAGTCTAGAACTGGCATAGCTAAATCCATAGAGTGCTTCAATTTTAGTGTACTCTGCTGCCACTCATTTCTCTGTGAATAGTTAGAGAGGGAAGAGATTTCTAGCTAACAGGAAATTCATCTGGTTGGTTGCCCTTGGCTTTATTTTAGCACTACTGTGAAGCAACTGAAGCATCTCACCAGGGTAAGATCCTTAGAAAATATTTAGGCAAAGTGTGAAAACTGAACCATGGTATGGTGATGTTTAAAAATATTTCGCATAATTGATGTATGTCTTTCAGTTAAGTGAAGCCTCCTTTCCTGAGAAGGAAACAGGATATTTTGGAGGAGTGGATGTCAATCAAAGGGGAGACAGACCCGGAAGAAAGGATAGAAAGTTCCATGCCCTTTGCTAAGTGTAGACAGATCCTGGTGAACTACTGACTGTACTTTAAAAGGTAGAAATCCCTGGACAAAACATATGCTACACAGCATAATTTCATGTTCTCTAGGTTATACCAACTTGAGGCAGTGTTTTTCAGATTTTTCTGTAAGCCATGGAACACTTTATTATTTTTTTTATTGAATTATAGTTGATTTACAATGATTCAGGTGTACAGCAAAGTTATACATATATACGTATATTCAGTTATACATATATACGTATATTCAGTTATACATATATACGTATATTCAGTTATACATATATACGTATATTCAGTTATACATATATACGTATATTCTTTTTCAGATTCTTTTCCATTATAGTTTATTACAAGGTATTGAATATAGTTTCCTGTGCTATACAGTAGGACCTTGTTGTTTACCTATTTATCTATAGTAGTTTGTTAATCCCTAACTCCCGATTTATCCCTCCCCTTCCCCCCTTTGATAACTATGTTTGTTTTCCATGTCTGTGAGTCTGTTTCTATTTTGTAAATAAGTTCACTTGTATCATTTTCTTAGACTCCACGTATAAGTGGTATCCTATGATATTTGTCTTTCTGTTACTTCACTTAGTCTGATAATCTCCAGGTCCACCCATGTTGCTGCAGATGGCCTTATTTCATTCTTTTTTTAAATGGCTGAGTAATATTCCATTGTATGTATGGACCACATCTTCTTTACCCAGTCATTTGTGGAACACTTTATTAAATAAAAGCTTACTTGGAAGTCATATATATGTCAAGCTGGCCTCACACAGCTGTTCTGATTGGCAGGGACATCAGGGATATGGAATCCTTCCTGAATCCCCTCCAAATCTCCCTCCAGTAGTGGCTCCAAGAGGGGTTTTAACAGAACACCTTAGGACTCCAAGGAACGATGTTTGAAGAGCAATTTTGGGGAAAAAGTGGCACAGTAACTGTTACAAAATAGCATTTTTCTGGCTCCACCTGACTTTCTCTGGAAAAAGTCCAGCCCCATTCTGATTCTTTCTCATTTTTTCTGGGCATTTCTGAATGTTATCAGCTAAAATGTCACCTCCTCAAAGAGGCCTTCCCTGATTACGCAGTCTGGTAAAGAATAGCACCCCTCAATCACTCTTTACCACATCACCATGTTTGACATTTATCTGTATGGCTTTTCACTCTCACAAATTTTCGTGTTTTATTCACCAGTGTATTATCTCTTTCTTCCTTTACAGAGCAAGGGGAGGCTACAGAGAGAAGAAAAGGGCAGTAATAAAACCCCACGTTGTAAGCTGGTACATCGCAACTTGGGAAAAAGACTATATTTCTCAGCTCTCTTGTGGCTAAGTTTGGCCAGGTGGCTAAGTTTTGGCCAAGGGGTTGGAAGTAGAAGTACTGACTGCAACTTCTAAGAAGTTGCTTTAAAATGAAAAGACATGTTCTTTCCACCCATTTTGTCCTTCCTATTGATAGAAATTTGGATAAGTAGCCATTTTGAGACATGAAGTGACCTTGCGATAGAAGTTCCATGTACAGCAGAGCAACAAGATGGAAGGAACCTGGGTCCCTAACACTTTTGAGTGTCATACTAGACTCAGCTTGATTACCTAGACTTCTTGGAGAGAGAAATAAAAATATCCTTTTCTCTTGTGTAAGCCACTGTTATTCAGTTTTTTCCTGTTATTCACAGATGACCTAATCCTAAAGATAACTACGGGGTTTCAGAAGTCTAGAACTGGCATAGCTAAATCCATAGAGTGCTTCAATTTTAGTGTACTCTGCTGCCACTCATTTCTCTGTGAATAGTTAGAGAGGGAAGAGATTTCTAGCTAACAGGAAATTCATCTGGTTGGTTGCCCTTGGCTTTATTTTAGCACTACTGTGAAGCAACTGAAGCATCTCACCAGGGTAAGATCCTTAGAAAATATTTAGGCAAAGTGTGAAAACTGAACCATGGTATGGTGATGTTTAAAAATATTTCGCATAATTGATGTATGTCTTTCAGTTAAGTGAAGCCTCCTTTCCTGAGAAGGAAACAGGATATTTTGGAGGAGTGGATGTCAATCAAAGGGGAGACAGACCCGGAAGAAAGGATAGAAAGTTCCATGCCCTTTGCTAAGTGTAGACAGATCCTGGTGAACTACTGACTGTACTTTAAAAGGTAGAAATCCCTGGACAAAACATATGCTACACAGCATAATTTCATGTTCTCTAGGTTATACCAACTTGAGGCAGTGTTTTTCAGATTTTTCTGTAAGCCATGGAACACTTTATTATTTTTTTTATTGAATTATAGTTGATTTACAATGATTCAGGTGTACAGCAAAGTTATACATATATACGTATATTCAGTTATACATATATACGTATATTCAGTTATACATATATACGTATATTCAGTTATACATATATACGTATATTCAGTTATACATATATACGTATATTCAGTTATACATATATACGTATATTCAGTTATACATATATACGTATATTCAGTTATACATATATACGTATATTCAGTTATACATATATACGTATATTCTTTTTCAGATTCTTTTCCATTATAGTTTATTACAAGGTATTGAATATAGTTTCCTGTGCTATACAGTAGGACCTTGTTGTTTACCTATTTATCTATAGTAGTTTGTTAATCCCTAACTCCCGATTTATCCCTCCCCTTCCCCCCTTTGATAACTATGTTTGTTTTCCATGTCTGTGAGTCTGTTTCTATTTTGTAAATAAGTTCACTTGTATCATTTTCTTAGACTCCACGTATAAGTGGTATCCTATGATATTTGTCTTTCTGTTACTTCACTTAGTCTGATAATCTCCAGGTCCACCCATGTTGCTGCAGATGGCCTTATTTCATTCTTTTTTTAAATGGCTGAGTAATATTCCATTGTATGTATGGACCACATCTTCTTTACCCAGTCATTTGTGGAACACTTTATTAAATAAAAGCTTACTTGGAAGTCATATATATGTCAAGCTGGCCTCACACAGCTGTTCTGATTGGCAGGGACATCAGGGATATGGAATCCTTCCTGAATCCCCTCCAAATCTCCCTCCAGTAGTGGCTCCAAGAGGGGTTTTAACAGAACACCTTAGGACTCCAAGGAACGATGTTTGAAGAGCAATTTTGGGGAAAAAGTGGCACAGTAACTGTTACAAAATAGCATTTTTCTGGCTCCACCTGACTTTCTCTGGAAAAAGTCCAGCCCCATTCTGATTCTTTCTCATTTTTTCTGGGCATTTCTGAATGTTATCAGCTAAAATGTCACCTCCTCAAAGAGGCCTTCCCTGATTACGCAGTCTGGTAAAGAATAGCACCCCTCAATCACTCTTTACCACATCACCATGTTTGACATTTATCTGTATGGCTTTTCACTCTCACAAATTTTCGTGTTTTATTCACCAGTGTATTATCTCTTTCTTCCTTGTAAGATAAACTCTGTGAGAGTGATGTCTGTCTTCTTTACTGCTATTATATATTCCCAGTACCTGGCATGGTGTTTGGCATAGCGAATGTGCTCAGTAAATATATTTTTTGCAAGTGTATTAATTCCTGGAATTGCCTTTAAAAATTACCACAAATTGGGTAATTTGTGGCAGAAATGTATTCTTTCACAGTTCTGGAGGCCACAAGTCTGAAATAAAACGTTTGCAGAGTTGTGCTCCCTCAGAATGGTCTGGGGGAGGATCCTTCCTTACCTCCTACAGCCTCTGGCAGCCCTAGGCATTCCTTGCCTCGTGGTTGCATAACTCCAATCTCTGTCTCTGTCTTCACATGGCCTTCTCCTCTCTCTCTGTGTTTTTCCTGGGTCTCTTATAAGGACACTTGTCATTGGATTTAGGGCCTACTCAGATAATCCAGGATGATCTCATTTTAAGATCTTTAACTTAATTACACCTGCAAAGACCTTTTCCCAAATAAGGTCACGTTCACAGGTTCAGGGGGTTGGACACCGACAAGTATTTTGGGGGCCACCATTCGACCCACTTCAAGCGCACTTGAAAGAGGCGTGAATGAACAAATTAACTAGCCCTGTGGCTGCCTGTGTTGTCTGCCATTTTCCTCTTCTGCTCTGGCTGTCTGGGGTCATGTTTCCTGTCACCGTTGATGCCCAAAGTGACAGTTCTAACTCTAGTGATTAGGTCAGGGATGTCGGCAGGGCAGCCAGAGACACTCAGGTTACACGTTTCTAAAGACGTGGCCCTTAGCAGCTGTGCCCAGTCTGCTGTCTCCAGGCGCCGCTGAAGATGTGGTGACTTGTCTCCTAGCAGATGCCACACCTGGTGACTCTTTATCTCCTCTAACTGTTGCGGGAGGAGTTACTTTGGGGCCTCTTTGTTGCCTCATTCCATATATACAATGGAATATTACTCAGCCACAAAAAGGAACGAAGCTGGGTCATTTGTAGAGATCGTGGATGGATCTAGAGACTGTAATACAGAGTGAAGTAAGTCAGAAAGAGAAAAACAAATATCGTATATTAACGCATATACGAGGAACCTAGAAAAATGGTACAGATGAACCGGTACACAACAGGGAGGGGCCCGCGTCCCAAAAAAAAAAAAAAAAATAAATAAATAAATAAAATAAAATTCGAAAATTCAAAAAAGTAAGTAAATAAAATAAAATCACCCCTCCCACCCCTCTTTGAAACAGGCTTGTATTTATTTCCCCAGTCTTTCCCCAAAAGGAGAAGTTCCTACCCAGGAGTGTCTTGGTACTTCGTGTAAATAAATCCCTGTTGGTCCATCTTTGTTCTCCAGACACCCCTGGAGTGTAGGCTGAATCATTTATTATTTATTCCCCAGCATTATAAAGCTTTACTGCTTATTTGCACCAGAGCTAGAGGAATAAAGATTCAGGAAGCAGAAATGCACGTGCTACAGCAGTTTGTTTACGAGCAGGACAGTTCGACCTTTGTCTGTTTCTTCCCCAGTGTCTGCGGGAACGTCTCTAAGGAGGGGCCTGGCCGGCGGTCCCAGCGATGCGGTCCTCAGGAAAGGAGGGCTGAGACAGGACACGCTCTGCTCTGCTGGCTTCCTTCATCCCGCACCTGCTTGCCCTGCCTCCTGCTTTCCTGGCTGAGGATAACAAAGAATGGTTTAGATCTCTCTCCCGATTCGAAGCCACCTTTTTTGATGCCCATGCCACATAGCACTCCAATTTCTAAACCTAAGGCCTGTTCAGGAGGTTACAAAGCGGTTGCTTTCTCACCACTAATTTCCCCGGAAAAAAACCCTGATCATTGGGAGGAGAAGACAATACAACTGAAGCTCAGGTACTTTCCCCAAGGCCACAAGCTTTATTTTTTAATGGAGAAACCTATGACTCCTGATGACCACTGGGGGTCCCCAGCGGGCTTTTCCAAGGCACCAGAGGCACCTCATCCCTCACCCCTCCCGTCCCTTTCCACGGATGCTCAGACGCCCGGCGGCAAAAACAACGTTAAGCGGTGACGTCAGCCAGCCGGGGAGCCGCGCTGCGGTTGTGTCCATAGGTACAGCTAAGCCTCCGAGGACTGGTGCCTTGTGCTTTCCCTGCCAGCCCAGTTTTCAGCTTAAATCATTGCCCTAATGTTATTTTAATGTGCTTTGGGGCCCTGGTGGGTAGAGGGGCTGGCAGGGGAACAGCGTTTAATTTGCTTTGGAGTTTGCAATGTGCCTGACACTTCTTGAATACTTGGGGGAATGAGAAAGAGTCCATAATCCTCGCCGTGACAAGCAACGTTGGGCTCCTTTTTTTTCATGGCAAAGTTAAATTTTTGCTAGGGGAGAAGAAAAAAGGAAACATATTTATGAAATGTCTAACATGTATCATGCAGTTTACATTCATTATATTAGTTCACCTTCAAAATAACCTTATGAGGTTGGAGTTATTGTTCCAAGTGTCCGGATTAGGGAGGAAACATTCAGAGAGATTAACTTGTCTACTTGTCTACAGTGACCTAGTAGAGCCGTCCTCCTGGTCCATTTGGATGCACAGTGTGGGCTATGCTCTTTGTACCATATCCCTCACACTTCTGGTTTTACTGGGAGGGCTTTTGCAAAGGCCTCTATTCAGAGTTCTACCTGAAGCCTTCAAAGTACATAACCAAATCCAAAAGGTGAAGTAGCACTTTTTTGGATAATAAAATTCAAGTCTAAATTTAATCAAGCAAATGCTGATTAAGTACTCTTTATCCACCGGGTGTTATGTCTGCTGCGGGTTCAGTTGAGGGCCTCCTGTGCTACATCAGGATAAGAAAAAAAGCACTACTCTTGGGGGAAACGTGTTATTTTGACCGGAATGACATAGATTGGCTGTGTTTGCATGAAATCAGTAAAGGGAAGAGGACAATGTTCTGATGAAGAGAAACACGTGATTCTTTACTACACCATCAAACGAAGGGTAACTTGACAAATAAAGAATGACCAGCCTCAGAGCACCGAGAGAAGTGCCAGTCGATACTCAGAAAATTTAGCAACAGGGAAAAAACATAAGGGTCTCTTTTAATCAGCTCTGTCACAGGACCCAGCCCAGGGCCTGCTGAAATGCGGACCCAGTGTTCAATGACGCTTTTAAAAGTGTTGATGGGCCCACAGTGTGCGTCCACACTCCCTTCAGCAGACGTCACACTCATATGTACTCCATTCAGCCTGCCCTCCAAAGGAAAGCTTAAAATGAGACACCAAACCTAAACACTTCAAACACCACAGCACCCTCTTCTCAGAATCCTCCCAAGTTATTCGCAGAGGAATGTATTTGGCTACTAATAGCCACCCAGCGCTTATATATTTACAGGAAACGTGCCTCATCCCCAAGTATTACACTCGCTACATCCTCTAGTTTTATCATGCAGAAACCCCAAAGATTTGTGGAGGTGAAATGACTCCAAAGTCCGTCAGATGAGGCATCTTAAATGGCCCATGTCTTCTGGAATTTGAAGGAGCTGAACTAGAGCAGGAAGCGCTGATGGCCAAAATACGTGCTACATAATTTTTAGTCACTTGCACATGATTGAAAACTGAATCACTGTCGTCTTAAGAGAACATGGTCACGATGAAATTCATTTGTGCTTATGCTACCATCTCCCCACCAAAGACCTTAAAACTAACTTTCCATTGTGTCTACAGGGACTTCCCTGGCAGTCCAGTTAAGACTCTGCGCTTCCACTGCAGGGGGCGCGGGTTTGATCCCTGTTTGGGGAACTAAGATCCTGTACCCTGCAAGGCGCGGCCAAAAAAAAAAAAAATAGTGCCTATAAAATAGATAAGCCAGTAGAAGTCTTTGTAGAAACATTGGTGCCTCCTTTTTGAAAGAAAACAAAGTGCAGAAAGGAAAAAGAAGATCTGGAGAGGAAAATTCAAAGTCAGGGTCTTAATTTCATCTGGGCTCATGGGTGATAGGAAGTGAGCATTTGGTAAATAAGATGCTTGGAAATTCAGAATCTTAAAAATAATAATTAGGGTTGACATATATACACTACCGTGTGTAAAATAGATAGCTAGTGGGAACCTGCTATAATGCACAGGAAGCTCAGCTAGGTGCTCTGTGATGACCTAGATGAGTAGGATGGTGGGGGGTAGGAGGGAGGGGATATGGGTGTACATACAGCTGATTCACTTCACTGTACAGCAGAAACTAAAGCAACAACATAAAGCAATTATACGCCAATAAAAAAAATAAATATAAAGCAATTAAAAAAAATAAAGCATGACAAAAATTAAAAAAAATAACACTATCAATCTTTTCAATTTATAAAAGGGGAATAACAGTAAAACGTTCACCATTTATTGGGTGCTTACTATGTGCCAGGCACTGATCTGACCTAAACGCTAAAATAACAAATTCTCTTAATCCTTAGAAGTATTAACCCCATGAGTTTGAGGAACAAATTTAGAGCAGTCAAGTATCTTTGCCTATCATCTGACAGCCAGCAAGGTTTGATGGTTCCTTGAGCTGTTGGGAAGATTTGCTAACCCAGGTGGTCTCACTGTGCTTTTTCATTAGGGTACACGGTTATGTTAAATAAAGGTGACCTTGGCCTAGTGTTGACAAAAATAACAGCTACAATTTATTGAAAGTCTACTGTGAATCAGTCTCTTCACCTATATCATCTGTTAATTTTCACCAAAGTATCTGCCAGAAAGGTTCTATCTTTTCCTTTTCACAGCAGGGGAAACTGAGGCTTATACTGCCAGAAAGTGCTGGAACCAGGAGTCAAACCTAGCTTTGTCTGGCCTCAAAACCTTTTCCTTCCACGTTCCAGGGCCAAGTTCCTCCTGAGAATCATCCCTAACACTGACCTGTTTGCACGGGACAAACTCCCCCTGGTGGAAGTGAGAGGTACACCATCAATGCCGTTGTATGAAACCGAAGCCTTCTTCCTGGTTTCAAGAGAGAGCCCTCAGTCCTACTTCTTACTATTTTTTTTTTTTGTCATCATCCGATCCTTAGCCAGAGACCCTAAATTTGCATCTTCTATTTGGGACGCACTCTGTTTTTCTGTTTTGCTCATTATTAATAAAAATAGCTGACAAAACAAACAGTAGGACAACCCACAAAATATGAATGAACAACACAACCTCACAGCCTTTCCTTTTTTTGTTTTGTTTTGTTTCCCATTTTAGACACACTGGGTGGTTGACAGAATCTACCAGAATATATCTTACTGGTTTCAGGATCTGTCAGAAAATTGTTATGTTGTCCTGGATCTCGAGCCTGCTTTTTAGCCCACACCCTTGTTTGGCATGAGGTGAGCCCAGGAATAAGAGAATAAACTGTTGCTTGTACGATATTTCCATAGAGAGGAAGTTTTTATATGTCACCTTTGCGGTACGCGGGTCTCTCACTGTTGTGGCCTCTCCCGCTGCGGAGCACAGGCTCCGGACGCGCAGGCTCAGCGGCCATGGCTCACGGGCCCAGCCACCCCGCGGCATGTGGGATCTTCCCAGACTGGGGCACGAACCCGTGTCCCCTGCATCGGCAGGCGGACTCTCAACTACTGCGCCACCAGGGAAGCCCGAGAAGCTCTCCTTCTTAATCCAGGATGACTGAGGGTACCAATGCTCTCCCCTCAGCTCTGCAGCCACAAGCTTGCCTTCTCTCACTGCCTTTAGCACCCTGCTTCTTCCCTTTACATATGAGTTTATTTATTGAGTGTTTTCCTCACCCATGTCACAGTAAACTTTATGATAGTGGGGACCAAGTTTCCTGTTTTAATTCTTTCTAGAAATAATTGGTTTTCAGTCAAAAGTAGTGGGGAAAATATTAAGAGGATAAATAAGTTGGGTATGAGTTCAAGGACCTGACAAGGAATTTGGACTTTATCTTGTAATCTGGTGGTTCTCAACTTCGGCCCCTACACTAGCACGTAAAGGATGTGATCCACTCCTACCAGTAATTCTTATTCTCTTCTTGAGTGCATGTGGGTGGGCTAAGGAGGCAAGCAGAGAGCAGTCATGTAGTTAGAATCGCCCAAGAGAGGCATTTGGGGAAAAAAAATCTCTTAGCGAATAGCGAAAACCATTTTCCCAGCCACCACCAGAGGCAGTGAAGAGAGTGAAGAGTCAATGAAATATTTGAATGGGAACAGGGAAAAATGAAGAAGCATTTTTGGAATGACATTGTTTACGTGTCCTGGGTCGGGGTGGGCATGAGATCAGAGACAGAAGGAAATTATAGTCAGCTTGTTTTAATGCTATACAAATCTGGGCTATATTGTGGATAGAAGCCTAAAGAAGGGTGAAAGTGAGAAATACTTTGAAGGAAGAATTGATAGGAGGAAGAAAGAAAAAGTTACCAGTACACTTAGAGAATCTGACCTTCACTGATTGAGGAAGAGTGATTCTAGTAACAGAAATAGGGTAGGAGAACGAAGACACTCATTTAGGGCAAAGAAACGATGAGTTTTCACTTACCTTCCTAAGTTGGCATCAGTTAGGATGAACTATTGTTTAATTTTCATTTCTGCAAATAGTTTTGGAATCAAGGATTCCCCCTTACAAATATTTAGTTTGGGGGTTGTTTAGTTTGCTAGGTACAGACAGTTTGATGGCATCAAAACCCATCTTTACACATGTTTCTTCCTCTGTGAACTAAGACAGTTTTATTTCCCATGTAATCTTTCTTTGTTGATATTAACATGTGAGAGCTTATACCTAATAGAAATACCTGAGAGTAATGACAGTTTGAACAGGCGGAATTGGTCAAATTCCCTTAGGGTCCATTCATGTCTATAGATCAGTTTTTATAACTCAGATCACTGTCCTTTCCTCTATGGGAAAAATATTCCATGGCTTAATTGGCAGGTATTCTTCAAAGACAGCTGTCTATAAATCTTCCCCTTTATCTATGCACATGCCACTTTTTCCATCAAGAGGTGGATTCTATTTCCCTTCCCCTGAATCTTGACTGGTTTTGTGGCAGGCTTCAACCAATAGGTTTAGTGGCAGAAGCGATGCACTGCCAGTTCTGGGCCTAACCCTTCACAGCCAGGCAACTTCTGCTTTTTCTGTAAGGAACTCTAGGCTATCCTGCTAAAGAGGAAGGTCTTGAGGAAAGGCTGCTGATGATCAGAAACCATGTAGAAAGAAAAGACATGTGAAGGAGAACCAAAATGCCCCAGCTAAGAGCCAGCACCACAACCCCTAGATACAAGAGTAAGGTCTTCTTGGATCTTCCAGCCCAGCCCCTCCACCTGCTGGTACAGTTTCATGAGAGACTCCAGCTAGTACCACAGGGAGCAGAGGGACTTCCTAGTAAACTGACAAAATTGAGAGCAAGAATAAACCATTGTTTAAGCCATTAAGTGTTTGCATGATTTGTTACACAGCGATGGATAGCTTATGTATTTACCCACTTGAAATTCCTTTTTATCATGTAACATAAATAGATAAAGATAAACATAAAAATATAGGTCATAATGTGTAGGGGGAGGGAAAGTTTCTCCTCTACATGCTTTGGGTTTCTGGCTGGGTCTGACATAAGACATATTAACAGGAGAAAAGCATACACATTTTATAACATTTTATGTGTACATGGAGTCCCCACAGGAAAATGAAGACTCAAAAGAAGTGGCTAGTGCTTATATACTAGGTTGAACAAAGGGTGGCAATTGTGGAAAAGTAAATACAAAATATGGGGAAACTAAAAGAAGGTGAGAGTTATTTTAACAAGGTCTGTTTGTACCAACTTCTCTTGGCCTTGATTCCTCATCTCTGGTGATAAGTTTTCTTTCCTTCTGGTTTAGGGAAGACATCCTTCACATGGGAATTTCATCTTCTGCTACCAGAAGGGAAAAAGGAAGGTCAGAGCGCCCTTCGTGCATATGCTGTTTTTTCAAGTGCCTTTAACTCAAAATAATCAATATGCCAAAGCAGCATATTTTGGGGGAGTGTGTTTTGAACCCCTTCAAATGCACAATAATAAAACAAGCACTTATGTGAACCTGCCACATAACAGCTAGAATATTTTCAAAATCATTGAAACTAAATCTGTGACCCAGTGAGAAGTAATCACTATCCTCAATTCTGTATTGACTATCTCTTTGCTTTAAAGAAATAGCATTATTGGGCTTCCCTGGTGGCGCAGTGGTTGAGAGTCCGCCTGCCGATGCAGGGGACACGAGTTCGTGCCCTGGTCCGGGAAGATCCCACATGTCGCGGAGCGGCTGGGGCCCTGAGCCATGGCCGCTGAGCCTGTGCGTCCGGAGCCTATGTTCCGCAACGGGAGAGGCCACAGCAGTGAGAGGCCCGTGTACCGCAAAACAAAAAAAATAGCATTATCATTTATGTGTTACCAAATAACATAACATTATAGTGAGATGGGCATATTTGGAGAAAGCTGTGTTCTGAGCCCTATCTCTTTTCTCACCTCTGAAAGGGAGGGTGGATGGAAATTATATCTCCTTAACTTCAAGACCAGAGAGGGAGACTTTAAGTAGAAGACTCAGAAAGCTCAGCATGTGACCCCTGCTGCTGGGGTTTTAGTGGACAGAAGTCTGTCTCTCACTAGGGAGATCTAGAGGATGAGAGATGAGCTAACTAACTCAGCTCATCTCAGATGTGCTTTGGTGGCACAGACAGGGGAGTGTCTGTTGCTTTGGAATCAGCCTGCAATCCCAAGATTTATCAAGGCAGAGGTTGTACAAGGGTTTTCCATGCACCAGGGACACTGAGAGACAGAGAGTGAGAGTAAGAGACATAGACACACACAGAGAGATAGGTGGAGAGAGAGAGAGAGAGAGAGAGAGAGAGAGGGAGAGAGATCTTTTTAGTCTTGGCCAGTAGGGGCATCCAGAGAGCCAAAGAGAGCCTAGCAGCAAGAAAATAGAGGTAGATCTAGATTCCTAAGGGCTGGTGAAGAAAAAGCAAGTGAGAACCCAGAAGAGAGATTTATAAACCAGGTCAAGATAACTGCAAGTTGGAGACCCCCAGGGATACAAATCTCTGGGGAGCTCCTGAGCACCCCCATAAGACAGTTTGCTTTAAAATCTGCCAGCCCCAGGAGGCCCAAAGCCAGCTCAAGATCGTGCTTATCCCAGTAACAAATTTCTTATCTTTGTTCATCTGCTGTCTCTGTCCTCCAGCCCCTTGCTGCTCAGCGTGGTCCTGGGACCAGTAGCATTGGCATCACTTGGGAGCCTGTTAGAAGTGATAAAACTCAGACCCCACCCTGACCTACTGAATGACCCACATTTTAACAAGATCTCTGATGTGCAGACACATTGGAGTTTGAGAAGCAGGGTAAGCCAAGCTGGGGTTCACAAATCTGTAGGTGTGTGTGTGCATGAGTGTGTGTGTGTGTGTAAGCTTTCTGGGAATGAGAAACATGAACCATCAAGTGGTTCATTTTCACTGAGGAAAGCCTTCCTCGCTGAACACATAGTAGAGGCAAAGTTGGAGATAAAAGTAAAGCAGAAATTTATTTACAGCCCTCATGCTGTGAGAGAGTTCATGTTGGCTTGTGCAGAATACTAGGCAGGAGGCATTTATGTAAGGCTGGTTTATTTCCGTCCTTTCTATATTTAGAATAGCTGTTTCTCAAAGCGTGGTCGGCTTCAAAATCACCTGGGCTGCTTGCTCTCCAGAGCTGATGAATTGGACCCTACCTGGGAGTGCACTTTTAACAAGCACCCTAGGGGACCCCTTTGGACACTAACACTTAAGATGACTGGCCTAGCATTTCCTGGGCCCCCAAACTTTGCCCAGATGCTGCTACTCCTTTCTCACCCTACTGTTTCCTTATCATTATCCACAAGCTGATCGCATCAGAGACCAGAAGAGAGGGCAAGACTGACGTGGGTGGAAGGGGAGGGTAAATTCTATCCTGTTGCTGAATAAGACGATTCCCCGCAGCCAAGCGCCTGTCTTCCCACTCTTCCCATCTCTTGCTTTGTGCACACGTTATCCCATTTTCAGCGCAGCCTGCTTGAGCTCCCTACCTCTTAACCCTCTGGTGTTCTTAACTCAGATTAGGGGAGCTCATCTTGGAAATGGAGTGAGCCCACTCTCCTTGCCTCAGAGTTTTGTTGGGTGGTGAGAGTGGGGTTGGCGGTCAGCTCCCCCTGCCAGGGCAGAGGCAGTAGGGATGAGATGTATTTTCAAGTTCCAGTTGAGTCTCTGAATGACTTTGGTTATAGAAACAAACGTTACATTTTGTATCAATTCCGTGGGCTGGTCTGAGAAAAAGACTGACATTGGCAATGGCTTTTAGTAGAAAATCCATTAGAGTTTGACTTACTAATCTGGAGTCCAACCCATTTGTACACTGGGGACTGCTTATGTCACTGTCTAAGCTTGCAAATGATAAGAATGCCTTCACATGTAGACTCCTTGGCAGGTGATAACTGTCTTTCTGGACAAAAGAAGCTTACAGACATCTCAGTAACACCCAAAGATGACTTAGTCACCAGCATATGGCTACCCCGAATATTATATCTATTACATTAGGTTCATCAGGAAGACCAGCTTGTTGTAAAAAGCGTCTTTTAGGTTTCAAGTGCAATTCTGATTTTTAAATAGGATTCCAAAATCAAATGCCTTTCAATAATCTGTTTTTGTTTAAGATAAGCTTTGTGATATTTCTTAGGCTGTAGAGAGCTTCAAATTAGAGCTGAGAAGAGGAAGGAAAGTAATAAGCATATGGAGAGCCCTTTCGGGCTGGTGCCTGAGCTCCTCCTGGGACTAGTTTAGCTGGAGAATTAGACTCCACAGGCTGCATGTTTCCAAGGGATTACTGCAAACCTGGTTGCTGTCAGGGACAAAGCAAGAGGCAGAGTGGTGTCGAAGCCCTGTTGCCCAGCATGTCTTGCTGCAGACATGAAACAGAAATTACAAAGGAGGAAAATGTCATTTTTACAAACTTACAACAGGTCTTGAGAGGGTTCTTTCGTGTCTTTTAAATTTTTTTCTATAAGCAACTCATGTTCACAGAGAGAGGAGGTTATTTTCTCTAAAGACATTAGAAAAATAATTGTTTGCCAAGGAAGGTTTATTCACATATCCCACAGACAGACTTGTATGGGATTTGGGAAGAAGCAATTCAGAAATCTTGGTTTTGGAAACTGTGATGATTCTCACATGTAATAGAATCATGGATACGGAATCTTAACAAAACAGTGTATTACGTAGATAAATGTCACATACTGTGCTTGTATATTTATAATTTTTTTTTTCACTAAAGCGATGTGGTTTAGTGGAAGAAATATGCATTTTAGAATCAGACAGAGATAGGTACAAATTCTAATTTGCCCACTTCAGTGTTCCTGGGCAAAGCATTGGGAATCTATCAGGGTTTCTCATTTAAACAATGGAAATAGAAATAGCTACCTTGCAGGGCTATTGTGAGGATGAAATGATGTAACAACATCGAGAACATGCCTGCACGCAGTGGGCTCAATAATATTTGTTCAATAAATTGGATATTTCACTTTCTATTCTGATACCATTTTCACGTATATAGTAAGTTAAAAGTACTTTTAAAAATCAAAATCAATTAATTGTGATAAAAATGTTATGAATGCTTAAAGTAAGCATAGAATTTAATTTATGATGGTGACCCACTTCGATGCGTTAAGGAAGTATATTTATCTTGTATTTCCTACTAACTGCCTTTCTTGCTTGACTACACAACATGGAATGAAAAGTCATGAAAGAATAAGTAAAAATTTATCTGCCACAAATTGTACGTAAATCCAAAAATGAAATGTGATGAAAAGGAATAAGAAATAGTAGATTGAATGAAAGATTGATCAGTTTGTTGATTGATGGCTCCCAGCCCTCTTTTCCTTCTTCAAATAAAGCCAATTGCATTGTTTTCATTTTGAGGAATTTACTGCTAATCTGTACAGAAAGAGAGGAAGAAATAAACAATAACAGCATGGGGGAGTTGATGAAGCTTGGGACATGGTAGAGTTCTTTACACCAGGATCTTTATACCCAGGTCTATACATGTCAACTCCCTGCTAAGACAGTAAATGGAAACCCTCTTTGCCCTCTATTTCTAGTTTGGGGAGTATTTTGAAACTTACCAAAGCTTCCATCGTCTCCATTCTGTGTCCATCTGACCATCTTTGCCAACTGCCACACAGACTAATTCCTCCTCAGTGGCTCTTCTCTCCAGTCCAGAAGATGCCAGCAAGGCAGAATAACAGGAAAAGGCTCCTGGTCTCAGGGCAGAATCTCTAGTGCTGGTTACAACTGTACCATTGTCTTGAGCTTCTGCTCCAGATATCCGGATGAATCTCATGCATATTCATTTTTCACTTTAAAATAACTATGCTTATATGTTGAAATATATTAATTTATTTAAGAGAAAGTTATTAAGTGCCTATGTGGTGGCTTGGTACTATGTCAGCTTTACTAAACTGAAACTGGTTTCCAGAATTCTCTTGCATGTGTGTTTCAGGGTTAGACGTGTCCACAAGAGGAATTTGCGTGGTATTTGGAAGACAAAAAAGCACAGCCATTTTTTCATGCTCGGAAATTTGGTGCAAGGTACCAGGCACTGCGGCGGCCTGTGAATGTTGTCAGTGATCTGCTGGCTTACCTTGGCGGCCAGGTGGGCCACACCTGGGCCTGCAGCTTCTCCGGCTTTTGCTGGATCGTCTGCTGCAGCTTCTCTGTTCCCTAGGTGGGCACACGTGTTGCTCTGTGTCAACGGCATTAGCTTTTCCTGCAGATCACTTGCGTCATTGAGGATGGAGGTGGTGAGAGACAGATGTGGGCTCCTGTTTCTCCTTACTCTCCCCTGCTTTCTATCCAGTTGTCCTTCTCAAGTACTGTTCCAGCTTACCTATTGCGGCTTCAGGCCGCACATCAGAGGCAGACAACAAGTTCCTTTATTTTACAACACTCATCATGGTTCTGCTTCTCTGGTCGACCCATGACCAATACAACCTGCATATACCAGACACTGTGCTGGGCTTTAGGGATAAAAATGGTGAGCCAGGGCTTCCCTGGTGGCGCAGTGGTTGAGAGTCCGCCTGCCGATGCAGGGGACACGGGTTCGTGCCCCAGTCTGGGGGGATCCCACATGCTGCGGAGCGGCCGGGCCCGTGAGCCAGGGCCACTGAGCCTGCGCGTCCGGAGCCTGTGCTCCGCAACGGGAGAGGCCACAACAGTGAGAGGCCCGCTTACCGCAAAAAAAAAAAAAATTGGTGAGCCAGAGAAGTACTGACCTTCTTTACAGTGCTTAAAGTCTAGTTGAGGATATTATTATTATAATACAAAAGGAGTAACACATGGTGTTTTTAATTTTCAATCAGCCTGAGGATTGGTAATAATATATTTTTATAGCATTTAAAAATGTTCAAAGATTTTTCTTGTTATTTAATCACTGTCACAACATATTTACAGATGCAAAGAAGACTAAGGGGAGATTGAAGGCTTCCCTTAAGGCTAAGCAGGGGTTTCAGGTGACTCCTATCCAAAGGTCCTACAGTTCGTAAGTGGCAGGTATTTACTCTTCAGGTTCATATTCCAGCACTTGTTTCAATGCAATAGTTGTGAAAATAAACCAATTTCTTAGTTCCACAGAGCAACTATTTTACTATCAGTTGTGTCTCTACATGACCAAAATGCTTATCAATACAGAAAAATACATAAATCCAAAAGGATACCAATCTAATCGGCACTATACCAAAAACCACATGGGCTTTTTCAACTTTCAGATAGTTATCTTGATGTTCAGTAGATATGACCAGAGAAATATGAACAAATAAAATGTCAGTCATCTTGGCGACCTTTCTTTTAATGCTAAACTTCACATAATAGGCACCTACAGGTTTTACATTTACATCATGTCTTCCCATGGAGCACAGGGGAGGTTTTTTATGGGCGTAGCTTGGGAGTAGAGCACCACACCTCCGTTCACATTTCATTGGCTAGAACTCTATTGACCTCAGCACACCATTTACTACCTGTATGACCCTGGGAAACTTACTTAACATCTCTGTGCCTCAGGTTCCTCATGCATAAGATGCAGATAATGAGTGTCTGCTCCTAGGGCTGTTGTGTTAAATAAATTGTATAATACATATAAAGCCTTTTGAACAACTCCAGGAAGAAGTGAATAAGCATTTTAGTGAGAAGTTAGCTGTTCCTGCTTAACAGGTCTAACCTTTTTCCTTTATACAAACAGAATTCAATTTTAACTACTCTTCTGAAACATGCTTTAAATTTAATATGTCTCAAATATTCTTCCATGTTAGAACTATAAGTCTACCTAACATTTTAATAGCTATTCAGTATTTGCCTCCATCCTCTGTGGACATACCATAATATATTTAACTCTTTGATGAATATCCTTGCTCACCAGTTGTGTTGCATATCCATGCTGTGCGCTGTAAATCCTTGGCAGTGAAATTCCTAACTTGTACTGTCATGTTCCATGTACATGGAAACATTCAGCTATCAAACACAGGAAAATCACTCTAGTCTTTTGTGGGGTCGTCTCACGGTTTTGAATTACAAGTCCAGCCTTATCGTTATTACACTGCCTATTATAAGCCAAAATGGGGGAAATATTAACATTGTCTTAAAAGCTTTTTTTAAAGAGAAAAATAGTCATTTTATAAGGAAATAATATTAACAATAGCTAGCATTTATTGCATCTGTTTTATTTCTAATTCCTATAATGATCTTCTAAAAAATATCACTATGTCCATTCAACAGATGAAGATACTAAGGATCAAAGAATTTAAGTAAATTGTCTCCAGTCAATTTTGTGGGAGAAGTTTATGGGAGAGCTGCCACTTGCACTTAATTGAGCCTAATTCCAAAATCCCTCTTCTATGTGAGTCAGTCTTCAAAAGAGGACAACCATTATTCCTTGGGACTCACTCTGCCAGTAAATGGGATTAGAGCTTGAAACTGACAGGCTGGGTTTTAGCTGCAGCCTCAAGTCCTTTGTTCATCTTACCTTCGCCCCAGCTGGGCCGGAAGCCCTGCTCTGAGCTAGGCCAGCATTCAGCGCTCTGGGACTTATTCTCATTGTAGCATCTTTCCCACTCTCCTCAGATGGCCTCTTCCTTTGTCTTATTCACCAGAGCTGGGCTTCTCTATGTCTGGTCTGCAGAGAACCTGTATGGAAAGCACTTGGGATACTGGTTTAAAAGGTGCTTTCTTGGCTTTGGGGATTGGACTCAGTAATCTGCGTTTTAAACAAGTTCCCTAGGTATTTTTATGCACAGTAAGATTTAAGAACCACTTTACTTAGCTTTTTGCAGAGAAGGACTGTCTTATTCATTGCTATTTCTAGGGGACCTGATATTCATTAAGCACTCTATTTATTTCTTAAGAAAACTAATGAACCAGGCTGTAGTTCCTAAACAAATACAGGTCCTTGGTGTTCATCTCTGTAGCCTTGGCACCTAGCGTGTGTTTGGAACATTGTAGGAACTCAATCAGTGTTACAAACGAAGTCTAATTATAATTGGTTATGTGTTGATTCTGTGACTTTGGGCAATTCACGAAACCTCTTTTAACCTGAATTTCCACATAAATCAGGTCATGATATTCATCTATATATCTCACAGCTCATTGTGGATACCAAATCTGTAAGTGAAATTTCATATATAAACCAGGAACATGATGTCTGGCACCGAGCAACTGCTGAATAAAATGGTGTTCAGTGTAATGATAGTAACAGTAACAATGCCCGTAAACATGCTCTATAAAGCACCAGGCAGTTATTAAGCACTGTGACTACATTCATTGTGAACTTGATCAAGCAGGCTGTGTAGACCATAAAATAGGAACAGCAGGGCTTCCCTGGTGGCGCAGTGGTTGAGAGTCCGCCTGCCGATGCAGGGGACACGGGTTCGTGCCCCGGTCCGGGAAGATCCCACATGCCGCGGAGCGGCTGGGCCCGTGAGCCCTGGCCGCTTGGCCTGCACGTCCGGAGCCTGTGCTCCACCGCGGGAGAGGCCACAACAGGGAGAGGTCCGTGTACCGCAAAAAAAAAAAAAAAAAAAAAAAAAAGGAACGGCAACAGGAGGTGTTTGATGTGTAGAGGAGTCCAGAGAAAGACAGGAGGTGAGTTGCAGCCTCCAACTACGTGCTTCCTGTGTGGTCCAGTGGAGAAGGCTGTGCTCCAAGACAATATCTGACCCAACTGATACTGTGTTAGCATCCTTCCTTGAGGGAGAAGCTGCCTTTTCAGGTGCTGCTGCTGAGGTCCGGAAGGGAAGGGCTGATGAGAGCACACAAGACCTGACAAGTAATATCCATCAGCTTCTTGCCCTAAGGTGAAAATAGAACACAGATGTTACATGCAAAGAATGTTACAGTCAATTTCAGGCCTTGCTTTTTGATATTTTTCCAGTTTAGGGGTTTTATCATCCTTCCGCTGACAAATCATATTTTGATCCACTTCAAAGGGATTTTCCATTAAAGTAACAATAACCAGGGCTTAGGGTAAGCCTTGTGTCTGCTACACACTTGCAAGGCTGCCGTGTGGGTCTGCACGGAAGATGTCAAGTCTAATGGATTTCATTTCTTTAAGTAAGATACATGTTTTGAAGGTAGTATTTAGAGGTTTGGGAAGATAACAAAATTGCCTGAAGGAAGGAAACGGCAGTGGACAGATTTCATCTATAAGTGGAGTCCTATAGCTGAGCAGATGCTTTCCAATCAAAATTCATGGGGAAAATGACCATCTACTGGGAAAAAAATCAGTCATCAAAAAAGGTAAGCAAATTCCCGTAGTCACGCAATATGACTGTCAAAAAAGCAAATATTAATATTTTGAAGTACTAACTATATTTCAGGGTACCCACTAGCCTGCACAGTTGTCTGGGGAAATTTACCCTGTATAAACCCTGCAGTTTATGATCATGTCTTATGGTAGGCCACTGTCCCAAAGGTCAAGTCTAATGGGAGGAGGAATCGCACCTTGTCCCAGTAAGATCTTCGTGTAGGCTGGCCAGTGAGCTACTACAGGTATGGCCTGTCCCCAGGACGTGAGCTAGCCAATTGATTCTTAATATTGAGTGAACAGAAGGAAGTTGGTGTTGTGCATAGCAGGGAAATCTACGCACAGTGTGGCCATAATGGCCATATGTAAGTTGTGCATGCAAAGCCTGGCTGCTAGGAGGAAAACTTGAAGCTGGTGTACAGGGAGGTCATAGTGGTCTCCCCAGAAACCGACAGAGAGTAGCCTCAGTTCCTTATGGTTTCCCAGTTCTAGATCCCAGGAGGCTTGACTTTGGTCTTGGTCTTTGTTCTTTGGTCTTGTTCTTAGTTTGCTCCAAGATTCCACTCTGTATAATATCTCCCCTCTTGAACTGGAGCTTGCTTGGATAAGCCTTTCTTCCTTCTAACCAGTAGAAGTTCAATTAGAGTGGTCAAAGAGATTAGTCTCAGTTGCATTATAGTGTAATGGTTAAGAACATAGGCTCTGGAAGTAGCTGACCTGTGTCCACCTCTAGAAGCAAGTGGTGGGGAGTGGAGGATAGAAAAAGGTTAGCTGGAGGGCATGTCACCCATGAGGAAATGGTGAAGTGCAGAGCTCAGCCCTGACTATCCACTGGGACCAGAAAGCACCAGCGTTAGATTATAATGGAACTACTCAAGCAGGAACTGTTTCTTTTTTTCTCACCTCCTTGTCATCTGATGGGGTGGGGACACTGGAGTGAAGGTTGCATGGGATGAAGGATTTAGGAATTATGATAAAGGAGCTGGGAGGAGAAGAACTAGCTTTGTGGAAATAGACAAGGTTGACCAGGTGTTTCATCCCTTCCCTGCTACAGGTTTCTGCCTGAAGTAGACCTGAGCTAAGGGGGAGAAGTTAGAATGTTACATTAAACTGGACTGCTGTTATGTTTAGCAGCAACTGAGGATACTATATGACCTGCTCACGTTTTTATCTAGGGGCAAGGAGAAAGGTGAGAGGGTTTGCAGGGGGGGATATTTGTGATGAAGAATAGACTTCTTGGAGTTTTCACCCTTTTGAGTTCTACTTGTTCACACGTTACCAATTATATACAGCATAATAGTTACCTACACAATATAAGCAATTATATATATAATATATATAGTTTTATAATATGTATTTTTAGCATATAAGACATTATTTCTCATTTTGAAGTTTAAGGGGTTCAAAAATTTGGTTGATGAATATAGCACAGACATTTTTTCCAAAGAGGCAGTATCGAACTTACATTACGTACCTTAGGTCATTTAAATTGACCCAAAACATTCTAACAAGAATTCACTGAAAGTGGGTAAAGCCACACAGAAAATTTGGTGTTCTGTCTCCCCACCTCTGTCTCTAGAATTCACCTAGGGTAGCAGTTCTCAAACATTACCACGCATCAGAATTATCTAGAAGTTTGGTTAAAACACAGCTTGCTGGGCCCTTCCCTCAGGGTGGATCCTGGGGAATTTGTATTTCGAACAAATGTCCAGGTGATGCTGAAGTTTCTGGCTCAGGGACCACACTTTGAAAATCACTCGTCTAGACCACAGTCTGATTGTTGCTTGCTGGTCCATGGACTCTATTTGTCTCCAAACCTGGGCTCTGGGAATTCACTTACCGTGTCATTTGTTTTGAAGATTTTTTTCTGTTTGTGTTACTCATAGTCAACCTTAGCATTTCCTTTGATATTAGTCCTATGGCATCATGAGTATCTGTGTGTTTTGAATGCTTACCTTACTTGGGAAGAAAGATGGAACAGTTTTCAGTTGAATTTTTCTTTTAAGCTAAGGAGAGCATTATGGTGTTGGCAACCAATAAGGACTGAAGACTTTCCCATTAATAAAACAAAGCAAAGCAAAGCAAAACAAAGACCCTTCCTGTTTAACCCAGGGCTCCCCAACCCCCGAGCTGTGGACCAGTACCAGTCCGCGGCCTGTTGGGAACCGGGCCGCACAGCAGGAAGTGTGACGGGCAAGTGACCGAAGCTTCATCTGCCGCGCTCACATTACCGCCTGAACCATCATTCCCCCCACCCTCCCCCCCCCCGCCCCGGGAGAAAAACTGTCTTCCACGAAACCAGTCCCTGGTGCCAAAAAGGCTGTGGACCGCTAGTTTAACCTCTCAGATTACCTTCCAGAAGTTACCTTGTAGCAAAAGAATCACGTGGTAGCATCTGGAACCACCACTTTCCATGGAGAAATAAATATATATATTTTACGTTTAATTTTCTCTGCTAATTATGGATAGTTCTTTTGGAAGGAAAAGGATACTTTTTAATAAATTTTTCTTCCATACGAGCGTAGGCACACACATTAAAGATTTATTGTTCACATAGGACTCCACAGACTCAAACTTCACTTAGGTTTCGAAGTATTCCAGATTGTACAACTTCTAAGTCAATTTCCTTCATATCACAAGGTCACGTCTCTCATTTTGCTCTACTCACTGATCCATCCCTCCAAGTGTGCACTCCAGATGGTGCACATTTGTGCACAGCATGCTTTCTAACAGGTAAGAGTCCTTGCTCTGTTTAAGGCTTGCCTAATGTTGGTGCATGTTATTGAAATGTAGACGTCATATACAGATGACAGGTTATGGCAGTATTGGAAATATATTTCTACAATCATTGTTTTTTTTTTTTTTTTTTTTTGCGTTACGCGGGCCTCTCACTGTTGCGGCCTCTCCCGTTGCGGAGCACAGGCTCCGGATGCGCAGGCTCAGCGGCCATGGCTCACGGGCCCAGCCGCTCCACGACATGTGGGATCTTCCCGGACCGGGGTACGAACCCGTGTCCCCTGCATCGGCAGGCAGACTCTCAACCACCGCGCCACCAGGGAAGCCCTCTACAATCATTTTTACAGATGAAACATGCTGTAACGAAAGAGGAGAGGATTGGTTTCTAAAGCATAGGAGATACGTTCAAACAGCTATCTTCCCCAAAACGTAAACTTGACCAACTTTGTCGTCAGATCTTGCCATGTACTCTTTTATTCTCCCTTCAAGGCAGGATTTGAGTTTTAAGTTTTCCATGTCTCTTTCCATGCCCACTACATTTCTTTTCTGATTTTGGCAGTTCTCCTTAGGTATTTCAATGACTTCTCCTTAGGTATTTCAATGACTAGTCAAGAAATCACACAAATAGAAACTTCCTTAATGAACTGCTTATGAGAATTAACGGGAAGATGATTCAACTGCTTGTAGCCAATGCTTGCCTGTTCCACGTGCTTCTTTTTCCCTCTCTTCTCTCCTGATACAATTAGCCATCAAGGTTCTAAGTGTAGCCACCTTGGAAGATTCTCAGACAGTTCTATATAAGAAAATGCTTACCCAGCATTTTAAGAATCCTGTTTTAAGATTTTATCCATTTGCCTCCTGTGGTTTGCTCTGTTAAATAAAGTACCTTAAAAAATAATGAAGATAAGATTCACTAGAACCTGATTCCATTTAGTCTCCCTTCTACCTTTCCTAAGTCTTTCTTGCTAAAATAAAATATTGCTACTATGTTTGTTATAAGTTGAATTTTTAGAGAAAGTTCTGGCATGATCTCCATTAAGTACAAATCCCATCAATTTCATAAAACAGCAAAAATAATTTTATCACAAACACTACCCAGTAAGAAGTTATGCAAATTCTAAGAAAATTTTCTTCTAGAAACTTTATTTCCTTTTCACTTCATCTAAATCAGTTATCCTTGCTTTCAAGTTACTTCTCAAATAACAGAAACCCTGTCAAGTATACTTTTACAGAGGCCCCAAATACAACCATGAAAAGCTATTTTTTTAAAAATTCTCTTTTATTTTTACTTTTTTGGCTGCGCTGCACAGCTTGTGGGATCCTAGTTCCCTGCCCGACCAGGAATGGAACCCGTGCCCTCGGCAGTGACAGAGCAGAGTCCTAACCACTGGACAGCCAGGGAACTCCCATGAAAGGCTTTTGAGAGCCTGTGCTCTCAGGCTGAGTCAATACGAAATAATATTTTACAGTCACCTGGGAGCCTCTTAGCCTCCCCTAACTCCCCCGATGTCTCCTCTCTCATCCTCCAGAGACATCCTGACAGTTGCCGCTCTTCCAGGCCATCCAGCTAATATCTTTGTGCAGAAAATATTACTCAAGGGAAAAATAAATATCCTTACCTCTAATCTCTAAGAAGGAATCTATAATAAAATAGTAAACATATTTACATATATATTACCTTCCTCTTAGATATTCCAACACTAGAAGACACTGGCAGATAGAAATAATGTGGATAGATTCATGGCCTAGGAAACTTCCAGAACTGCGGCTGGGCCAGTCAAAGGTAGTTTCCTCCACAGCCTTGGATAAGAGCAGTTTTTTCTAAGACTCATTTATTCTTCTTTTTACTTTTAGCATGCGGTACCTGTAATACCTTTTCTTCTATAATCAGAAAATGTTGAGAGATGTGTTTCAGGATGCGTGCCATAGCAATAGTTTATTAGACTAGAAATGGATAAGTGACCTAAAAGCCATTAAACCACAAACTGGTCAGCATTCTGTGAGGTCTAGCTCTAACACAGGAGCCCTACCAGGCAGGGTCTCCCTGGTGAGACTTTTGTGCTAAGAAACTCGGTGACAACAGAAACCAGCTACAGGGTTTGAGCTGAAAAGTCACATAGAGTCGGGGTTAGGGAAGTTGTTTTGAGGCTACATGCAAGATGCTTGAACAAAGGAAGCAGAGAGAGAATGGTGCAGATTCACAGAAAGAGGCAGAAGAGAGAAACCACAAGTTCTGGAGAGTGAAAGCAGAGCATGGAGAGAGTGAGCTTGGACCTTGAGTTTTTTTGGTGTTGGTGTTTCCAGAAGCTCAGCTTTCTTTTGCTTCTTGATATTGAAGTCTATGAAATCCCTGTATCCTAAAAGTAAGCCTCCTTTTTCCCCCGTTTTACTTGTTAATTTGAGTAGGTTTTCGTGCTTGTGCAGCCGGGTAATATTTTGACATAGTCACTGAAGTGCTGTTTTTGCTCAGGACATCCTGTACTTTCTCCCTATTTGGGCAGCAGGGAGGGCCTTCCACATTCCATATCCCTAGGCTAGGGTTTTCACTTGAAAAAACGTTCAAGTCTTAGCATTTGAGCTTTTCAAGTAGACTTTCGCAAATGCTTGGAAGAGATAATCACTGCCACGCATTGAGAAAAGACTTCTCAGGGATCAAGGGCCAAGATCCCTTGATGCCTGGGCCACAGAGAGGGACAGGAGGAAGGATGAAACCTTGAAGGACTAAGATTTGCCAAGACCTCTGTTTGACTAAGACATCAATGAATTTGTCTGAGTTTTATCCAGAAGTGAGTGAATTAATTTTCTGCCATCGGGGGAAAATTGGGGACTGAGAAAGAAATAAAGTCCATCTATAGAAAAATTTAAAGTCCATGTAAAAGAAAGAGCTCCATTTTCCTCTCTGAGTTTATAGCCTATGAAAATCGTATCCAGAATACCAAGCCATAAGAAAACATAGCAATTCGGAAGGGAGGTAATACAAAGAAATAAAAATAACATATTTCCTCTTTGAACATATGCACGTAACAGCCTGGGATGGGCACTCTCACATAAAACCCTGCAGGGAGCAGAGGCAGTCTCCATATGTCAAAGAATAGAATAATAGCTAACATTTACTGAATGCCTGTCACTACTGAACTATGAAATAAGAATTCTACTCCAATTATCTCATTTAATCTACAACTACCACATGGCAATAGACTTATTATTATCCCTGTTTTGTAGATGAGGAAACTGAGGCCTAAAGAGATCAGTGTCTGTGGTTTCAAAGCTATCAAGCCAAGCTCCATTATAATTACATATTTGCCAGCTCCACTAGGGCAATAAACTCCTTGAGCAGGGTCTGAGTACCAGCAGGGCTATTCAAGAACTGTTTGACTTCATAGTCTCTGGGAAGCGTTTTGGTACCATGAAATGATCACGGACTTTGGAATCAAACTTGGGTTTTAAGTCTGTGTTAAATTAATTAAACATCCTGGTCATTAGAATGAGGTGACTCTAATGCTGTGGCATTAAGCAGCCCAAAATCTAAGCCCGTAAATGCCTCAAGGATATAAAATTGAAATCTAAGGACAATCGATCACAAATAGTCAACTAGGCTTTAAGCTATAGCAAATCATATAATTTCCTTTCTTTGCTTCCACAACTTCTCTAGACAAGCCTCTCCCCAAGCTCACGTTGGTGGAGCACACCTAACCACTTCCAGTCTGGGGCTGCCCTGTTAAAATCAGTTTTTGCTCAAATAAACACTTACAGTTTTTAATATGCCTCATTTTATCTTTTAACGCCTGGCTCCGTTAAACATAAGCATGAGAACGTGGAGAAGTTAAACCTCTCTGAGCCTCACTTTTCTCATCTATAAACAGGAGCTGTTACGTCTCACTTGCAAGCTGTCACGATAGTTAAATAATGTAATGAATATAATGAGTGCATAGCATGTGTTTATTTGATGGGAGCTTTATTTACCCAATGCCTGGCTCATCAGGGATACTCAGCAAATGACTGTTGGGTAAATGAGTGCATTAAGAACCACCCATATCTAAGCATTAAGGATTATTATTCAGAAAATATATTATTTATTCCACAAAATATAGATTTTGATCTGAGGAAATAATATTTTTGAACAGAGAATGTTCTTTTAACTGAATTGGGAGAGAAATGAATATTTCAACCATTTCTTGTCTGTTGATTCCTACCCATGTTTTATTTGGAAAATATGCCCATACAGAGGATATCCCTGTGGTAAAGCATTAACAAATCAAGCCAAATGTCATTAAGTCTGTCTCATTTCTCATTCATGTGGAACTGTAGTAGATCACAGAAGTGGGCATACTAATTCTCTATGCTCTATATTTTTCCATGTTGCAATTGCTCTTTATTTATCCTGCTTATTTAATTAAGGATTGCCTACTTATCAGGCTGCAGAAGAATCCTTTTTGGCTGCCTTCCATTTTGCAAAGTTTAAGGAGAGAGGTGTCTCATTTGGATTGTTCAGACACCTCTGACTTTGCTCATTCATATTCATGAGCCGCCACTCCCCCCCCAGTTGTGTTTTCTCTGTGTGAATTTCTCTTAACAGATCATTCTCCCTCAAAACCACAGGAAGGTTAGCAGCAGGTGAAATCTCCATTACTGGTGGGTAGACAGGAATGCTAATTGATTTCAAATATTAACCATTATTTCCTCTAAACTTATCTTTTAAATATTTCACTTACAGCTATTTGAATTTAGGACTTTCTAAAGACAAGACTGCTTCAATGTGAATAGAAGCTTTACAGTAGTAGGTGAAGCAAAGACAACCGTGACAGTTTAACAAGCCTTAAAATTACCTCCAGATTACTCTAGGGTCGGTGCAGGCATGACTGGAGAAGAAACTTTTAAAATTTTCTCCCTCACTCTTTTTTTTTTTTTTTAAATAAATAAATTTTTGGCTGCATTGGGTCTTCGTTTCTGTGCGGGTTTTCTCTAGTTGCGGTGAGCAGGGGCTGCTCTTGGTTGCGGTGTGCAGGCTTCTCATCGTGGTGGCTTCTCTTGTTGTGGAGTATGGGCTCTAGGCTTGTGGGCTTCAGTAGTTGTGGCATGTGAGCTCAGTAGTTGTGGCCCTCGAGATCTAGAGCTCAGACTCGGTAGTTGTGGTACATGGACTTTGTTGCTCCCCAGCATGTGAGATCTTCCCCGACCAGGGCTCAAACCCGTGTCCCCTGCATTGGCAGGTGGATTCTTAACCACTGCAACACCAGTGAAGTTCCCTCCCTCACTCTTAATTTTACTAGTTCATCCTGTGCTTGTGGTTTATGTTTCCTGGATCTTAGCAGTGCCAGTGAAAAAGGTGACTAGAATTAAAAGCCTTTTAGAATAGGTCTTAGAACCTAAATAGACATTTCTCCAAAGAAGACATACAGATGGCCACTAGGCACTTGAAAAGATGCTCAACGTTGCTAACTATTTGAGAAATGCAAATCAAAACTATAATGAGGTACCACCTCACAAATACTGGAAAGGATGTGTAGAAAAGGGAACCCTCCTACACCGTTGGTGGGAATGTCAACTGGATCAGTCACTATGGAGAACAGTATGGAGGTTCTTCAAAAAAACTAAAAATAGAGTTACCATATGATCCAGCAATCCCACTCCTGGGTATATATCCAGAGAAAACTATAATTCAAAAAGATACATGCAGCCCAATGTTCATAGCAGCACTATTCACAATAGCCAGGACATGGAAACAACCTAAATGTCTATCGACAGATGAGTAAAGAATATGTGGTATGTGTATATATATATATATATATATATATATATGCATATATATATAATGGAATATTACTCAGCTGTACAAAGAACAAAATAATGCCATTTGCAGTTACATGGATCGACCTAGAGATTATCATACTAAGTGAAATAAGCCAGACAGAGAAAGACAAATACCATATGATATCACTTATATGTGGAATCCAAAATATGACACAAACGAATTCATCTATGAAACAGAAACAGACTCACAGACATAGAGAACAGACTAGTGGTTGCCAAGGGGAAGGTGGGGTGGGGAAGTGTTGGATTGGGAGTTTGGGATTAGCAGATGCAAACTATTATATATAGAATGGATCGACAACAAGGTACTACTGTATAGCACAGGGAACTATTGATATATTCAATATCCTGTAATAAACCATAATGGAAAAGAATATGAAAAAAGAATATATATATGTATGTATAACTGAGTCACTTTGCTATATACCAGAAACTAACACAACATTGTAAATCAACTATACTTCAGTTAAAAAAAAAAAAAAGAATAGGTCTTAGAAATCATTATCTTGTCCAAACTTCCTCTATTTAAGTGGAGACTCAAAGAAGAGAATTGACCAACAGTACACTCTAGCGAGTGTCAGAGCTGGGCCAAACAATCAGGGTCCTTGCGTTCTCTACTAGCTACAGCATGGAGTATAATCTTCATGAAGTCAGGGGCCAGTCTAACTGGAACCATTCAGTAGACCTAAAGGGTATTTAATACCACGGTGTCTAACTTAAGTTCACCAATGGGGTGAAGTTTCCTTTTGAATGGACATCTGGGAGGGCTCCTGGCCGCAGTTGGGCCTGTCTTGGCAGTCTCTTTGGGGTTTCCCTCCTGGCAGCGTGAGACGCTTCTCTCCTCTTTGTGCTTTTCCCTCTCATTTCCCCCCAAATTAATGGGCTCAGAACAGAGGAATAGCCATTTGTTTTACTCAGTAGGGAACTGGCTGGGCACAGGTAGAATCCACATTCTGCTTTAGGGCTGCAGAGGTGTTGGGTTCTTGGTGTCTCCAGTTGGAACTCAGGATACCTTGTCTTAGAAACATGAGATGCAGTGGGTAGGTTGGAGGCAGTACTGAATAGTGGTTAAAGTGATGGGTTTCTGCAACTGAAAGACCTGTCTTGAGAACTTTTGCTAGCAATTAGTAGCTCAAGCTTCAGTCTTCCCACCTATTCGAGCTGCTGCTGCTGCTAATAATAATAACAATAATAATAAAAAATACCTAATTCATCGTATTGTGGTAAAGATTAAATGGGGGTAATAACTGGCATATGTTACGCGTTTAAAACATGTTTGCTATTAGTTTCAGTTTTAGGATACACTCGCCACCCATCCAAGTTCCAAATAGGCTAAAATAAAAGCCTTTTTATTTGCCTAGATTTGGATTTGCCTAGAAATCAATGTGTATTATATAAGGTTGTGTATATGGGAAAACATTCTGATTTCTGAATGAATTTGGAACGTCATCTGTTTGTAAATTAGATCTGCCCCTTCTCTCCCTCTCTTTCTTTCCTCCTTAATATCTCTTTAATTGGATATAATGACTGAAATAGCCTGAATCATTTTGCAGATTTTACTACCCACGTGAATCTGCTTTCAGAAGGGTACTCTGTACTTCTGTACATATACACTAAGCAGATTATTTGGTTTGTCTCTTTATGTAGATCAAAAGGATAGGGTGACCAATCTCTTATTCATTTGCCCTGTAGCTATAACCCAAGTGCGCTCTCTCCATGTGTATGTGTACTTGGCATCCGCTGGCTTGGCCATGAGGGGTGTGGACTGATGCCTTGAAGGAATCAAGGAAGGGGCCCTGATCAGTGTGCTGAAAACCCAAAACACACTTGAAGACCCCTGAGCAGTTTTGGAGACTCTTTTTGAGAAGGTACTTTTGAATGATAGACTGTTTTAATAGTAACATCTTAAAGAAAGCAAAAAAAGAGGCCCAGTGATTATGGCCATTTTTCTTCATCTTGTTTCACTGGATGGATGTTCCCTATTGGGATATAATTTTGCCCAGAAAGCATGATTTGCTCTACATATACGTCAAAAGATATAAAGATCCATAGGATCAACCAAGATGTTTCTTTTTCTGACACACAGAAAAGTGTTAGAATCCACATCTGTGTGTGTGGCAACTAGCCTGGGGATAGGATGGCAAGCAGGTTCCTGGAAGAGAAGTGAAAGTGAGCATAATTCGCAGAGAACCCCTGCTCACTGTGATGGGAGAGAAAATCAGGTGTGACTAAGTGCAGATTCCATAAAGGTTTGGTGTTGGAAGCAATTCAATTAAGTAGAACCAGATGGAATTATCTGAACTCTTTCTGTTTTTTAAAGGTTTGATTAAAGCTGGAAATTATTCAGAATTCAGAAAAGTGTTTAAAAAACAAGATACTTAAGAAAAGGTAGGAAGGCAGAAATTGAATTGCACTTCCTAGGGCCTGAGAGAAATAGTTGCTTCTAGTAAAAGTGAGTAGAGGATACAGGGAAAGAAGCTGACTGTACTGGCACCCCACTGCCCCCCACCCCCAGACAGGGCCTAGTGCAGGCTGAGAACACAGTAGAGACTTAGATGATACCTGAGTGATTGAGGACTGAAAAAGGGCTCAGTGGTGGTTTAATGAGAAGAAAAATTGACCTGTCAGTTTTATTTCACATTTGAGCAGCTTTAATCATTTGACATCTCCTCCTAATATTGAAATAAAACCTGCCTTTGTGAACCTTTATTCACTGCTTCTAGTTCTGCCTTCTGATGCGATGGAGAAGAAATCATATGCTTCCTCTGAATGACAACTCTTCAAATATTTAAAGACAGCCAAGTTATATCCCTGTAGCTTCCAGTCCATGCTTACCCATCCCAAGCCATCTTTAATTTTATTTATTGGGTTAAATATTACTGATTTCTTCAACTATTCTTTGTATGATCTGTTTTATAGATACTTTATTCTCCTGGCTTCTGGAGGCATTACAGTTAGTCAATAGACTTTTTTTTTTTACCATTCATCTATTGTTTTTATTATGTTTTATTAGTTTTCTTTTAACCCAGAACAATCCTTCCACCTTTTCTTCCCCCATGACATTCATTTTTTTTGTTTTGAAAGAATCCAGGCCAGTTGTCTTGTACCACATTTGGATTCCTGTAACTTTTTTTTTCCCTTCTTTTCTTTTTTTTAAAAAAATCTTTATTAGATTATAATTGCTTCACAATGTTGTGTTAGTTTCTGCTGTACAACAAAGTGAATCAGCTACATGTATACATACATGCCCCTATCCCCTTCCTCTTGAGCCTCCCTCCCACCCTCCCTATCCCACCCCTCTAGGTCGTCACAAAGCATCTAGCTGATCTCCCTGTGCTATGCAGCAGCTTCCCACTAGCTATCTAGTGGGAAACGTTGCCCTGAACAAAATATTACAGGCTTAGGGTAGCCATTTCAGAACAGTGAGAGACCAACCTTGTCTTGGGTGCTGTGCTTCTAATGAATGGAAACGAACTTTCCCTTAAAGTCTCTGGTGGCCTCATCTCATCATCGGCTCAATCCGAACTTTCATTCAGTTAAATACCTAGGTCTTTTTCATGCTGACTTTGTTAAGAAAAGCTCCTTCATCCTATTCTTCTGTGGTTAATTGAAAAGTATTATCTTGAAGCCTTATCCTGACCCTTATTAAAACTCATTTTATTTGTTCAGCTTACTGTTCCAGCATGGTCTAAGCTTTTTGAATCTTAATTTTTGCCATCAAAAGCATATTTTCTTTCTTACAATTGGGGCATAGGCTGATATGATAAACATGCCTTCTGTGCTAAATAGAAATGTCAGTTGAAGTAATGAGGTTGCATTTTACACGTTAAGTTAGAAAAGAAGTAAAAGAATGAGACAGGTGTGGGGGGAAGAGCCACTTTCATAACCTATTAGTAGGAGTATAGACTGATGCAAATATCCTGGAAAACAATTTGACAATAGGTAGCAAAATGTCAAAGAATGCACATTATTTTGGAAGTATAATTTCTCGGAAAGAATGCAAAGGAATTAATCTGATCAGAGAGAATAGGATATTTATTTCAACATAATTTAGAATACTGAAAAATTAGGGAAATCTAAATGTGTCAGTAGAACATTGAATTAAATTCTTTGTAAACCATAAAATGGAATATTAAACAGCCAGTAAAAATGATATTTTTATTTGGTTAAATGAGAAAACAGCTATATATATATGTGTTTATATATATATATATTTTTTTTTTTGTAAAAAGATAAACATGCATGTGTGTGATGAGTCCATAGTGAAATATCTGGAAGGCCAGTTTAATAACAATTATATATTGGTGGTAGAATTGCAGGTGATTTTGACATTCTTGGTTATACTTTTCTCTATTATGTAAATTTTCTAAAATGAACAAGCCTTAGTTTTATAATTAAAAGAAATTCAATTTTGAATTTTGGGGGGAAAAGTTTGAGTAAATCACAGTTATCCTCGTGGCATAACACAGGAAGTTCCTCTCTAGTTTGACACAAATGTTTTAACAAATCGTCAGATCTGCATCAGAGTTACTACTTGCAATAACTGTATTGTTCTAGCCAAAGCCTCTCTATGTTTTGTAAGGTGGAGTCAATACCTCTTCCTCTTTATTTTTTACCCCATTGATTGTGTCTGAGGTTGGGTTCCCTGGAAACAGACTCTGAAATGGAGTTTGGCTGCCAAGGTTGACTGAGGAGTGCTCTCCCTTCTATACCCTTGTATGGAGTGAAGGGAGCAGGGCTGAGCAGAGGCAGAGGTTGAACTGCAATGCAGTTGCCACAGAGGCCTCCGTCAATCCTTTGAGGAGCTCGGAAGCTGAGATAGCCATTCAGATACGTCCTGTATTGAGGCAAGGGCAAGGCTGTGTTCTCTGGTCTTCTTTATTAACTTTATATTTTATTTTTAAATTTTTTATACAGTTTTAAAGGTTACTTTCCATTTACAGTTATTACAAAATATTGGCTCTATTCCCTCTATTGTCCCTGTTGTACAATACATCCTTGTAGCCTATCTTTCACCCAATAGTGTGTGCTTCCCACTCCCCCGCTCTTATTACCCACCCACCACCACCACTGGTAACCACTAGTTTGTCCTCTATATCTGTGATGTACTCTGGTCTTGACTAGTCATTGGATGGGGGCTGCCCCACCGGGAACATAACCTTGTGCGAGACACCTCCCTTTGACTGAGGGCAAGTCTCAAGGAAGGATTCATCTGTAAGTCACCAGCAAACATTCTCAGCAGTTGGAGGGGTGAGTACCTTTATCCTGAAGGATGCACCTGGGTGATGCACCACAGGATCTACCACAGAAGGGTACTAGCGCACTCCTGCCCTTTGCCCTAATTATCTTATGGGTTTTTTTTTAATGAAAATAATTCTGTTTTCCCTCACAATCCTTTCCTTCTCCATCCGTCCACTTACAGATTCCCACAGTTAAAGCACCATGATTCAAATATGATTCTATGAAGAGATGGACTGAGGACTCATTCATTAATTCATTATTTATATTTAATGAGTGTCTTCTATTGCAACAGGCATTGTTCTAGGTGCTGAAAACACTACAGGGAACAAAAATCCCTTTCTCATAGGTCTTATATTCTAAGTGGCTGCCTCTTGGCCATACTTAAATTTTTATGTCTCCCGTCATCACTGAGGCTTTGTCATTGGGCCAGGTTGACTGGCTCTACTTGTACGGTGAGTCTGCTCCCTTTAAGAAGTGCCTTAGTCACATGTGGATATAGATTTCTGACTGCTTTCTTTAAGAATTAGTCTTTCAGACGTGCCCAGAAAAGTTTGAATCCTATCTGTGGGCTCCACTTTTGGTAAAACTAAACAAGAAATAATAAGTAAACAACAAGAAAGTATAAAAAATAATAAGTAAACTAAAAGTAATTGCCTAGCATTGTGCAGGTGAAATAGGCAATTGTCTGATGACTATTCCCTTCTCCAGCACTTTCTATCACCATTTAGATACAATCTAAAATACTCTGTCTCAGATTACTTCCAGGGGTGTTTTTCCTGAATGAACACACACTTTAAAATAGCTTTCTTGACTCCTATTTGCTTGGCATCTCTCCTAGATAAATATGATTTGCTTTCGGATCTCAGTTATAAAATGAAATTGAGCAAGTAACTTTGTGCTAAGATCAGTCTTAAAAAGTGTGTGTGGGTGGGGGGGCTTCCCTGGTGGCACAGTGGTTGAGAGTCCGCCTGCCGATGCAGGGGACACGGGTTTGTGCCCCGGTCCGGGAAGATCCCACATGCCGTGGAGCGGCTGGGCCCATAAGTGGGGGAAGATTAAGAAAATTGGTAAGATGATTTCTCTCAGTGATACAATTCCCACATTTTGAGAAGTAAGGCCACATTATTTCAGATGTGCTGAAGAAATAACTTCCCTGGCTATTTAAAAAAAAAAAAAAGATCTAATGGGAAAGAAATGAATGAAACCAAGTGAATAGAATAGGAATGCTACATTTTTTTCCAGATTTTTCTCCTCAAGACTTAGTGAGTAGTTAACCATAGAAACTAAATTACATTTTTTTTAAACTAATGGACCTCCTCAGCAGTATATATTTTTAAATTATTAATTAATTAATTAATTAATTTTAGGCTGTGTTGGGTCTTCGTTTCTGTGCGAGGGCTTCCTCTAGTTGTGGCAAACGGGGGCCACTCTTCATCGCGGTACGCGGGCCTCTCACTATCGCGGCCTCTCGTTGCGGAGCACAGGCTCCAGACACGCAGGCTCAGTAGTTGTGGCTCACGGGCCTAGTTGCTCTGCGGCATGTGGGATCTTCCCAGACCAGGGCTCGAACCCGTGTCCCCTGCATTGGCAGGCAGATTCTCAACCACTGTTCCACCAGGGAAGCCCCCTAAATTACGTTTTTTAAGCTTGTAATTATTTCTTTGTGGGTTTTCTTTTGTTGTTGTTAAATAAAAGTTTGGTGATTGAATTCAGTTTTTAAAAACTAACCCTGCAGTGTTTATTCTTTCATATGAAAGTGGGAAAGGATAATTGGTGTAACTAATAGACATAATTTTGTTGACCATTATCTCTACATTCAGGGTTAGAATCTCATTAAGCTCCTGTGAATCTTCTGAAAATGACTGAGATACTTAACAAAACGTTCATGCATTCATAACAATTTTCTCCTTAAAAACAAAGCAAAAGGTAATTATGCAGATTTATATTCTGACCCACTCTTGCTGATTCAGATTAAAGGCTCTACATGAAACAAAGCACAGTCACAAATCAGGTACTGTTTCTTCTTTTCAGTGGACAATTGTATTTCCACACTGGTAAAAACCTAAGGCTGGGAATCTTGCCATGAAATATTAAAATGATCGACAATAAAAATTACACAGTCAATTATACAAATTTATCAAGCTAAATCCCCTAACTAATCCTTATCCTGAAGTGAGAGTTCAAGTTAAATTCACTGACCAACATTTTACAAAATCAGTCATATTCCATGCAAGAATATTTTGTATAAAACTAATAATGGGGTCATTCTTACTTAGGTTTATTTGTTTTATTCATTCTTTAGCTTATCAGCCCTTTTTTTTTTCAGATACTAATAAGCAATATCTCAAGAAAAAAACACCATAGTTAAATTTTTAGCCACCCACATCAGCATCATCTTTATCACCGTCATCATTATCAATTCCACCAAAGCACTGCATGATTCTTCAATAAAAGTGACCTTTTGAGAATTTCCTACTAAAAATAAGTGCTTTTTTTTTTTTTTTTTTTTTTACTTTACGCGGGCCTCTCACTGTTGTGGCCTCTCCCGCTGCGGAGCACAGGCTCCGGACGCGCAGACTCAGCGGCCATGGCTCACGGGCCCAGCCGCTCCGCGGCATGTGGGATCTTCCCGGACCGGGGCACAAACCCGTGTCCCCTGCATCGGCAGGCGGACTCTCAACCACTGCACCACCAGGGAAGCCCATAAGTGCTTTTTTGATTTGTGTTACACTAATCAGTTTCAAATCATTTAGAATGAAAGTAGGTTTTTATTAGGTATCTTCTTTTTACATTTATTACATTATTTCAAAAGAGTTTGTGACCAAGATATTAAAAGGAAGAAGAGTGTTCTTATTAGTGTGGATGAAAACGAATATTAACTGGAAGAATGCCCCTGCAAACTTTTACTTAAGAGTTGGTTCATTCAAGTTCCTGGGTATTAGTTAGGGTTCTCTAGAGAAACAGACACAGAAGGGTATCTATCTCTCTGTGTATGTATGTATGAATCACCTATCTATCTAACCAATAGGATTCATTTATTTTTTTAATTGTAATATTTATTTATTTATTGTAAGGAATTGGCTCATGTGATTAAGGTGGCTAGCAACTTTCAAATCAGCAGAGCTGATGTCCCAGTTTGAGTCTGAAGGCTGGCAGGCTCCTGTGGAACCAGGAAGTATTGATCCCCCAGTTTGAAGGCCGTCAAGCCAGAGACTTCTCTTTACCTGGGGTAGGGGCAGGCATTCAACTGATCGGATAAAGCCTACCCACATTAGAAAGAGCAACCTGCTTTGCTCAGTCTACTGATTTAAGTGTTAATCTCATCCAAAATTCACCCTTACAGAAACTTATCCAGAATAATATTTGATCAAATATCTGGGCACTGTGTAGCACCATCAAGGCTTTTGTCTCAGTGATGAGTCAGGGGAGAAGGACTCAGATTGCCTTTTGTGCCTTTCCTGCAGCCCCTGCTTCTTCCTCTCCCAGGTATGCACCCAAGGGAGGATTTCACAGATCTCTCTCTTTCTGCCACCCATCTTTCTGGTGAGCAAACAGTTAAGTCTGTGAGAAAAGCCAGTAATTTTTCATACGTCTGCAGCTCCCAGGGTTATATTATTCTCACCCTAGCCTATACTTGGCCTTAAGTAGTTAAATGAAAAATGTAGCTGAATTCTTCTTACTGTCCCTTATGGTGGCTTCTTCTCATGCTCTGCCACTGTGACTTGTACTGGTTTCCCATCTGTCCTTAGAGTCAATGTCCTACTTTAGATTTCAGGTTATTTGGTTGCCATGTGACTTGAGTTGTTTGGTAAGTTCAAGAAAAGTTGTGGTTTTGCAGATTATCTGGTAAGTTTTTTGATGTAAAGTTGGGAGTGATGCTCTTTCCAGCTTTCTACATCCTAAGTGGAAGCTAGAAATGTAGTAATTAGCCTTAAAGGTAAGGTAAGGATCAGCTGTTTTCCGGATATGATTAAGGTGACGAACAGGAACTAATCACCTTGAGAGATGAATAAAAGCTATTAAAAATTGGTAATTGCCTCAGCCCATTGGGGCTTGTATAACAAAATACTGTAGACTGATGACTTTATTTCTCACAGTCTGGAGGCTGGAAATTCAAGATTAAGGGGTCCACATGGTAGGGTTCTTGTAAAAGCCCTCTTCTGGGCTGCAGACTGCCAACTTCTCATGTCCTCACATGGTAGGGGAGCTAGCGAGTTCTGTGGGGCCTCTATTATAAGAGCACTAATCCCAATCATGAGTGGCCCACCCTCATGGCTTAATCACCACCCAAAGGCACCACCTCTTAATACCATCATATTGAAGATGAGGGTTTCACTATGTGAATTTTGAGGGGTCACAAACATTTAGACCATAGCAGTAATCTTCCAGGACTAAAAAATAGCTTAACCTTTGGACTGGCAGCTTGATAAGAAACTCATGCTGGAGGTAACCTCATATAAATCAGAACTAATTTAAGCATCCAGTTACTTACCACTTGTCCGTGTAAAGTAGCGTGGAAAACTGGAATGGATCTAGTGCCAGGATATAGATGGAGGCTGGATGTCTTTTAGTCTAGGGAGAAATGTAGAAGAAATCTAAGATCAGGTAACGAGATAAATCTTTACATTTTTCTCCTCTTTGACCAGATGTCTTCTGAGAGCTCTTCAGTGTAAGTTATTGTAGGCTCATAGTGTGCCTGTCTTGCTTTGTATCTGGAATCTGCTATTTCTCAAAACAGCCCTGGAACATGTGTTTTCCATATCACTCCCTTTACTAGTTGTACTATTTTCACATTTTCAGATCATATGGCCATTGCATCCAATATTCTCTCTCTGTTTACCTTCATTTTTACCTTAATTCTATAAATAGTTATGTTTAACCTTATCCACTAGTTCTTATGTTGATATCTCTATAGTTATTTTAGTTTTTTTTTTTGTTTTTTTTCTTTTTTTTTTTTGCAGTAAGCGGGCCTCTCACTGTTGTGGCCTCTCCCTTTGCGGAGCACAGGCTCCAGACGCGCAGGCTCAGCGGCCATGGTTCACAGGCCCAGCCGCTCCGTGGCATGTGGGATCTTCCCGGACCAGGGCACGAACCCGCGTCCCCTGCATCTTCAGGCAGACTCTTAACCACTGCGCCACCAGGGAAGCCCTATTTTAGTTTTTTGAAGACTGTTCTCTAGTAGCTTCCTCGGGAAAGACCCATGAGAATAATAGTCTCTGAGTTCTTGAATGTTGGTAATTCCTCTGTATCCTTTTTTAAAAAATCCATTTTCTCTGGATATAAGATCTGTACCTTACATTTTCTTTCCTCGCTAATCTTAAATATGTTCTTCCATTTTTTTCTGGCATAAAGTGTTGCTTTTGAAAGAAACCCCTATTTTTCTTCTGCTAATAAGTCATTTGTTCTTTCTGCCTAGATTCTCAAAGGATTATCTCTTTATTTTTAAAAATTCTTTTCTATTACCATCTTTTTAAAAAAATTAACTACTTAATTTTTGGCCGAGTTGGGTCTTCTTTGCCGTGCGCGGGCTTTTTTGTGGTTGCGGTGAGCGGGGGCTACTCTTCGTTGCGGTGCGGGCTTCTCATTGTGGTGGCTTCTCTTGTTGTGGAGCACAGGCTCTAGAGTGCAGGCTCAGTAGTTGTGGCTCGCGGGCGCTAGGGTGCAGGCTCAGTAGTTGTGGCGCACGGGCTTAGTTGCTCTGCAGCATGTGGGATCTTCCCAGACCAGGGCTCGAACCCGTGTCCCCTGCATTGGCAGGCGGATTCTTAACCACTGCACCACCAGGGAAGTCCTCCCTTAGTCTTTAGGGAAATCTTTCCCTCCCTCCAAATGTTTTCTTTCTCTTATGTTTTAGTAGGCTCCGTTGTTTATTTCCTGGATGAGCTCACTGACTCAGGGAAGAGCTATCCAGGATGGCGTTTTTCAACCAAGTTCAGTTTCCTTTGTCTCCTTTATTGTTCACTTGAGCTCAGGCAACTTTTCTCAATCTAAACCTGAAGGTCAGAATATAGCGTTTTACTTTTATTCTGTTTGTAATGCCTGATGGGTATTCATCACAAATGACCATGCTAGGACTGAAGTGAAGCTTGTGCTCTGGCTGTGCTGGGGAACCAGCTGAAGTTCTTTGAACCATGTCATGTACGAAGCAGTACACCCATCTCAGCACTCCCAGCTCTTTTGTCTCATTTAATTTGTGTGTGTGTGTGTGTGTGTGTGTGTGTGTGTGTGTGTGTGTTTTAAATACAAAACATGCTTGGAGACTATCTTAATGCTCCTCTCTATTCCTACTAATAGAATGGAAAAATAAAAAGAGAAGAGAGCTGATGGAAGTGACAGAAAAGGAGGACAGCACATGGTCACTTCTGAAAATAATTACTTGCTTGTTTTCCTACAAAAGCTAGCCATTATATTCTGGAGTTTGTTATACCAAGGGGAAATGAGTCAGAGGTTTTTCCTTTTCTCTTCTTTGGTGAACAGCTTTTGCTTTGGGGTTAGATGATTATGATACAGAGTCCAATAATTTGCTTTTCAATCTACCCTTACTGACAACGTATTTAGGGGAAATTGCATGGAAAATTTGGTACATTATTTTTTTTTCTTTTGCCATTGTCAGTTTTTGTCTTCTTCTTTTATCTTCATGAATGTTTTAATGGGAGACAGAAGACCAGAAACATCTAATCTGTATTCATGTTCCTTATTAAATCTCATTTGATTTGGGGGAATTGTACTAGTGTTTATGAAGACAAAAACTCTATTAGTAAATTTAACAGGAGCTTGTTTATATTTTTATTGCAAAATACAATAAAACAGAGGTAGCCTCTGTTTCTGGGGCACAGAATCTCTACAGTACAGTGAGTAACAGCATGGACTTTGAATCGGATAGATATGGGTCTAAATTAAGGCATCACAACTTTCTGTGACTTTGGGCTACTTACTCAACCATTCTGAACCTCTTTGCTGAAGTTTTCTCACGTGTGAAATGGGTATAATAGTACTCACTTTATAGGGTTGCTGTGAGGAAGGTACTTAGCATTGTGTTTGGCATATCATAAATACCCAGTAGTCGGTAGCCATGATTGATCATTACAAAAATGATAAAAGATATTATCTTTGAATTTCATGAGTGCCTGTGAAGTTCATAAGCCTTGTAAGCAAGATTATCTTATTCAATACTTTTAGAAAATAATCTTTATGATAGACCTGAGCCATTATATAAGATAACATATAATTATTTTAACAATACGCCACAAATAATTTTCCTGTGCTACGCACCTTGCCCATGTACGTTAGCATGCCAATATATCCCTAGGCAATTGGTGTAGGAAGTGATTATTTAGTCACTCAATTAGGAAAGTGGCAATCGATTCACACAGAGTATATGTCTAAAATAAAATTGGTAACTTGACTTGCCTACAGGCATAATGGTCTCTTTTAAGAAAACAACAATTTCTCACATGAGAAAGAAAACAAAAGGTTCTTGATAAAAATAGGAAGGCAAGTTTGCACTAGTCAGGTAGAGTTTTGTCAGAGTCCAGCAGAGGAAGGTCTGTCAAAACACCACGTGAGTGCCTCCAAAAGCAGACCAGCAGAGGCCCAGCTCATAGTCAGTGGGTCCCAAGGTCACAGAGCTTTGTCCTGCTGTACCAGGATAGGCATTATGGATCAGAGAACAGATTTGCATCCAAACTGGCATAATTCTGAAAACAGAATATACACATGTTCTTGTTAATTTCACCAAACCATTTCATATGCCAAGCAAGTTACTAACTAAAGTATCCACCTAAAGCCGATTCTTGATTACACTGGAATGAATTGCATAGTTTATCCCTTATCTGGCTATATTGTTGCTTGTTCTCGTTTTCTTCTTTCTCTGCTGCATAATCCTTTTACAATCTCACTGCTTGGTAAATTCTTCACCCACGGAGTGAGTCCCCTTCCACAGCCGAAGTTTCACTATTTCACCTCTGATAGCCACTCATATAAAATACTTGAAAGAGGAGAAATTTGAAACTACAGTTTTTAAACAGGGTATTTAAATATGTGAATTTCATTTATTTGAGACTATTATCCTTAAAAATAGCAGAGTGTATTTTTATTTTAAAACATATCCAGCTTCATGTAGTGTATTGAAAAAGAGAGTAAAAGAAAAAGTTTAGCAAATGCTAGGTTGTAAGATAGAAATGACCATCAGTTAGGGAGGAGCTGTTCGTTCAGAGAAAAGCTGACTTATAAGGGCATTCACTGCCTTGGATACAGTGGAAGGAGAACTGGGCAATTAAAGCACAGTTTGATATAGATTCATGTCCTCAAGAAATTCAAAATGCCATCTGCTAAGTGCATGACTTTGAACAAGTCCCTTTTAAATATCTTTGACTCTCAGCATGGTTAACTGTGAGGTGTGGTTCAAATATAAACTCTATCATGTTTATATAGATTCTTCTAATGAGGAGTCTGAGAAAATGCAGGAGTTGAAAGTTCAAAACAGCACAGTAAATGAGACCTTTGCTTGGAGAAATTAAGCATAGTCTGTCAGAATACAGAAGATTCTGAATGAGGGGGACAAGGCAGCATAATGTAATGGATGAGAGCCTAAACCCTGGGCCCAGAGTGTCTGGGTCTGAATCTCAGGTCCGCCACTTACCTGGTGTGTTACATTTCTGTTCCTCGGTTTCATCATCTGTGAAACAGGGATGATAATAATGGGGCTTTCCTAGTGTGGTTTTAAGGATAAAATATGTGTAAAATGCTTAGTATCCAGCCTATAATGCATTCTGTGGAAATACTTATTAAGTAAATTTTGAGAAGAGAAAAATCAATTTTTAAACAAATAGGCTTGAAAGTTTGGTATTAAGAGCATATACTTTATACATGGGCACTTACTATGTGAATATTTATTCCTCTGACTTGGATATTATGTGGTCTGAAGAAGAAACGAAAATTAATTTAAAAACCTATGTTTTAATTTGCATATAGGATTAAACAATGAAGTGGCTTGAGAGTAATGTATGCTTGGGTCTTGGTGCTGTTGACTCTTTGTACCAGTCATAGGAGAGCTATAGGCTGTCACAACAATCCATCTGAATTTGAAGAGCACAAGCTTCCCTAAAGTCCCTAAGAAAACCAATCAGAAGGATATTCGCAGGAAGGAGGTCTGAGTTTCCCACAGTAGGACCAAAACACTCACAAGTATTATAAATAGCTGCCACAATTCTACAAGAGGAAGCTGTAGGAAAGTGTCATGTCTAGCCTTGGCTCCTGTGGTGTGAAGAACTGGAGTGGTGGGTGGGAGGTATCACTGCAGCATAGTATTGGGACAGGTGGGATTATTCTCAGTTGTTTGCTGTCTGTCATGTGCTTTGGTCAATGAGATGTGAGTGGGTATGATAGTTGTCTCACCCAATAGAAGCTTAAATGCAGTTGGGTGCTTTGTCTTGAGCCCTTTCCTCCTGCCCTTTACTGTGAGAATAGCGGTATCAGATAGTGGCGTCTGGATTTGGGAATGGGAAGACACATGAGGCCTGCTGAGTCCAGGTGAGCTCAGCAGGGCCCAGCCTTCAAGTAACAGGAGGAAGAAGCAGGTGCTTGTTGTAAGCTGCTGAGTGATTGGGGCTGTTTTTTCCTGCACCGAAAGTTGACACATACAGTATAGCTTGGTACAGTTTCCTCTTTCTACTCCTTAAGGACCTGGTCTACGTGGTCTAGGGAAATTTGTGGTGCCAGAAAAGCACTTTGGTACATTAGTCAAACTTAAATGTCCTTATTATCATAGTCAGGATGCCTATATGATGTAAAGTCAGTAAATATCAGAATTGGTAAATTGATATTCTAAAGTTGGGGCCCTTTTGGTTTATATCTTTGAGGGATTCGTAATAGAGGACCCTTGGGGGACAAGGGTCTGTTGTCTTTCTCTACTGCTGTTGCAAAGGACAACATATATTTGTGGCACTTGAAGTGTAATAATTTATTTGGAGTAGGTGAAATGATGATAACACTCTGACTCTTCACTTCTATAGCTTCTTCAGTCTAAGGCAGTCAAAGAACTCTTTAGACAGTGTCTCACTGGTTGCTACAATTCTTCCACAAGGAGTGAGGTACCTATAATTATTGCACAGTGTTTGCAAGGTAGAAATATAGAAGCTAGTGAAAGATGGTTCTGGGCAATAAAATACCTGGGTATTTGAAATTACATAGGCAAAGCATCAGTGACCAACTACATTTAAAATAATTTCTATTATAAATTATAATATATAGTATACTATTTGGGGACAATAAATTGTTCAACTTTATAGTGGAACAGAGCAGGTAAGTGATGTCAGATATAAGACGAAGCATCTGTTTTCAACCCTACTTTGAATATTCTAACAAATGTCCTTACCTTCCTTGTAATTTCCTTACATTCTCTGTAAAAGTGATATAATTTTTTTTCTCTTTTCATTAAATGGAATGTAAAAAAATTTTGTGGTTAAGTACATGATTCAGTTATAAACATTTAATAGATTCAATATAACAATATATATTCTTGGTTAAGATGGTACATGGTTATAGACATTTCTATCAAAGTAGGCTTATTCATTGTGAATTCATTTCTTTAGAGCCTTAATTATGTTTTCTCTGCTTGATTTATTAGCTCTGAAAGAGACATATTAAAATCCTTCACTATGATCATGATTGTTGTCCAAATTAGTTATCAATATTCTGGTCAATCCTATTCCTTCATTGAAGATTTCAGCACAGCTCACTACTCCAGTCCTTTTTCTTGATGATTTCAGCATTCCTGTAGATGAACCAACCATTCAACACTCTTTTCTCTTATTATCAATTATTTTTTATTCCACCTTTCCTCAGCTACCCTCTCAGCCATTATCAATAATTTTCAAAATTGTCATTACCAGTAACCAAAATGGTTTCAATTTCAAGCATTCCACATTCTGTCCATCATCTTTTCCCATCTTTTTTCAGCCCATTTCCCATTGTCACAGTTCTTCAACTACCATATCCAACCTGTTAATCCCACCATTCTTTTATTGCCCATCATCCACCTCACGTTTTATTTTTTTCTACTTACCCAGCTTAAAGTTCGTGGTCCCTCACTGTAATCAGTCCTTTGTATAAACCTTCAATTCCTTTGCTCGACTCTACCCCCATTATATGCTGCTTGAAAACTCTGGTTACATCCGGTGAGCACTGAAACATGGCTGGAGAAAAGAAGTCAGGTTGGCTGGTTTCACTTTTCATTTATCACCACGAAAGGAACACTGTCACCTTTACTACATTCCTCACTCACCTAGGAAACTATTTTGCAATTCCTCTTTGTTGTTTCCCATTCGCAGTATCTTTATTCTTCCTTCCCACTTCCTTGTTCTCAGCTAATATCACTTTTATTTCACTGAGAAAATAGAAGCTCTCAGAAGACAGCTCCCAGCTCTTCTTACCACCAGATCTACCCACTCGCCAGCACTGTATCTATGTACTCTTTCTCACCTTTTTTTATGATGATGGATCCCTGCTTCTTTTGGGACCAACCTCTCCCTTTTGCCTACTTTTGTCTACTTTTCTATTCATGGATTTGTTTGCTCTATTCCAGCAATTATTCTTTCTCTTTCCTTCCCTCCAGCATCACTAATCTTTTACTTTCTATCTATCATTCCCATCAGCATATAAACAGACTGTAAAACACCCATAGAAACACAAACCTTTCTCAGATCCCATACCTTCCCCCCAGATACTGCACCATTTCTCTTCTTTCTTGAACTATTCATCGTGTCCAGTTCTCACTCTACATTCACTCTAGAACCCACTCCTCTCAGGCTTTGTCTTTCCAGTTCACCAGAACTATTCTTTTAAAATTACTGATGACCTCCGTGTTGCCAGATCCAGCGATCAGTCCTTAGTCCCCACCTTCAACTACCTGGCAGCATTTTTATACAAAGAATTGTTCCTTCCTTGAAATACTTCACTTAGCTTCTGGGACACCTCACTGCCTTTGTTTTCCTTTGCCTCCCTCTCTGTTCCTATTTGTCTCCTTCGGAGCTCCCCTCCTCTTTTTCATGTCCAAATGATGGAGCGCCCCAGGGCTTAGGACTATTTCTCATCTCCATATACAAGATTTTTCTGATTTTCTCAACCAAGAGTATTATAATGCTTTATATATTGAAGGCTCCTAAATTAGCCTCTCCAGTCTCAGCTTCTCCCCTGAGCTGTAGGCTTGTAAATCCAACTTTCTACCCTTTAGATGCCTAATAGGCATTTCAAACAGAACTCTTGGTTTTTTCTGTTCACATCTGCTGCTCTCTTAGTCTTTCCATCTCTGTGACACTATCACAACTAGTTATCTATGCCAGAAATCTAGGGGTTATCTTTGATTCCTCTCTTTGCCTCATACCACACATCAATCTATCATCTTTTTTTTCATTTTCAATCTGCTTTTAAAATTTTTTAAATTTTGTATACAATTTTTAAAGGTTACTTTCCCTTTACAATTATTACAAAATGTTGGCTATATTCCCCGTGTTGTACAAAATATCCTTGAGCCTGTCTTACTTCCAGTAGTCTGTGCCTCTCACTCTCCCACTCCTACACTCCCCTCCCCTCTTCCCTCTCCCACTAGCTTGGTCTCTGTATCTGTGAGTCTGCTTCTTTTTTGTTATATTCACTAGTTTGTTGTATTTTTTAGATTACACATGTGAGTGATCTCATGCAGTGTTTGTCTTTCTCTGTCTGACTTATTTCACTTAGCCTGATGCCCTCCAAGTCCATCCATGTTGCTGCAAATGGCAAAATCAATCTATCATCTTTAAAATATAACCCAGATTCAGTCATTTCTCAACACATTCACTGCTATCACCCTGGTCCAAGACACCACCATCTCTCTTTTTGATTCCGACCAACCTCTTAACTCCTCTTCCTTGCTTTACCTTGTGTCTCCCTTCAGTCAGTTCTCTAGGACAGCAATGGGAGTGATGTTTTACCAATGAAAACTGCTTAAAATCTTCCAGTAATATTCAATTTTTTTAATAAAATAAAACTTCCCTGCAGTGGCTCACAAGGCCTACGTGACCTGGCCCTGACTGCCCCTCCGGGTATCTCCTGCTCTGCCTTTCTCCATCAGCTCCAGCCACGCCACTTTTCTCACCCCCCTTTTTTTTTTTCCTTTCTGTACGCGGGCGTCTCACTGCTGTAGCCTCTCCCATTGCGGAGCACAGTTTCCCGGACGCTCAGGCTCAGCGGCCATGGCTCACGGGCCCAGCCGCTCCGCGGCATGTGGGATCTTCCCGAACCGGGGCACAAACCCGCGTCCCCTGCATTGGCAGGCGGACTCTCAACCACTGCGCCACCAGGGAAGCCCTCGCTGCTCTTTGAACACTGCAGGCTTGCTCTTGCTTTAGGGTCTTCGTGCTTTGCTCCTCACGTTGCTCCATTCAGCACGCACGGCTGAATGGGGAATGTCAGGCAGCTGCAAACAATAAAAGTCTGCAGTGCATTCACACTCAGTTGGTGACATGTCCAATATGATGATCTTTCAAAATTGCCTCACATGCATAAAATCATGGAGTATTTTCTCATGTCATCAACCCCAAGCCAGTTGCTGATAATCTAACACCAGTTCCTCACATTTCCTCCAGCGTGCTTCCTCCAGAGCCCCGTGTTGCTTTCTAGCTTCATTCAGCTCTTTGCTTAAATAGCACATTTTAAGAGACCCTCCTTGATAATCATTTCCTAAATAATCTTCAGTACCTTCCTCTAGTCTCTTATTCTGCTTTGTTATATATTTCTTTGTTTGTGGGCTTAGCAGATTGTTCAATAGACATTTGTTGAATGACTACATGCATGAATTACTTTTGACACTGGCATAGGAACATTGTTGTATCCTCTTTGTGGACTGTAAATGTTATAATTTACAAATATCCTTCGTTCCAATTAATGTGCCGCTTATCTGATTTCCATATCATGCTGCCTGTTTTCTTTTCTTTACAGTAGACCACTCTGTCTTCATGCCTCTTTTTATTTATTAACTTTTATGCATAGTGCTATCTCCTGTTTCATGGCTGATTTGCCGAATTCAGATCGAATTGTTCCATGGGAACAGTGGTTTAGCAGTGGCTAAGCTACACAGAAACATCAACAGCTGCGATTCTTTAGACCAGGTATTTTTCTTGAAGTTAGCCTCTTGAATAAGAGTCTTCTCCTGGGGCCTGGCCAGCTGTGGGGTAAAGGAAAAGGCTGTAATCTGTGGGCTGTCCTCATTTGCTTTTGTCAAGTTCAAATATCATTTGTGTACAAGGAGCCAGGATGGGCAGAGATGGAAGCCTTATGTCAAGTTGCTAGTAGATGAGCATATGGCAGCCCTAAAGGGTTGATCTGAGTGGAACGCTCTTCACTAAGCTCATTTTGAATGGATCCTGGTATTGAATGACAGTACAAGGTAGAATTCTGGGGGTAACTCACCCATTCACTATGAGTCATATTATAGTTGAACTCCTCTCTTAAAATCATTTTCACAGCAGTTTTCCTAAGCTGGGACCAAGACTGTCATTTCTCCCTCATTGCAATCCTTAACATTGCTGTCCAAGGACCATCTGCACGCACGGCTGAATGGGGAATGTCAGGCAGCTGCAAACAATAAAAGTCTGCAGTGCATTCACACTCAGTTGGTGACATGTCCAATATGATGATCTTTCAAAATTGCCTCACATGCATAAAATCATGGAGTATTTTCTCATGTCATCAACCCCAAGCCAGTTGCTGATAATCTAAAACCAGTTCCTCACTTTTCTAGACAAATGTGCCACTCACCTTAATATCTTTCTTGACAAAGGCACCTAAGCACCAAATAATCGCTGGTCAGATTAATAAAGCAATAAAAGAAATAAAAATCAGAAGAGGCCAACTGGGGTGGTTTATTTTATCCCGTTTAAATCTTATTATAAACTTATTACCTTGAAAAAGCTCAAGTGTAATACATCAGCATGGAAAGGTCCAAGTTTGGCCATCAGATCCAATAATGAGAGCAGATTCTGAGATGTAGTTACTGATGGCATTCATTTAATGAGGAAGGCTATGTAAACTCAAGCCTACTACACACTGAAGCTTGTTTAACTGACTTCTACAAAACCAGTTCAATATTTTTGAATTCTTATATTTTAGGGAACTTGCTGATTGGGTTAGTAATTCTCTGTATATCAGGAATAAAAAAAAAAGTAACAAAAAACCCTCAGATTAAATGAAAGACCTGGGGAGGATTTCCCGCCCCTGCTTGGATAGGTAGGTTCTCTTCCTCGCCAATTTGTCACCTTTTTTGAGCACTTCCTAAATATTCACTCACTTGTTTGTTTATCCACTTATTCATTCATTATTTGCTGGGTAACTTCTATGTGTTAAGAACTGTTCTAAGATCTGAGGATAGGTCAGCAAACAAAATAGACACATTCTTGCACTATGGAGTGTTCATTTTATTAAGGGGAGCCAATATTTTAAAAATAAGCAAATAGACATATAAAATAACGTCAGTTTGTGAAAACTGCTACAGGGAAGAATAAAACTAAGAACTCAGTGGGTAACTGACCTCATTATTAAAGAGAGACAAACTTTTGCTTTTCAGCTGTGTGAGTACCAGTGTGACATTCCACTTAAAAGGTATTCCAGCCATCATGTTGATAAACTGAAAGCCTTGTTTTCTTTTTTCTTCAGGATAGTGGTTCTATGAGAGATTACCCAGCATGGCAGCATTGGAATTTCTTGGAGGCCCTTATTTAAAATACAGATTCCTGGGTCCCACCCAAGGTTCCTTAAACCTTAATCTTGAGGGATCAGGCCTGAGCTTGTGTGCCTTTGAGCGAGCACCCTGGATACCTGGATGTGCTGCCAGGACGGGAATCACTGAAGCTACATAGGTATAAAAAGGGCATTAGGCACAGTCATTCTCTTTATTATCAGCACATGGAGAAATCTGTTAGGAGCAAGCATAAGACAGTTTATAGCTTTTATTGACCTTTCCTCATCCTTAGTCTCTGCAGGAAGGAAAAGGTGAGAAGCAGTTTCATGACCTCAGTATAAAGCCTAAGTTACCAAGGCTCCTGCAGTACTTCAGTATTACTTTGAGGTCAAATCAGGCAGGTGTTTTGATGGATCAGGTAGCAATTTATCGTTGGGCACGACTGTGATGTGATTTGTTCTTCTAACTCTCTGCACTGGATACACAATGATTCGTCTCTTAGATGAGCTGTATGTGAACCCACGAAATAGAGAATAAAAGGTGATCACCCATATATGTGACATGGCTTTATTGTCACAACTGTAGTGCCTTAGTAGACAAGAAATGGACCAAAATTTCAAAAAGGACAGGAGATAATAATTTTTGACTGACGTTCCTCAATTTTTAGTAGGACTTGGACAGTAATCCAGCATATAGCAAGTAACTTTGTTAATTACCTAGTGTATTATTTGTAATCAGTAAACCTCAGAGGACACATCAGGAAGTTATGTTGCTTGAGGTTAAAGATGAGCTGGGGGTTTAATGATTGCGGGTATGTTCTGTGGTGGTGGTTTACAAACCTACCTTCATATTGCCAAGTCACCTGAGGAGCTTAAAAAAGTCTGCCCCACCTCCACATGTTCTGAATTGGTCTGAGGTGGAGCCTAGGCAATTAATTTTTTTTCAAAAAGCTTCCTGAGTGATTCCAGTGTGTGGCCCAAGCAGAGGATTACTGTTCTGTGGCTTACACATGGGGTGCCTTGGCCTTCGAGTATCTTCACACAGGAGCAGACCCCATGTGTTCTTATCTGTCCCATCTCTTTCCCCAATTTTCACATTTAACCAGAAACAAAAGCACACATTAGTCACACCTAGGTACTTGTTAGGGAATGGACCCTTGAACTCACGACCAATCAGTACCCATCAGAAGTTGACCTAGAAAAACATTACTAAAAATCATTCAATAAAACCTCATTGGATTTCAGATAAGAAAAAAAAACCCCACAAGTATTACTATAGAACTAATAACCACTAGTACCTAGTTTTTAACCACTAGCAGAAGAACTTATTATACACTCTCTTGTCTTTTTTATTCGATTCTATGTATTAACTTGCACTATTAAAATTTTTTTGACATATAAAAATCCCCTATAAATGTACTCAGATGACAAGCTTTTAAAAGCAGGGACTATATCTTTTATGATTACTTTTATCTTTTATATTCCCTCAGAATACAGATGGTGCCAGGAAGCTAGTAGGTCTTTGATAAATATTTTTAAAAGAATGAATAAATCAATGAATGAACAATTGATCCTTGTATCTCAGGTGACAATATTAATTGTATCTCCATAGAATTGTAAATGTCTTAGGAAAGTTAAGTTAAAATTCTTAGGAAAGTTAAGTTAAAATTCTTAAGTTTTGTACTTAAGAATTTTAAGTACAAAAATAAAAGAAAGTACCATAAGCTGTATTAAAAAGCAAAATAAATCCTGTTAATGACATCCTTCCCTGGGTGGGTTTAGGCCTTCGTCTTCTTTCTGCTGAGTATTCTGTATTCCATACTTTTAGTAAGTCCATAGCTAAGTGAGAACCTGTATGCATGCTTAGCAGGAGTGATGGATGGCAATTTATCAGTTCCTTTCTATATTGGTGGCTGAAACTTAGGGTTCTCAGCACTTCCCAGTTGCTGGTGATTGATGGGTTTGTTTACTACTTCTTCCTTTGGTCTGGAGGGAGATACTGAGTGGGGTTTCTGCCAGCATTCTGGAAGGTTTGGCTCAATCCCAGAGCCAAGAGCTCTGCAGCCCAAGCTGTGTTTACACCACAGAAGCCCTTGAGCTTTCTTGGATTTTAATCACTTTCCGAACAGATGCATTTCTGTTAGGATGGACAAGGTATTGAAACTTGCACTTGGCTCATTAAAACCTTAACTCTGTTTGGTTATGAAGCAGTGTCTATTTTTCCCTTACAACAAAGAAATTAAGTGGAAAATGTAGTTTCTTTCAATCTGATTGCTATTTCCACTGTTGTATTTCTAACCAAAATTAAAGAGACTACTGAACTGTAATCTCAAATTATTAGTAACCCCTTTTTGGTTGAATAAGAGAGTTAAATGGAAACAAATACGTAAGATACCAGCAAACTCCTGTCCACAGTAAGCATATATAAATTAGCATGCTGTTCACTGTGAGAAAGGAAAATGTGTGTGTGTACGTGAATAATTATGCTTTACACACACGAACAACATGTCTTTACTTTTCGTTATCTGACAGGGTCCATAGTGTGTTACTTAGTTGCAAACATTGGCTTTCACACAAAAATAGGAGTTACTTTTAATTTCATAGAACTGTCCTATGAAAAAGGAGGGTGGGAAATCAAGCCAAAATTAATAAAACAATGTCTTGTACTTTCTTACTGTCAGAAAACATCGTATATGCATTCTGATAATCGACTCGTATTGCTTTGTATACCTGGCAGCCTCTCTCTCTTTTATTTCTCCTGTTTTGTTTACTGCCTTCTCTGAAAAGCCCATGGAAACCAGATCTGGTATTTTTACTGTGTTGAAACGATTCTGGTAAAAACAGGTTCTAAATAAACACGACAGGTGTCAAGAAAAGCAGCTGGATCTGGTTTAGAGGTCTAAGAGACCTCTAACATTAAACTGGAAATGGAGAGAAAGAACCCTTGATTGTCTGATACAGACACCATTGTGGTTGTGGGTTGTTGACCATTTCCAAGAGCTTCTAGCCACCAGCCTTCATCAAATTGTGACATTGAATTGGAAGTGAAAAATGACAAGAGAATTAAACTGGAGAGAGACGTCCCTTAGAGGATGGGAAGAGGGAAGATGAGGCTATATCTAGTTGACTCAAAATTTTGGTTAGAAAAATACAGTGCTTTTCTGAATGGCTCTTTGGTGAATAAAGATTCTTTATAATAAAACTGTCTGTGCTATAATAAGTAACAAATAGAAATTTCATAAATTGTATAAATCAATGTTGCTATGTTTCCTACCCTTGTAACTTCTGATTCTTCAGGCCATATGAATCAGGAGCTAAACTTTGAATATTGGCAACAATAACAGATTATTTCTCTAGCTCAGGTCTTTGCAGAATCTCCCTGCATCCCAGTGTTTCTGGAAACGTCCAAGGTATGCTTTGTCTAAGTTCACCAAGACAGCCCTTTTTAGCTTTAACACTTCTTCCTTTTTTGCTCTCTCTCTTAATTTCCTGCGGTTCCTTCAGTTCTTAAGTCTTGTGAGAGTGCCTTTCAGTTGCTGCCACCATTTACAGTGTGTGTGTGGGTCAACATACTGGGACTTTTTTCGTTGCAAGTGGCGGAAACCCAGTCTAGTTTTACCTTGATTGGCTGATGAAATCCAATGGCAGGATTGCAGCCGTCTCAGGAGCAAGGGGAGTCTCCCTCTAGCTTTTCACAGTTTTCCCTTTGCTTTATTCTTACCTTCAGGCTAGCTTTCTATTCTTCTCCACGTCACATGCTTATAGTTTCTAATCTTTGTATTTTGTAATCCAGGCACCCCAAAGAGTCTGCCAACCCTCTCAGTTCTGGAATTACCAAACGAGGGCCTTGCTGGCTCAGTGTGGGTCGGGGGCTGTCCTCTGGATCGATCAACTGTGGCTGTGGAGGAATAACGCGATAATGGGCTCAGCATGGGTCAGGGCCCCACTCGTGGGTCATCACTGGTGGTCAGGGAGCGAGCTGTCGTGGTAACGCGGCTGCCGAGCGACATGTGCTCAGAAGTCACGTCAGCCTTCCTCACGCCAAATCCAGGGCGCTTAGCATAGACCTCCTTCCTGGTAGGTATTTTAAAAATTGCAGAATGAACGGATTATATGTGTGCACACGTGCGTGCATGCATGAGCGGTGTGTGCGCGTGTAGCATGGGGTGGTGGGCAGTAGGGAAAAGAAAGGGTTTCCCTGACAGGAGATCAGCCCAGACGTCAGAGTAGAGAAACCCTGAGCTCACTCCTCTTACAAGCACACCGAAGTCACAACTGTCAGCAGAACAACCATGGACGAAAAGGCTGAAACCTGCCAGAAAAGATCTTCTACAACGAAAGACCTAAGGAAGGAATCACAACCAGGGGGGTAGGAGGGGCAGAGTTGCTATACAGTCAAGTCCCACGCCCCTGGGGGCAGGGGGGAGGTGGGATGGGGGGGCTGGGGAGGCTGACCCACAAACTGGAGAATAATTACACAGGAGAGTAATTATTGAGAGTATTCAGAGGCCCACGTCGGGCTCCCCAGCCCAAGGATCCTGCACCAGGAAGATGAGCCCACAGAGAATTTGGTTTTGAAGGCCAGTAGGGCTTACTTTCAAGGAGTCCTGGGCTTAGAAATAGAAACTCACACTTAAAGGGCGCATACAAAATCTCACATGCTCCAGGACCTAGGGCAAAAGCAGTAATCTGATAGGAGTCTGGGCCAGACCTCCCTGCCGGTCTTGGAGAGTCTCCCGGAGAAGCAGGGGGCAGCTGCAGCTCACGCTGGGGACATAGACACTGGTGGCAGCCATTCCTGGGAGCTCGTTCCACAGCGTGGACACTGGCAGGTGGCAGAGTGGGGACCTCCCTCTAGTTCATTAGCGCCAAGATCTGGCCCCATCCACCAGTGCTGGGACGCCTCAGGCCAAGTGCTGGGACGCAGGCCCGCCCATCACCAGAGAGGCTGCCTAGATATCTCGTAAGCCCACAGCTGTTTCTAGACACGGCACCACCCACCAGAGGGCCAGGACCCAGCTCCACCCACCACTGGGCAGGCACCACCCCCAGAATCCCCTACTGCCCGCCTTGCCCTCAGGAAGCTGGCTCTAGCCCCTGGACCAGCCTCACCCACCAGGGGGTAGACACCCGACTCAAGAACACCACAATCCTGCAGCCTGCGGACCCTGCCCTAGGACCAGCTGGGCCTTGGCCCTGCCCGCTAGCAGGTCAACACAAGCTTCGAGACACCCGGGACCGCATATCCAACTGTGTCAGGAGCCAGCCTTCACAACCCACCCCCCCTCAGTGATCCGACACCAGCTCTGGGATAGGCCAGTACTAACCACAGGACCTGGCTCCACCCACCAGTGGGCAGGAAGTAACCCCGGAGCTTTCTGGACTCTGACTCAGCCCACTAGTGATCCACCTTAAGCCCTGGGATGTCTTGGGGTTCTGCAGTCAGCCCCTTGGTGAACTGGTCCTGCCAAGTAGTGGCCAGCAGCCTCTGCAGAAGGCAGGGCCTGGTGACCCATAGGACTGAGGGCCAGTGACACCAGACCACCCACAGTAGTCAGACCTCATAGGGGGCACCCCTAGAGCATGTAAGTCCGGTAGTGAGAGGGGAGTGCCTTGCTGGAACTCACAGGAAGTCTCTTGCAAAAGGCTGCTTCTCCAAGGCTGAGAAATGTAACCAACCTACCAGATACGTAAAAATAAAAACAGCAACGTAGGCAAAACGAGGCAGCGGAGGAACATGTTCCAGACAAAGGTACAAGATAAAACCACAGAAGAAGAACTAAGTGAAGTGGAGATAGGCCACCTACCCGAGTTCAGGGTAGTGATGGTAAAGATGGTCAACAACTCGGGAGAAGAATGGGTGCAAAGAAAGGGTTTCCTACGCACTCCCATCACTGTCATTTCCCACTGATGCCTGGAGCGACCACACTGACCCTAACTGAAGGTATTCCACTCTTCCAATGTCAGGCTGCTCTCTAACACTGAAGGATCTTGTGGTAGTCTCTTCTGTGTTCTGTGCTTCAATGAGGTAAAGAGAATTCCTTTCCTATGGCTGATGCTGTGGTCTCTGTGCTGGGGCTACTCTTCCATGGTAGTCACTGGCTCCTGGAGAATAACGGTGTGTGACAGGTGGTTGTGCTGTTATTCACGTAGACCACGTGGCATCGTCTGTTTAAAAGAGGAGAAGCAGCTTTCCCCAGCAAGCTACAGGCTGTCTGCATCTCAGGAGAAAATCGAAAGGTGCTCAAGAATTATCCAAGCGCCCCGGGCCCTGCATGGAGGTGCTCCTAGAAGGTGTTGTTGCTGGAGCATCGGAGGTTCGTTCTTACCTCAGATCCGGGGCGGGTCAGGTTGCAGATTCGTGATCTTCCCCTGAGATCTCCCTCATCTCCCTCAGCTTCAGGAAAATGGCTGAAGCGATGGACTCCAAGATGGAGGAAAGTTTCAAAACTGTTACTTTCTGGAGGAAGAAGAAGGAACAAGAAGAATTTCATAAACTCTTTATTGGTGGCTTGAGCTCTGAAACCACAGAAGAAAATCTGAGGAACTACTACCAGCAATGGGGAAAACTTACAGGCTGTGTGGTCATCAGGGATCCTGCCAGGAAAAGATCAAGAGGATTCGGTTTTGTAACTTTCTCATCCACGGCCGAGGTGGAGGCTGCCACACCTCATTCCACTGATAGGAAACGGTTGCCCCCAAACCTGCTGTCCCAAGAGAGGATTCTGGACAGCGGGGCACTTTCCTAACTGTGAAGAAGCTGTTTGTTGGTGGAATTGAAGAAGCTACTGAGAAGCGTCATCTTAGAGATTACTTTGAGAAATATGGAAAAATCGATGTCATTGAGATAATTACTGATGGGGAGTCTGGAAAGAAAAGAGGCTTTGGGTTTGTCACTTTTGATGGCTGTGATCCAGTGGATAAGCTTGTGCTGCAGAAATACCATACCGTCAGTGGTCATCATGCAGAAGTAAGAAAGGCCCTGTCTCGACCTCAAATGCAGGAAATCCACAGTTCTAGAGGTGGAAGAGGAGGCAACGTCGGTGCTGGAGATTCTCCTGGCGGTGGTGGAAATGTTGGAGCAGGACGAGGAAGGAAACTTGGAGGACGATCTGATGGATTCAGGAGTGGTCGGTGGACTTGGTCATGGCTCTAGTAGGTGTGGGGGAGTACCTGGATCTGGCCACCAGGGTGGGAGCCCCGGGGGTGGTATGGCATCTATGGAGGAGGAAAGTGTGCAAGTGGAAATGACAATGATTTTCGGAAATCGTAACCAGCAACCTTCTAACTAAGCTTAGCGAAAAGTGGAAACGTCGGTAGCAGGCACGAGAATTATACGGTGGAGGAAACTATGGTCCAGGTGTCAGTGGAGGAAGTGGGGGTTATGAAGGGACCAGCCGATACCGAGTTTCTTTCTGTTGGCCATGGGCAAGTAGAAGAGGATGTATGAATAGGAGAGAATGAGAGCCCAGAGGTAACAGAACATCTTCAGTTCGTGGAAACTCTCAGTCATACAGAAATAGGCAGAGCAGAAGACATCAGAGCAGATGCAGAGAGCCATTTGTGAATGGATTGAATTATTTAAGAACATTACCTTACTATGGAGGAAAGATTGCGAAAAAAAATGCTTTTGAGACAGTTTCTTAGCTTTCTAACTGTTTCTTTCTAGTGGTCTTTGTAAGAGTGTAGAAACATACCTTCTTTGATAATGTTAAAATGTGTAAGTGTCAGGTGACATGTGAAACCTTTTTCAAGATTTTTCTCACAAAGTTTTGAAAAGCTGTTATCCAGGATCATGGTGTAATGAGACATAATGTTACATGTATTCCTTTTAAAAACTGAAGTGCCTGTGTAGACTTCAGAAGCTGTTGTACATTTATGATCTAATAAAGACTTCTAAAGGAATAAATAAATAAGTAAAAATAAAAAGGGAGAAGCTTCCCCTGCTCCCAGGTCAAAGGCCCTACAGTAGAGCTGCCCTGTGCTCTTAGAGGGTTTTCTTGTTGTTGTTTTCTTCTTTTGGAGGTTTTATATATTTCAGCATCACCTGAAGTTCCTTCTCCCCAGGACTCAAATCATGAGTTCATTGCTAGAGGGCAGGCAGTCTCAGACCCCAATATCACGTTCTGCTGCTAATAATTCCTTTTCCTTCTGAGATTACGGCATCCAGACTGGGTCGTTTGTGTTCCAGAACAACTCTTCCTTTCGGATGAGTTATTTCCATTTGTTCCTGTGTGCTTCATGCAAATCCTGCTGTGGTGTGTCCTCTAGACATGCCTGGAAATGTGTGAATCTTAAAATACACATAATTTAGCCTTGGACTGCCTCATTGTGGATGTCTGGCTGAACAGGGCTAGCCAGAATGGCCGCAGCACGCAACTTCCATTCAAACACCCTACACAAGTGGGGGAACGGGACTGCCCTCAGGTATAATTGTGAATGCTGGGAAAATTGTCTTTATAGGCTCCACCTTTCCCTTCTTGTATCCACTTATTTCCCCTCTGGATGGTGCCACATTGTAACATAAACTGTCTGTTGATGGTTCCAGTTAGTGGAAAGAGAGACATTGGTTAATGTTGGCAGAGGCTGGGTAGGACTGAAATCAGTCCCAGGGACATCCCGAGTTCAGGCTTTTAAAAGGTGAGGTTTCAGTATGAGTGGTGACCCCTGTCCCTTTTTCTCTCCAAAGATTCCTTGGGTCCTTGGATAGAATGAATCAGGAGGCACCCAAACAGAGTCCAAGGGAGGGTTGTTTCCAGGAGCTTCAAGGATGGAGGAGTAAGGGGTCATTGTCACCTGCTTCTTTGAGACCTGGAGTTCAACCCAGAGCTGCTCCGTCTCTGCCACCACCAGCTACTGTCCTGACAGATGCCCTTTTCCTTCTTCCCTGACCTAAATTCAAGTCAATCTTATCTCTTAACCTCAATAACTCTTATTCCAAAGGCATATTTTTTCAGACTTATTGCAATTACTTTTCTAAAATTTGAAACTAATACCAACACAATAACAAAAAACTTGAAAAACAGAGAAAAGATTTAAAAAAAGATGTTCACCATCCTAATTAAAATAATGTTCGTTTTGTGTATATAATAATTCCTTTCTGAAACTGATGATTTTCTATTCTGCTTATTAAATATTTTACCAATTTATTAATTATTAACAAATATCTGGTAAAGGATTACTGTCCTTAATATATAAAATTCTTGTGCAGAGTAATTAAAAACTAAAGATAAATGCTCAAAAAAAATTTCCTTTCTGTTTTTTCCCTAAGCATAGTTTTAAAAACTGTCAACAAATATAAAATAATTTTATTTTTAGTCTTGCTCGTTTTACTTATTCTTGTTTATGCTTTTTATACATCCTGGCATGGTCTTCATAACCAGTTGGTATGTTTTTAACATAAATTAAATTAGTATTTAATTATGTTTGCACCCCATGATCCAGAATGCTTCTTTGATTTTAACTTCTGGTAACAAAGCTTCTAACAATGGAATCTGTTTTTAGAAAAATCTTCTTTAATAATAGATGTAATGCCGCAGTCAGTTTGGAGCTTAGAGCTCCCCTGATAACTGAATTGGGTCATAAGACTGAACAGTTTTGCTGTTTGAGATAGCCCCAAACACCCAACCATCACAAAGTTCAGTTGGCTAGTTATGTAACCTAATGTAAGGGAAAGGGAGAGGGAACATTTATGTTGTATTTCGTTTAAGGTGACTTTAACACTTTATAAACTAAATGAGAGAGAATCTGCTGCTCAGAAGCTGCTGAGGCTTCTTTTCATCTCTTACTCTATTTTTTTATGTTTCTCCCCCAAATCTCAAAAAAGTTTGAGAATTTCCCTTTCATTGATCATCTGGGTAGAAAGGATAGCATCTCACAATCTCAGTTTACAGAAAATAAATCACAGAATTAGGCCACTTTCCAGATGTTTCAAGTTATCTCCCAACCCTAGTTCCCCAAACAAATAAAACCCCTAGAACAATTCCCTACTTAGTCTCAATTATCTGACTATTTCAGGTGCATATGGATTATTTTGGCCTGGATTGTTTTGCAATTGCACTATCGGTGCACATCTATTTACCTAAGAGAGGGAAGTATACGTATCACTGCAAAGGTCTGAAATGATTACTTTAGAAATATATTCTGGCCTGCAGTAAAAGACTGGTTTTCCAAGTTGTCTGTTTTGAAAGAATGCCAGAAAACACCACTGAATAATTATCGTGGCTTAATTCTGGAGCTGTGCTTGCTGCAGCTTTAGGTGTGACGTGCATTAGCTCTGCAGCGCAGAAGGCCATCCTCTGAAGCTGGGGAGGGCCTGAGAATGAACTGCAGGAATTTGCTGAGTCCTTTGGGATCAGTCATCTCTGGGTGGCCAGTGTTCCCAGAGATCAAGGGACAGGCTGTGGAGGGAAGCTCTTTGCTTCCTTTCTTTTTCAATGTGGATACAACTTCCAGTATATTAGATTGCAAGTTATTATATTTTATTTGTATCCATAAATAATTTTAAGGAGAATTTATGTGAAGCAAATTAATTTGAGAGACCCACTATTTTGGCTTGTGAGTTTGATTTCTTCTTTTTCTTCAGTCTACCTCCCAAATTTACTTCTATATCTAATTTTGTATGGTAGAGGATGTTGAGGTGACATGATGTGTTTTGAAGGGTCTTTGTAGTCCTGACAGTTGTAATTGTGCCTTTAGAGGAGGATCACAGCAAAAGGACCGAAAGAGCCTCTTGGCATGGGAGGAACTCCATCAAAGATCAGTGAAGGGAGTGTGCAAATTTCAAACGTGGCCACTTTATGTATCTGGAGTGAATAGTTTAGTTTGTGAATATTTTATATTTAAATATCTGAATATTTGGTGACACCTAGGTGAGTAGTTTCAAACTTTTTGGTCTCAGGGCTACTTTACTCTTCTAAAAATTATTTAGATTTTTAAAGAGTTGTTGCTTACATGGCTTATATCTATCAGTATTACCATTTAGAAATCAAGGCTGAGAAACTGGACTCATTTAAGATTCTAAAATAATAAACCAGTTACGTGTAATGTAAATCACATTTTTACTGAAATTATTCATCTTTTTTATTAAAAAAAATTTTTTTTTTTATTTAATTTTTTTTTTTGCGGTACGCGGGCCTCTCACTGTTGTGGCCTCTCCCGTTGCGGAGCACAGGCTCCGGACGCGCAGGCTCAATGGCCATGGCTCACAGGCCCAGCCGTTCCGCGGCATATGGGATCTTCCCGGACCGGGGCACGAACCCGTGCCCCCTGCATCGGCAGGTGGACTCTCAACCACTGCGCCACCAGGGAAGCCCTATTCATCTTTTTTAAAATAAAAAAATCAGTGAGAAGAGTGGCATTGTTTCACATTTTTGAAATTTCTTGTACTTAGTACATGACAGTTGGGTTTTCATATCTCCTCAATTCAATCTGTTGCAATATGTTACTTTGGTTGAAGTATGTATGGATATGTAGTTTGGGAAGGCTGTTTTAACAGCCTTAAAAAGGTCATTATGAGTAATCTTTTTTGATATTACACCACAACTAGGCAAGTGGTAATTCTTAAATGTTAGTTGCAATGTGGAATCTGAAGCTGTATCAGTGAACTTTCTGTGGGCTATTGCATTTGAATCCTTTTGTCTATCTTGCAATGTGACAATGTTTTAACCATGTTTGGTTTTATAACATCATGCATTGGTTAGTTGGAAAATATTGGTTCACTGAGCTATGCATATTTTCCAAATGTTAACATATTTTATTATTCAATATGATGAAATCACATTCATTAATATCACCACAGATCCCATAAAAAAGCCTTTCAGTATTTTGAAACTGTCAACCTCAGTGCTGGGTATGAGTTTTCAAACTGCTAATTTTTGTTGAAAGCTTAAAATCAATCACTGGCAACAGATACAATTAGTTGTTTTCCTTAAAGTAAGAGGCTTACATTGTTCGTTTTTGGGAAAGTATCTGCCAACACCCAAGTCTGAATAATCACAATCAGGATTGTTAGTTGGTCTTTCAAGTAAAAAAGATTTCCATGCAAAGAGCAGCTATTTCAGATCACAACTCAAACAATGGCCCAAGAGCTTTCGCTTGAGATCAACATTGTACTTCTATATGCAGCAGAAGTGCTTTAAAAGTTGGTAAGAGAGTAGATCTTAAAAGTCTCGTCATAAGAAAAAATAATTGTAGCTCTGTGTGGTGATGGATGTTATGACTTATCGTGGTGCTCATTTAGCAATATATAAAAATATTAAATCATTACTATGTTGTACATCTGAAACTAATATATTATATGTCACTTATATCTCAACAACAAGAACAATCACAAAAAGAAAAGCTTTAAGCGTAGGTCCCATTTCTTCACACATATTAAAAATACATGACTTAAGGCTTGAATTTTTTTTTTTTACATCTTTATTGGAGTATAATTGCTTTACAATGGTGTGTTAGTTTCTGCTTTATAACAAAGTGAATCAGTTATACATATACATATGTTCCCATATCTCTTCCCTCTTGCGTCTCCCTCCCTCCGACCCTCCCTATCCCACCCCTCCAGGCGGTCACAAAGTACCGAGCTGATCTTCCTGTGCTATGCGGCTGCTTCCCTATTCGCCTGTGAAGCCATCTGGTCCTGGGCTTTTCTTTGTTGGAAGATTTTTAATCACAGTTTCAATTTCAGTGCTGGTGATTGGTCTGTTCATATTTCCTATCTCCTTGAGAATGAGTTTTACTATAAATATTCCATAGAGGGCTTCCCTGGTGGCACAGTGGTTGAGAGTCCACCTGCTGATGCAGGGGACACGGGTTCGTGCCCAGGTCTGGGAGGATCCCACATGCTGCGGAGCCATGAGCCGTGAGCCATGGCCACTGAGCCTGCGCATCTGGAGCCTGTGCTCCACAACGGGAGAGGCCACAATGGTGAGAGGCCCGTGTACCGCCAAATTTTTTAAAAAAAAGAAAAAAATTTAAGGAAAAAAAACAAAAAACCCCCCAGATGGATAGAACCCTAGGGCAAATGGTGGAAGCAAAGCTATACAGCCAAAATTTCACACAGAAGCATACACATACACACTCACCAAAAGAGGAAAAGGGGAAAAAAATCATAAAAATCTTGCTCTCAAAGTCCACCTCCTCAATTTAGGATGACCCGTTTGGAGTGCGGGGCGGGCCTGCGGCGGCAGAGGCCGGCGTGACGTTGCGCCGGCGTGACGTTGCATCAGCCTGAGGCGCGCCGTGAGTTTTCCCGGGGAAGTTGTCCCTGGATCCCGGGACCCTGGCAGTTCCGGGCTGGACAGGCTCCCTGGGGTGTGGATAGTAACCTGTGCTCGCACACAGGCTTCTTGGTGGCGGCAGCAGCAGCCTTAGCGTCTCATGCCCGTCTCTGGGGTCCGCGCTTTTAGCCGCGGCTCGCGACCGTCTCTGGAGCTTGTTTAGGCGGCGCTCTTAATCCCGTCTCCTCACGCACCAGGAAACAAAGAGGGAAGAAAAAGCTTGTTGCCTCTTCGGCAGCTCCAGACTTTTCTCCGGACTCCCTCCCGGCTAGCCGTGGTGCACTAACACCCTGCAGGCTGTGTTCACGCTGCCAACTCCAGTCCTCTCCCTGCGCTCCGACCGAAGCCCGAGCCTCAACTACCAGCCCCGCCCGCCCCGGCGGGTGAGCAGACAAGCTTCTCGGCCTGGTGAGTGCTGGTCGGCCCTGTACCTCTGGGCGGGAATCTCTCCGCTTTGCCCTCCGCTCCCCTGTTACTGTGCTCTCCTCCGCGGCTCCGAAGCTTTCCCCATTCGCCACCCGCAGTCTCCACCGCGAAGGGGCTTCGTAGTGTGTGGAAAGCTTTCCTCCTTCACAGCTCACTCCCACTCGTGCAGGTCCCGTCCCTATCCTTTTGTCTCTGTTTATTCTCTTTTCTTTTGCCCTACCCAGGTACGTGCGGGGGGGAGGGGGGGCGGTTTCTTGCTTTTTGGGAGGTCTGAGGTCTTCTGTCAGCGTTCAGTAGGTGTTCTGTAGGAGTCGTTCCACGTGTAGATGTATTTCTGGTGTATCTGTGGAGAGGAAGGTGATCTCCGCGTCTTACTCTTCCGCCATGTTCCCGGAAGCCTCAAGGCTTGAATTTTTTTTTTTTTTTTTAGCGGTATGCGGGCCTCTCACTGTTGTGGCCTCTCCCGCTGCGGAACACAGGCTCCGGACGCGCAGGCTCAGCGGCCATGGCTCACGGGCCCCGCCGCTCCGCGGCATGTGGGATCTTCCCGGACCGGGGCACGAACCCGTGTTCCCTGCATCGGCAGGCAGGCTCTCAACCACTGCACCACCAGGGAATCCCAAGGCTGGAATTTTTTTAAATTAACATATCTTTTGCTTCATGAAAAGCATCAATGGGTGAAACTGCCATTCGTATTACTATTATCATCATTAGTATTTTTGTTTCAAGTACACTATAAGCACAATGGGTGTCATTACCTTGATTTGTGCTTAAGTACTGTTTCTCTTGCTATAGCTTTGCACCATCAATGTAAATGCCAACACTGGAAAAGACACTAACATCATAGTATTGTTATGAAAATATCTTTGACCTCATAGACTCCCTGAAAGTATCTCAGGGGTTCCCGGGGGTATGGATATCACACTTTTAGAAACACTGATCTAGATCCTCAACTGACTTTTTTTTGGTTTACATTTTTGACATATTATAGAAGCAGACTAAGTGAAAAAAATTGCGGGACATGAAAGTTTAATTATTTTACAGATTACAAGTTTTTACAAGAGCTTTTATGCTAAAAGAAATAACAATATATTTCACACTGTACAAAAAGAATTTCTAAAAGTCCAAAACTATTTGTTCTCAAATTTATGTTGGAAATGAGGATGAAAAAGAGAATTCAAGCTTTCTGGTACTTGCTTGTTCAACAAATATTTTAAAATACTATTACTAAGTTATACAGAAATGAGAAATGAGAAAATTTAGAAGTGATAAATATATATTGATATACTTTTGTTGTTGTTTTTAATTTCCTATTTAATAAATTTATACCCCCTTTGCCCATTTATCCTGATACAATTTTATTAAACATTTTTAATAACTTAAAATCTATTATTTATGTGTATGCTTCATAGAGCAAATTTCATTTGTCTATTTAAACGAATATTTATTTTGATTTTAGGTAGAAGAATCCTGGTATTAAATCAATTCTATGAGCATGGCCAGTGCTGCTACAAAGTAAGTAGAAAGGTTATATGAAATCTAGAGTCCTTGCTGCACAAAGTTCTCTGTCTTTTTCCCCCTCTTTCTTCCTTCCTCCCTCCTTTTCCTTTTTTCCTGTCTTCCATTTGTTGTGGAAAGTTTGTTTTTTACAAAAATTATCCACAGCAAACTTACTTCAGTCTGAAAAAAAAAACAGGCATTACCTATGTTTCTATTTTCTTTTTAAAAGAAACAATCTAATCGTGCTAAAATGTATCTCTTGGAATGAATCTGAAATAATTATCACACATCACTCTGTCCTTCCTTTTCATTTTTATTCTCCAGCTCAAGTATCTCTGTGAATCCCTTTCCACATAGAGGAAGGTTATTGTCAGATCTATTCCGTATAGCAGTACTAATACCAACGTAATGGACAGGTCACTCTGCTCTTGTGTTCTAGGAGCGGGTAGCATTTAAGAGCTCAGGCTCTGGAGTAAAGTGGCCTTGGGTCTCAATCCTGTATCTATTGACCTTGGTGAAGTTACTTAACCTCAAAAGCTTTGGTTTCTTCATCTGTAAAAATGGACCAACATTAGTACCTACTACATGAAGTTTAATTGAGATAATACATGCATCGTACTTAGCGCAGTGACTGGCACATAGTTTAAGGTATGCTTTTATTACTTCTGAGTCTCCGTGTCCTCAGCATTCATGTTACATGACATACAAGGGTTTTGACAATAAATGCAAATTCCTTTCTGTATGGTTGACTTTTGTGCTGATAAAATTTCTGAAAACTATTGGTCCTTGTCAAAAAGAAAATCTATTGGTAGAAGGAGGATCAAAAATTTATACACATGGATGTAAAATGAACATATGCAGTTTATCTTCTCTCTCACGTATTTGATCTTTCTTTCAAGGGTCTAATCTACAGAGTAGCAAAGTGGAACAATTTATTCTAATCCAATAATTTTAGTCTAATCCAATTTAAGTCTTTAGGCAACCTAATATTTTTGTGGTCTAAATCCCAGTATTTTGGTCTCCTCCTTCTCAGCCTCCTTCTGTCCAACGTGGTGTCTTTGTATACTGAAGGGGGCATCCTGTGGTGAAGGGAAAGAGATGGTCTCCAAGGTGTTTTTTCAAGGCTGTGTACTGTCCTTTTGTCCCTATGGAAATGCCTCTTGTTTACCTATGACTACTGCTTGCCCTGTTAGAGGCTGAGGTTGTTGTCTATTCTCTAGAAATCCAGGGTCAGGGCCAAGGGCTCTTTGGTAATTAGCCTTAAGATCTCTGTGACATCCACTCAGTCCCTGGAACACTTTGCCCTTGCCACACTTGACTCCGAGCCAAGTCAGACTATGAGCTGACTTCTGTGTGCTATGTTGGGGTCAGGTGGGAACATCTATTTTAGGAGAACTCAGCAAAGACCCTTCTTCTGCCTAATCACACGATGCTACAGCTTTTACTCGGTTGCCACCACCCACCCCTTCCCTACGTAAAGTAGGACAAAAGTGCTTGTGTTTCAGGCATTTCCCTAAATTGAATACTCTGAGATAGGAGAGCAGGACACATATATCTCACCTACCTTTGCCTGCTTTTCTTCACCTAGGCTGGAAGGGTGGGCTTCCCACCTCCTTTATGCCACATCCTGGATTCTGTGATCTGGTGCACCAGCCCTGCATCTCCATGTGCTTAAAGTGGGCTTAAAGTGGTGTTTTGTGAGGTAGACAACTTTTTCTCTCTTTGTCCTGACAGCCTGGCTTTCAAGTCCACTTTCTCCCTTAAAGAGTTCAAAAAGTTAGCTCTGAGAATCAAAGTTGAGCAATACTGACTTTGTTCTAGGCTCTTTCCTTCCCTAGAGCAATAAACCTCAGGCTCAAGTTGGTGAAGAAAAGCTGAAAGGGGGAAATTAAGAACACTGTTTTAATATTCACAACATAAGATCCGCTGTTATGTTAATTTACCAATGTTTGTCTAACTACAAAACCCATGCTTTTTCCAATGCACACTTTAGGCAATGGGTAAGTCCATGGTCTTTTAGGGCAAGATAGAAGAAAATCAGAAATCAGAGGATATAAAGAGACTTGAAGTAGTTGGAGTTTGGAAATAAGCAGTGAGGAAGGAGAGAGAGAGACATATTTAAGATTCTCTGAGAGCGCTCATGCCAAGTATTACTGCTGTAGAAATGGAAGTACGCCTGATGATGTTATGATGCTGCCTTCAACTTACATGCCCTCATTTTAAAGAGCTATTAGTGAAGTGATTACTTGGAGTCCAACACAGATTGTTCTCATCGAATTGTATATTCAAAATAATTAGGTTATAATCTAAAATGTTGTTGTTATTAGGTAGCATTTCTTTAACACTTCAATGTTTGTTTTGAGATCACCTAAAATGAATGAAGACACTGGAGTCAGTCTGTCCGGGTCTGAGTCCTGGACCACACTCACAGGGCATGTGAGAATTTCAGTTTTCTCATCTATAAAATGAGGATTATTATAGTCAACATTTATTGAGTGTTTTTGTACACCAGGCACTCTTCTAAGCACTTGTGTATTAACTTACGTAATCGATAAAAAACCTCAGGATGTATTACTGTCATCTGTTTGGAGATAACACAACTGTGTCTCTGAGAATTAAGTTATTTGTTCGTGATCCTATAGTTAGTTAGAGGTGAAAGTGGGATTAGAACCCAGGCAGTGTGGCTCTAGATCTGAATGATAACAGCTAACACTTTTTTTTTTTTTTTTTTTTTTTTTTTTGCGGTACGCGGGCCTCTCACTGTTGTGGCCTCTCCCGTTGCGGAGCACAGGCTCCGGACGCGCAGGCTCAGCGGCCATGGCTCACGGGCCCAGCCACTCCGCGGCATGTGGGATCTTCCCGGACCGGGGCACGAACCCGTGTCCCCTGCATCGGCAGGTGGACTCTCAACCACTGAGCCACCAGGGAAGCCCGCTAACACTTTTTAATATATTCTATGCCAGGGCTGAACTAAGCGCTCTATGTCCTATAAGAGGGAAACTCTTTTAATCTCATTTTATAGATTAGAAAACTGAGCATGGCGAGGTTAAGTATTTCGCTCAAGCTGACACTACTAGTAAATGTGGAGCCAGATCCACGTAGTCTGGCTCCAGAGTTTGTGCTGTCTACCTTCCTGCTGAACTGTCTCAGAGTAATTTCATGAGCAAAAACTGAGCAAATCCATGTGTAATACTAAGCACAGCACTTGGCACAGAGAAAATGCTAGATAAATATTAATTATTAGTAACCAGGAAACCCTATTAACTGGCAAATACTATGGAGATCCCTTAAGAATGGAGTGTTCTGTACAGGTAAACCTTTTGTTATATGTGTTATTCTTGTACCTATCCCCATTATTTGGTTTTATATAATTTCATTCATTCATTCATTCAATCAGTCAATCTTGCCTCATGTTACTTTTAATGTGCCAACACTGTGCAAGGTGTTCTGGTATGTGATGGGCAGATACCTTTGAGAAAAGGCTCATAGACTTGTTGTACTGAAGTTAAAGATGCACTAAACAACTTTTGTAAAAATTCCATACTAGCAGTAGGGCTTCTCTAACTAGCTAATTGCAATTGTTTGGAAGAAATGTATCCTGGGCTTGGGTGATACCTACCAACACTGTGCCATGTAGCTCCTTCAAGCTAGGTTTTTGCACCTGTCTTGTAACATTTTCACATGCATAACTTTGATGTGCTTTATCTCTTAATCTGGAAGCTGTGTGCCAAAACTTTATAGCTTTTCACTTAATGTCTTACTCTGTGTTATTTCCTTAAATATTTTAAAAACACAGCCTCTGTTCTAAATGCCATCTTGCTTCTGCTAGGGGGAGAGAGTCTGGATAGCCTAAAAACACAGGTTTCACAATCAGAGCATTAGTTCAAAGCCAATTCTTTTGGCTCTTCGAGCTCTAGCATGTTATTTAACCACGTTGAACCTCAGCTTCCTCATTTATGACCGGGGATAATAATTTCTACCCTGCAGGATTTCTGGGTGATTAAGTAATGAAGGCAAAACCTTCAAAACCTCCTTGTTCCTCTAAGACACTCTATTTGTGCGTTATATTTCTATATTTCTACTGCATTATTATTATTCTAATGTTAAGAAAGTATAATTTCATCTTTTTGTAGTTTGGAGTCATAAACAGTTGGTCATTACTTTTCTACAATCCATTTGCTTTTTTTTGTATGAGTAAGTCCTGTTTTTTCTTTTTCTTGCAGTTTTTCCATAGTGATGATAGTGATAGAAATGGAGTGATGCAATGCAATTTTAGGCTGTTGCAAATATGTTAGGGGGAATAAATTCTTATCATTATGGGTACCAACATAGTAGATTAGATAGGGTGATGAGGAAAGAAAGTGACCCAAGTAGAATTTTAACTCAATAAAAAGAGGAAAGTTAAGAAAAAAAAACGATTTCAAAATTGATATGAATAAAGAGAAGAATCAAAACAATGAGATCTGCCTTGACTTTTGCAAGCCAACATTTGAAATGATAAAACAATTGAATCTTAGAATTTGAGAGGCTCTTAAAAACCACAGGGGGTCTAGTATCTGCCACAGGAATCCCATCCACAGCATCTCTGCTGGATGGTCATCCAGCCTTGCTTTCTAGAGAGAAGGGGCTTTTGTCTTTGTGAAGAATTATAAGGCCGTTCTTATGGCTACAAAGTGCTCTGTTGGTCTGACTGAGATGCCCTTTCACAAAAAATACCATTCTCGGAAAGATCACGTAATTATCTCTTATAGGAAAGTCCTTCAAATATTCAAAGATAGTACTTTCTTCAAATTAAACAACCTCTTCTCTCTTAATTGTTCTCTACTGGTTGCCAGTGTTTCCCTTAGAATGTAGAGCACAGAACAGGCATGATTAACAAGTATTTTTTCATACAAATTGTTGTTAAGCCAGATCTATCCCCTACTGCCATGTGGATTATTTTTATCACCTGAAAGAAGATTTTAGTAATACCTGAATCAGGATTTAAACTGACACCCAAATGGTTTCAAAGGTATGGTTTTACTAGTACCATATTACTCTACTATAGCCTCCATTCTAGGCACAAGAAACTGATTTTTTCCAAATACCCCACGTTCCTCCCATTACCATAATTCTCCACAAGCTGTCACTTCCGCCTGTAATGCTTCTTCTCATTTCGGTTCTTGTAAATTTTCACTCAGCTCTCCATAATCAGAAGAACTTCACCTTTTGATCCTCAGGCCTGACCCTGCCACCCAAGACAGACAGTTCTTTCTTCATGATCTCATACAACAGACTTCTTCTATTTTATTGAGAAGAAAATGGAGGCAGGGATCCAGGTTGTTGTCATTTTAAAATCAGCTTGATTAAAAAATTTTTTTATTGTTTTTAATTTTTATTGAAATGTAGTTGATTTACAATGTGTTAGTTTCAGGTATACAGCAAAGTGATTCAATTTCTTATATATATACATATATATTCTTTTTTAGATTCTTTTCAATTATAGGTTATTACAAGATATGGAGTATAATTCCCTGTGCTATACAGGAGGTGCTTGTTGTTTACCTATTTTATATATAGTAGTGTGTATCTGTTAATTCCAAACTCCTAATTTATCCCTCTCCCACTTTCCCCTTTGGTAACCATAAGTTTTTCTTCTATGACTGTGAGTCTATTTCTGTTTTATAAATAAGTTCATTTGTATTATTTTTTTAGACTCCACATATAAGTGATATTATATGATAGTTGTCTTTGTCTGACTTAGTATGATAATCTCTAGATCCATCCATGTTGCTACAAATGGCATTATTTCCTTCTTTTTATGGCTGAGTAGTATTCCACTGTGTATATAGAACACAATTTCTTTATCCATTCATCTGTCAATGGACACTTATGTTGCTTCTATGTCTTGGCTATTGTAAATAGTGCTGCTGTGAACATTGGGGTGCATGTATCTTTTCGAATTACAGTTTTCTCTGAATATATTCCCAAGAGTGGGATCCCTGGATCATACGGTAATCCTGTTTTTAGTTTTTTAAGAAACCTCCATACTGTTCTCCATAGTGGCTGCACCAAGGTACGTTCCCACCAATAGTGTAAGAGGGTTCCCTTTTCTCCACACCCTCTCCAGCATTTATTATTTGTAGACTTTTTAATGATGGTCATTCTGACTGAGCTTGATTTTATTCAAAATAAACTCACAGAGGATTAACTATGTCTGCAATGCCTTTGAAACAAGAATATTTGAATCAAATATTTTTTCAGAATTTACTTATTTAAGATAGAGCTGGAAATATTTCAGGAACAGATATTTAGAGGTCTTTAATCAAGAAATCCTATAAATCTCCCAAAACATTGTAGTTTTCTAAAAGTTTTCAGTAAAATTCAAATCTATCTTTTAAATAATAGAAGCAAAGAAAATAGGTTACTTTTAGTGTTATGTGCTTCTGAACAATTTTAAGAGAATATTTTTAAGTAAGGAAACATTTTAGAAATGGATTTTTCACTTTTTAAAACATCAGGTAGCTTGCTTTCCATCAAGTCATATTTTATTTTATATTTTCTTATTGCATATTAATCACAGAAATGAGTATTTTACTTAATATTATTTAGCAGACACATTTATAAAAACTAATATCTTATTTCTACTGAGAATTTCCCTGAGGATTTTCTTATTTCTGAGTTTTAAGGATAGTAAGACTGCCTGATACCTAATGACTAAGGGGATTAATTTACATTATATTTAGAAACAACCTCCCACATGTTACTACATTTAGCTTGAGCAAAAACAGCTTTATTTTCTTTACCTGATACCCACAAACCCTGCCTAGGTTTTTTATTTTTGTTTTTAATCACCATTTGATTTTGAACAATGCTGCTGTGAGTCTGTTTTTCTCATTTATGTTAATAGCATGATCTACCTTAACACATTAATGAAACTCTGTTCCTTTCAAGATTTTTACTTTCTGAAGAATATAAATCAATAAAGTCTGCAGAGTTCAAGGAGGAGGTCTTGATGTAGTTGAATGTAAAAAAATCCAATATATTTAATCGCAGCATGTATTGAAGTAATGGGATGGAAGTCATTTAAAAATAGATAGCTGTTACAGTAATTTACCCTTCAGCATGGATTTATCAGCCACAGGAGAGAATCAAAAAGTTCTTTTGAAGCACTTGAATTTCCTGTCCTTATTCTTAAAGTTACTTTGAAATTTGAGAGAGAGAAGCATTGCAGCTGTTGGCCAAAGAGCTACCAAATAGGACATATGTTTAAAGCAGAGAATGGTGCTAGATTCTTATTGAAAAGGACACACAGTGCCTGATAGTGTCATAAATAACTAACAACAACAAAAAATGGAGATTGTTGAGTGACTTTTAGACTCGGGAAATTAAAGAATCAGAGAATCTTTTTAATGAAGGAAGGGGAACTTTCTTTGCATTTATTAAGATTATCTGAGATATCAAATGCATTTCAGACAGATGGTATAAAGTAATGTCTGGGTCAGGTGGGGACAATGGCCTTCTGGAATGCATATACCCAGCCACAGAGGGGGCTTCCATTCAGTACCAGTGTCTTGTTACTCTAAGGGAATGCAGGCCTTGCACACATCGTGGGATTTCTTGACAGAAGACAGTAATCTGGATTTTAATGTGAAAGTTTCCGGGTCACTTTGCACAACTGCACAAATTGTGAACACACAGTATGCACAGTGTTTGTAGTATGCCTATTTGTGAACCAAACAAAAGATTGCACAAAGGATAAATTGGCAGGCAGTTTGCAACGCCTTGTTCAGACTGTTAGAAAAGCCTTTTATTGAACTGAGATCTATATTTCAGTAGCTTCGGTTCCTTGGGTCTTAGGGTCTTGCAAACAAATGTAATCTTTACACATGCACACAAAAGTATTTAAAATATTTGAAGCCAGTTGTCACATTTCTTTACCTAAATTTAGGGGCTGGTAAGCCAAAGAGAGAAATTGTTTGTTATGAATGAATGACAGTGAGTGTAGGCTGGTCCCTACTTTTCTCTTCTCCCTCATCTGAGTGCTAACCATCACTTTAATAATGCATCTGGAATCTTGCCTTAAATCAACATGACTGGTCTATTGTTTGGAGGCTCTGTCAATCTCTGGCCTACCCAGTGAAGAGTTCTAAGGTCTGCCACCTGTGGGGTCCTACCTGCCAAGTCCCTGAACCCATGAGAGCATGGCCGGCAGGGGATTTGGTGAGTGGGATCCTAAAGTAGTAGTCCATTGTGTCCACACCTGATGTTGAGGGAATTTAGCCCCTTGGTGACTTTATGAGCTTTAGACTATATCTTCTCTCACTAATTCCCTCTGTGTGAGGCTGGTCTCTTTTAGACTAGAAAGATCATGCTTAAAAGCCAGTGGTACAGACTATGTACTGAGCTTGCACTGTGTACAGTTCCAAGCACTGCTTTGTGTATATTGTCATTACATGCTCACAGCCACTCTGTGGAGTATTAGCTTTCTTTATTAGAGACAAGGAAGGAAACTGAGCACAAGAAACCCAACCATGACTACACAATTAATCAGTAGTGAAGCAGGGATGCAAACCCAGGAGTGTGGCGTCAGGATGTTTACATCTTCCTTCCTATGGCTCAGCCTAGGTCCCTGGGTCTTCACTCCCAGTTACAATGCCTTCACAGACGGGAATTGGACTGTGAATAATACCCACTTTTATAGAGACCGTGATCTACTCTCTGCCCTGTGTCTGGCCCGCAGGCAGCATGACCCCCCCGTGTGCTTCATACTGTCTCTATAGCAACCTGCAAAGACAGTGGCAAGTGCTCTTGGGTGTCCATGTAATGGCCAAGGAATTCTCGTTGCTTGTTGCTGACCTACCTTGCTCTCCTCCTCTTTTCATCCCATGTTACCTCTAGGCTCTGAAATCACCTACTACCCTGACTGTACAACTTGGTGTTTGTACTTGGTCTTCTCTACATTTGAACCTTGACCTGCTTTGACTTGACTTTCCTAGCATTTAATGCCTCATGCTGGCCTAGCCCTGCTAAACTTCAAACCGACATGGGTATGCATTTGGATTCTACAACTTCGTGGCTGTAAGATTTTGAGCAAGTTAAATATCTCTCTGAGGTTTACCTTTAGCAAAATGGAGAAATTATACCTTACTTATTGAGTTACGAGAATTAACAAGCAACATATATAAAATGTCTAGCACAGTATATAACACAAAAGTGTTCAAATGATACTTATTATGACAGTCATCATTGGGAAGTAGGAACTGAGTAATTCCTAAGCAGGCCTTTAAAATCTCAACTAAGCCTCAGATAGTTGCCCAGGATAAGGTGAAAGTACGTGTTGCAATCTTTGAATAGTTGGCAGCTCCAAGTTTAAAAAACTAGGCCCTAAGATGTCCTTATCTATGATAAGATATGAATTTATCAAGAATGATCAATCACAATGATCTTTTATAGTATATGCAATGAAAGAAACATGTAATAATTTTATTATGCATTCATTTAATTAAGCTACTATTTTATTAAAAAATCTGACAGGATTATGTTTATGATTATCTGATTTTTTTTTTTTTTTTAGCTTTGTTCTATAATCCATCCTCTGTTAAGTACTATCTTTTGGGGGTTCAAACAAACTCCACTTAATAAAAAGTAACCCATTTATTGCTTTTTGATCATTAAGAAATATTTGGAAAATATAGAAAGGTATAGAAAAGAAAATTAAAATTACCCATAATTTTTTTTATAAACCAGAAATAAATGCAGATAACACTTTGGTGTGTATCCTTCTAGTCTTTCTACTTTGTAAATATATAGTAAATAGAGATACAGTAATAAGAAATAAAGATAAGAATTTCCCAAGTCATTAAATCATCCTTGAAAAGCAGATTTCAAGTGCTGGTATAAGAATACCATCCTGTGGGTATATGGCTGTATGATAACAGTTAACAAATTATCTGATAAAATTACAATTTTTACTGCTATAAAATTAATACCTTTAAAGGATATGGCTTTCTATTTTTCCTTTCAGCATCTGAATCCTCTTTCTATGTTCGACTCATCCCCACTCCCAACTATAGAAGCTGAAAGAGATGCCAGACACTTGATTTGCCAGCCTCCCTTGCAGTTAGAGTGTGGGCTCTCCTAGACCTTGCATAGAAGGGTAGAGGGTTGAAGAAGTGGGGCTGTGCAGAAGAGTGCGCAGTGGTGCCAGGAGCAGCCTCAGGGATGCTCGCAAGGAAGTCACTGAGTTTAAAAGTATGAACATTTCAAGTCCTTTATTTAAATATCCTCTTAGAAAGCTAATTTAACTTACATTCCTGTAGCCATGAACATAACCATTCTCAGTCTTCTACTTCTAAAACGTGTGTTTGCATTACACACATTCCCTCAAAAGTTATTGTTAAATAGGGTGAAGATGTCAGTATAATGTGGAATTTGGTTTGGGCATAAGCAGTTTCACCGCAGTTGCCAACAAGTAACAAAAACTGAGTGCGAGTTGTATTAACACAGGAGAGGCAGCAAGCAACAGAAGAATATAATGCTGTGTGTGGGACCCCTTCACCTGCTGGGTAGAATCGATTTGGCCACTTGCTTGGTCTTGAAGGTGCGTGATGCTTGATTCTCCCATATTGTTTTACAGTTTTTGTCCTTGTCTCCATGATTTGACAGTCTAATCCTTCTTTACATACTTTTCATTAAGCCAGCTTTCACTTTTTTTAATGAGAAAATCCTGTATTTACTGTAGTACAATGTTTCTTTAGTGTTGTAGCTTTTTGTTTGTTTTAATTAGGATTGCTATTGTTTCTGTTAGTGCTCTGGTTACATTACACAGATTTTGTGTGGCCTTCCCTAGCCCTATTTTTTTCTGTGAACTGTTATTTTTAGAGTGCAGTTCAGCAAAAGGAATTTTCTTAGGAATGCTACATAGCATTCTGGGCTGTAGCAGAAGCAAGGGCAGTTCCTTCTCTTGCCCCGTCATATCAAACCCAGAGAGACTTGTTAAACATACAGATTTCAGAATCCACTTCAGATGTGATTCAGAATCTCCAGGGGGGATGGCTCTGGCAGTCTGTTAATATGTGACCCAAGTGATTCTTATGTTATACAAGTTAGGGAAAACTCTGTGCCCTAAGGTGGCACCAAACAGTCATGCTTCCCCCTCCCCAACATTAACGCAGTATTGCCTTTGAAAAATAATTAATTACAACTATACCACCTTTGTGACTTAAAGTGTTCTGGTCCATAGGATCCTCCACTCTGTCTGGTTTTATTTGCAACGGTCCTGTAAAGGCAAGTCTTCTCAGACTTCATTTCATCCACTCACACCAACAATGAACCCAAGTAGCCTGCACAAAGGACCTGCTCTATTTCTATTATAATACATGAACTATCAAGTATGACGTAATAACAAAAGTTTTCTCTTTAAATGTTACAGAGAGGCTAGGTGAATTTTTTTTTTTTTTTTTTTTTTTGCGGTACGCGGGCCTCTCACTGTTGTGGCCTCTCCCGTTGCGGAGCACAGGCTCTGGACGCGCAGGCTCAGCAGCCATGGCTCACGGGCCCAGCCGCTCCACGGCATGTGGGATCTTCCCGGACCGGGGCACGAACCCGTGTCCCCTGCATCGGCAGGCGGACTCTAAACCACTGTGCCACCAGGGAAGCCCTAAGTGAATTTTTATACAGCTTTACAAATACTAAGTGCAAATCTTGTGAAGATGGGGCTGAGATGAAGGGCAGGATAAAGATGGTGGGGGAAAGGGTGCTTTGTCAATAGAAACTTTACATGCGTTTAAACAGAAAAGCGCTTTACATTTAGAGGCTGTTTCTGTTTGTTGGTTTGTTTTAACAGTTTTGGATTTGCTTTCTTGGTCTAGTCTTGAATATTTTAAAGAGGGAACTTTATTTTGTTTACTTTTCCTGTTTGAGCTAAAGTGTAGAAAAGACACATTGTAAGACTGTCGTAAAAGATTTGTTGTAAACTGTGTAATTTGTTGTAATACTCTGTAAACTCAGAGTAATAAAGATAAACCAACTCATAATGGCAGTGCTTAAATTCCAGAAATTTTCTTCCATAACAGCCTTGTTCATTATTCTTCTAGTTATACCTCTGAAGCCAGAAATCCCATAGTTTACATCAACATTCAATTGGACTTGTTACTTTCTCTGCTTATTAAAGAGAAACCCAATATATACCAGCCTATAAGCAATAAGAAATAGTTGTTTTATATTAATAACATTCCACTCCTTCCAATTATTTACATGTGGTTAGGTAGGAGGATTTGAACGCACAGCAGTCAGTTTGGGTTGATTATCATGAAGAACCGAAGCAATAATTTTCAGGGCTTTGCATCAAGAGCAGCTTTGAATTTGGGCTCTCGTAGTGCACACCAATATGTTTGTAACTCCAGCAGTAAAGTACTCTTCGTCCCCATGTGAACTGGAAGAGGCCATCTGGGAGGGTGCTGTACACAATATTATGTTATTTGGGGCCTTTACTTAAACTGGGCCCCTTCACACTGGAAACCTGATTATAAAAAAGCAGTTTTCTCATGGTCTGGTTGTTTTTCATCATATCTAAAATCCTAGTGTGGAAGTCTAGGGCATGCAAGAGTTTCGAGCGCTAGCACTGCCATTTAGGGAGTTCTCTTATGCCATTTTTAGTGAGTCAGGTCAGAATTTTCCAGCTGTCCTCTCCACCTACTACAAATACATGAAACCCTAGCAAAGCCCTTTTCACTGATAAACACTTTCTTTTTTTAATTATAGATACATAATAGTTCAATTTCTTAATTAATTAATTTATTTTTGCTGTGTTGGGTCTTCGTTTCTGTGCGAGGGCTTTCTCTAGTTGTGGTAAGTGGGGGCCACTCTTCATCGCGGTGCGCGGGCCTCTTGCTATCGCGGCCTCTCTTGTTGTGGAGCACAGGCTCCAGACGCGCAGTCTCAGTAGTTGTGGCTCCCAGGCCCAGTTGCTCCGCGGCATGCGGGATCCTCCCAGACCAGGGCTCGAGCCCTTGTCCCCTGCATTAGCAGGTAGACTCTCAACCACTGCGCCACCAGGGAAGCCCCTATTAGTTCAATTTCTGTTTGGTATATCAAAATAATTCCACATAAGTCTGATAACACTAGATGGTAAGTTACCCTCAGAGATTGAGGCAGAGTTAAGATCAACAGGAAATTTGATCATTTAGAGTTTAAAAGAGTCTTAGATTTCTCTCTTTTCCATCACTTCAACCGAACTTTTATTTCTTAGTTCCACCTTTCTACATACACCCTAAAAGTATTAGTTGTCGTGATGGCTGCCGCACCGTCGTGTACCATCCGGGTCTGGGATGCTCATTCCCCTGGCTGCTGGGAGTGTTGGTGGCTGACAGCTTTCAGCTGACCCCTGTCCATGCATTGCGCTCACCCAAAGCCATGCCCCTTCTTGGAGGCAGCCATTCCAAAAAAAGTCACAGTCCTAAATTCAGTTTTCAGAACAAAGGCAATTTCCAATCTAGAACCCATTTACTGAATGAGAGTTCAAAATTCCTGGAGAAGAAAATGCCAGTAATTCCATGCCAAGTATATACAATAATGATGACCCCCCCCATCCTCCCTTATTCTTTCCCTAAAATGACCTACAGCCATTTACTTGGATATTTGTACAACAGAAAATGGAGAATACATCATTTCAAGGTGTGTCAGATGTGAGGTCTGAGTTGACATTGATGACCCGGAACTTAAGCATCATCATGACTTCCAAGTGATAAATGGGGTCCTGGTCCAGATCCAGCTCACAGTGTACCTCTTGGACTCATGGATGTAGCCAGTGGTCATTTCCTTGGTCCCCAAAATGTCTAATTCCAATGGACCCATTTGGTAGTTGGCAGAACATATTGGTGCTTTGGCCTATAAGGTAAGAACTACCATTGTGCGAACAGCCAGGAGTAAATGGACAAGTGTAACAACTAAGGCCTAAGGACATGGTGACCAGGGGCTTAGACCTCTTAACCATGGGGGTCTGGGTCACCCCTCTAGCAAGTCAGCTGACCAGCAGAGGTGATAACAGAAAGCGGGGAATCTAGAATGGTGGCAGACAAGGAAATGATACTCCACTGTGGCTTTGAGACCACCTGCAGTGGCAGGGCTGTAGTTTTGTTCCACTCACCTTGGTCAGTTTCCCTAGGAAAACAGACCAAACAGAATCCTGCGAGAGCTGGACCCAGAATTTATTATATGACACGCACGAATCTGAGTGGCATGAGGGCAGGTGGTAGATGCTGCAGTGTGCCACTCAGATCCCCTCTTCACATCTGAGGCCGGCATCTTCCAAACCACTGGGAACGTTACCACGTCAAGAACTGCCTCAGCTGACTAGAGCTGCCTAGTCCAGAGTCACACACACCTGTTCTCAGCAGCCTGTTTCTAATGCCTGGTCAGTGAGGGTGAGGATACAGGCAAACCCTGTTGCCTCCGGGGAAATAACTCTGAAGGGCATCCTAACTCTGGAGCTCCCTGAGAGGTCAGGTGAGGCCTTTTTGTGAGACTGCATCAATGGTTCAACCATCTCCTTTGCGCGGTCAGTTTTACTTCCTTCTGTCTGCCAGGGGGCGTTAATCAAAGGGCATCAACTTCCTGCTTGCAGGTCTCCATTTCAGAGTCTATTCCAGGGAACTCTACCTAAAGCAGTTATTAAAGCAGAAATGATGCCAGATGTAAGATGTGTGGTCATCGTATCTCATGGAAGCTTTTCTAAGTTCTCATTACCCCTCCTGGGTGAACTTCTGCATTAAACAAGCAGCAGAAACCCCTGAATATCTGAAGTTTACTGATGCCCTTCTTTTCTTCTTCCTTATCTCAGCCACCAAAACCTGTTCATTTTTCTTGGTAATGGCTCTTGAGCTAATTATCATCATCATTATTACTATATTTAATGTACATAAGTTGTTTCTTATCTAGTTTAGACTCTTCTCCCCTCCCATGTAGGTATTTCAATTGGTTCTTCACTGATCTCTTGCCTCCTGCCTCTTCATCACTCCTAAACCATTCATTATATACAATGTTTTCTGGTTGATTTCCCCCAAATTCTACATTATAATAGTACCTCACTGCTTATAAAGATGAACTAGCTCAATTACGTAGAAACTGTACTTCTTCGTGTGACGTCCCACAGGCCTCTGCCTTGGGCCATACTGACCTTTTCCTAATCTGTTTTATAAATAGTTACTGAATATTGACAAAGATAAACATGCAGGTCTGCCTTAAAGTTGCTCAGAATGATTTCAGAACTTCTGCTGCTGCCACATTCTATGTGCAACACTATCCCTTGAGTAAATCCTCTCACAAATATTGATTCTTTTAAGAATATAAAATATTCAAGCACAGTGAAAAATACAGAGAATTATAAAGTAACTGGGTACTAGGTTTTAACAGTTTTCAAGCTTATTTAATTTATCTTTAGTTTTTTGATCAATAATTCATTTGAGATGCTCCTGTATAGCTTTTTAAGATCTCATTCATTTCCAAAAATGTTTTTTCATTTTTTTTCCTTTCCTCATATAAATATTTAAGGATATACATTTCTTTTTATATACTGTCTTAACTGCATCCTAGATGTTTTACTATGTAACAATTTCCTTATCATTAAATTTTAAGTTTTAAAAATTATTTTGACCTATGAATTATATTTGTACTTAAATTTCCAAATATATGGAAGTTTTGTGGTTGTTTTCACATTTTTATTATTTATTTAGAATAGTCTTTGTTAAGTTAATGTTTTCTATGTGTTATAAAATGTGATAAATTTAGGGATATGGTTCCTGTAGATATTGAAGTAATATGTATTTATAAGTTGGGGGTTTATAGTTCTATGCATGGTTACTAAATACAGTATGTATGGTGTCATTCAATCTTTCACTTCTTTAATTCTCTTTTGGATTGATCTCTCAGTTATTGAGAGAAGTATAATAACATCATTCACTATGATTATAAATCGCTCAACTTTCTAATTTTATGAATTTGCACTTAATATTTTGAGGCTCTGTCATTGGGTACATATGTTGTAATCAGGGAAGGAAAGTCATTTGTTTATCGTGCTTGATTTTTAACAACAAATGGCAGGCTCAGGTCTTAACACTGGCTGTTGGGAGGCAATTCTCTGTGAGTTGCTCATGTCTCTGCATCTCTTACAGGTGAGGCAGTGATTGCCCTTTGGTCTGAAATATCTTTTCAAGGATGTTTGTATAGTGATCAACAGTGGAAGATAGGTAGTATATTCCTCTGGAGCAAAGGGCAGGCATACCCATTATAAAAGACTGGGGTTCCCTAAGCTCAGGGTTCCACGCCTGTAACACAACCCATAGGCATCCATTGGGTCCAACACCATTGCTCCTGTGGGCCTTGGCAGGGATGAGGGGACTGATGCAAACATGCTGATGCTCATGCTTCTTGAGTAATAAAATCCTTTGTCTCTTTCCCAGAAGTCTTCTACAAGTATCCATGAAACTGTGGCAGGCTAATATGATAAAATCCTTTGTCTTTATCCCAGGGCTCTTCTACAAGTATCCATGAAACTGTGGCAGGCTAGTATGATAAAATCCTTTGTCTTTATCCCAGGGCTCTTCTACAAGTATCCATGAAACTGTGGCAGGCTAGTATGATAAAATCCTTTGTCTTTATCCCAGGGGTCTTCTACGAGTATCCATGAAACTGTGGCAGACTAATATGATAAAATCCTTTGTCTTTATCCCAGGGGTCTTCTACGAGTATCCATGAAACTGTGGCAGGCTAATATGATAAAATCCTTTGTCTTTATCTCAGGGGTCTTCTACAAGTATCCATGAAACTGTGGCAGGCTAATATGATAAAATCCTTTGTCTTTATCTCAGGGGTCTTCTACAAGTATCCATGAAACTGTGGCAGGCTAATATGATAAAATCCTTTGTCTTTATCTCAGGGGTCTTCTACAAGTATCCATGAAACTGTGGCAGGCTAATATGTTACCTCTAAAGTAGGGTAAATCTTAGACCCTTTAGAGTTCTTCACTTCATTTTACAACTTGTCTGTATTGCTGCTGCTATTACTTCCTTCACACTCCACAGTGCCTATTATAGCAAGTTCTATTTGATTTATGTGGTAGCTGCCTAGAGAATTCTCTGAAACACAGCAACAGTTGTTTATGCTATTGCTGATAGAACATTGCAAAATGGTGTTTTAACTCCCTCCAAATGGTTTTAGTCTGGATTTTAGCCCTGAAAAAGGTTGAAAAAACTTCCTTCATTCTTTCCCAGCAAAGTCAAACTTGAGCTATAATTTGGGTTTTGATTTGAGATTTGATCTGTCTGCCTTTGCATTTCCTTCAGCATGATTTGAGTGGATTAAAGACTTTTTTAATATTTGCAAATCATTAACTAATATTATTACGTAAATAACTTGACCTAGTTATCAGTTCTGGAAATAAGATCAAAACTTAGTTATCCAGATGGTCAGGTTCCTCAGCAGCCTCTTTCAAATAGTCTGCATTCTTCGGCATGCTCTGTCATAATTTTTCACATGTTGTGTGTTCAAGCAATAAACGTCATTTTATATTATTCTCTGCAAAAGTAAATGTGTTGCAAGATTAATAATATGTAGCCCATGGCCAAATGGTAATGTTTTTTGCATTTTATGCTGTTTTTCATGAATTACTCCATGGTTGCCCTCTGTGGTGAGAATAATTGAATGCTGGCTGTGATAATTGCTGCAGTTTGCTCAAATTAGGAAAAATTAATGGCCCAGATAAATCCTCAGATTTTCCTGTCTCTTAGAGCTGATTTAGTAAATATTTACTTGTTATAAGTATAGAAAGTTCTTAAGTAGAGATATAGTTTGAACTTTGCTTAAATTTTTAAACTGCCCATAGCCTTTTAAAATTTTAAGAAATTTTATTTACTATTAAGTAAGCACAAAAAGAGATGTATGAAATACATGTAAAGCATAAGGAGCCAGGATTCAACAATATATGCATGCCTACCTCCAAATTTAAAAGATAAAGATCGCTACTATCACCTTTGATGTTTTTTGTGAGTGCCTCATTATTTCCACCTATTTTCTTGTCCCTTCAGATGTATCCACTCGCTTGAAATTTGTGCTTATAAATCCCTGGATTTTTAAAATAGATAAGCCACATATATTTGTATCTGTAAATATTTTAGTTTTCTGTTTTTAATCATTACATAAATGTAAAAAATAGCCTATTTATTCTTTTATGACTTCTTTTTGCATTCTGTATTGTATCCTAAAGATTCATCCAGGTCTTTTATAATTTAGATTCCATTCATTTTCATTGTTGTTTAGCATTCCATTTATGACCATAGCACAATTCATTTATCCATTCTACAGCTGATGGACATTTGTGTTGTTTTCACACCAGTCTTCTAAATAGTGTGATGCTGAACTGTCAGTCTCCTGGCACATGGGTGCAAGAATCCAAGGCAGTAGTCTTAAAACTGGGAAATTAGTACAGGGGTAAACAAATGTTTTCCCTGAGGTATGTGCAGCACACAGTTTTAGGGGGACCAATTTCCAAACCCTTTGCTTCTATGTATACTCTTTCCTAAAATTGATCTCCCTGAGAACTTACCTTACCTGAAACGCAGGTCTAACTTGCTCACTTCCCCTGTAACAGTCCTTTTCCCTCACTTCATGAAGGACATGCCTTTCACTATTGGCCCGTCTTACTATAATGCTTTATTCAGGGGTATAATAACCTCTAGGGTTCCAAACAACAGGACTGTTTGAACTATTGCTCTAGGATAGTGTTGAGAAAGCTCATTATTTGAACGTCTGCCGTTACGAGTGAAATTGTGTACCCCCCAAATCCATTTGTTGAAGTCCTGATGCCCTGTACCTCAGCATAAGTAGCTCAAATATTGATTACAATTTGGTTTTGTAATAGGCAAATTTTCTGTATTCCCATCTACTTATTGATACTAATATATTTTCTCAGAGCTTACATTTATAGAGACAAAACATAGGAAATGATGCTTAATCCTCTAATTCTAGCAAAAACAATACCTATAAATTAATTCACGACTTTAAAAGAATCATTTCACTTGTAAATCAAAACCACAATGGGATACCACCTCACACCCGTCAGAATGGCCATCTTCAAAAAGGACACAAATAATGAATGTTGGTGAGGATGCAGTAACAAGTGTTCCCACTTCATGCACCGTTGGTGGGAATGTAAATTGGTGTATCCACTGTGGGAAACAGTATGGAAGTTTCTCAAAAAACTTAAAACTACCATATGACCTAGTAGTTCCACTTCTGGGTAGATACCCAAACAAAACAAAAACATTGATTCAAAAAGATACAAGGCACATGCACCCCAGTGTTTATAGCAGCATTATTTACAATAGCCAAGACATGAAAGCAACCTAAGTGTCCATCAACAGATGAGTGGATAAGAAAGATGTAATATATATATATATCTAGAAATCCAACAATAGGGAACGATTAGGCTAATTATGGTAACTCAACTAGATGGAATATTACTTAGTCATCAAAAATGGTCATTATACAATGATCATTCATTCTAACAAGGAAAATGTTTATAATAAAAGACTCAGCACCAAAACAATAAAAATTCCAAGTTCAAGGTAAAAAAAAAGAATTATTTCACTGAGAGAGATTATTTTTTGCTTATTAGTATTTAGATAATTCAAAAATATATTTAATGTTGCTTTGATTATTGTGTACTATTATTTATAAGTTTAACTCAATAAAAAATTAACAAAGACATGATCACAGGAAATTTAAAAAGTTGTCATTTAAATTTACAGTCTTGTTTTTACTATGAGAAGAAATATTAATAAAAGACTTTTAAGTCTAAAATATATGAAGGTAAAATTCAGTTTAAAAAGTAGACTTTAAGAAGATACAAGAAAAAAGAAAAAGTTACACTGAAAAATTTTATTCTGTTGATGTACCTAATTTAGCGTTTTCTAAGTAGTTGGTGAGTTTTAAATTACTGTGCTATTTACATTCCATTGGAAACATTTAACGAGATGATGTAATCGTTTCATTTAAAAAGATCATATTCACCACATACTGAGCAGATATTATTTTCAACTTTTTAAACTTAGGCTGAAAATTTTGGATGGCAATTTAAAAAATATGGCAGAGGGTGTACTTTTACAAAATTCTCTTAGATGTGCAACAAGCAAAAAAGTTTGAAGAACACTGGTCTAATTTCATAAAATATGCTTATCTTCAACTTTACAAAATAATGCCAGGCTGCATAGATACACATATCGGCATGTTGGAATAATTCTTTTTTTCCTGTATCCTCACCAGGATTTGGAATTTTCAAATTTTAACACCCCCCCCTTCCTTTTCTTAAACCCATGTGGATGTGTATACACTGGTTTCTCATTGTGCTTTTAATTTGGATTTCCCTGGTTAATAAATAGACTGAGCATCTTTTCATATGTTTATCACCATATGGGTTTCCTTTTCTGTAGGTGCATATTCAAGCTTTTGCCCATTCTTTTTCCTTTGAGTAGTTTGTGTTTTTCTAATTGCTTTGAAATAATTCTTAACATATTCTGGTTACTAACTCTTTTTCAGTTATATGTATAGAAGATACTTTCAGTTCGTAAGTTGTATTTTTATTCTTTATAGTGTTATGTGATAGACAAAAAGCTTGAGTGATTTCTTTGTATCTTAAGAAATTTTTCTACTTCAAAATCAAAAATTATATTGTCAGCCAGAACTTTCCCTTTCACATTTAATTCTTTAATCAATCTGGAATTGTATGCATTCAATTTCATTTTTTTATGTAGATAATTATAGCTCCAATTATTGGAAAACACCATCATTCATTTATTTTTTATTTATTTATTTTTTGGCTGCATTGGGTCTTTGTTGCTGCACGGGCTTTCTCTAGTTGTGGTGAGCGGGAGCTACTCTTCTTTGCAGTGCACGGGCTTCTCATTGCGGTGGCTTCTCTTGCTGTGGAGCACGAACTCTAGGCATGCGGGCTTCAGTAGTTGTGGCATGTGGACTCAGTAGTTGTGGCTCATGTGCTCTAGACCGCAGACTCAGTAGTTGTGGCGTATGGGCTTAGTTGCTCTGCAGCATGTGGGATCTTCCTGGACCAGGGATAGAACCCATGTCCCCTGCATTGGCAGGTGAATTCTTAACCACTGCACCACCAGGGAAGTCCCCGCCATCATTTATTTGCTCATTGCTCTAAAGTGCCAACTCTGCTATAAATCAACTTTCCATTTACATATGTATAGGCCTGTGTCTGGGCTGTCTATTGTTTTATAGAATAACTTGTCACTCCCCGTGTAGCAGAAACTATGTTTTCAGTTCACCAAGCCCGTTTACTTCTGGGCACACTGTGCTACCATATTTCCCAGCCCCTCTTACAATTGAATGCAACCATGTGACTGAGTTCTACAGGGGATGTAGACAGAAGTTATGTACATCACTTCCACAACTAGCCCCCAAGTTTCCCATGAGATCCTTCATAGTCTCTCTCATCTCTTGCCTGTGGCAGGTATGGAGGACCCAATGGAGTATTGCGAGTCTATAATCAATGGCAGAGTCTAGGCAGGAGTCCGGGGTTCTGAAAATCTGCATGATTCTCCTCCCAGCTTGTCACCGTGTATCTGTCCCTCCTCATCTGCCACCGATGTGCCTTGGACTTTTGTTTTTATTCTCACCTGTTTAAACCGATATAGGTAATTGAGACCTGAGTGCAGTAGACTTAAGATTTTTATACTTGTACATCCTTCCAGTATGCACGTGGGAAAACTGTGAATAGTGCGACCTGATGCTGACTCCATGAGGATATGGATCACATCACTGGCAAAATAGAATCAGGATATTGAATCCATTTCCGTGAAATTATACTATCTTTCTATTAATAAGAGGAAAATAAGACATCTGATCTTTCAGGAGGCCATCAGACACTCTAGCTAACAGTTTATTCCCCATTGAAATAGATAAGGGAGAGATCACACCTTTTTTTGAAGGTACATGAGAAAGTAACTAGGTGTGAAGGTGCCAGGATTGAAATGCATATTTTTTAAATATTTGGAAACTTTTTAAATTCTAAGCACAGCTCTGCTCCAATGAATGGTGGATACTGTCAATAGTTGCCTACTTTTTTTCTACCTGGAAAGAAATCACATTAAGAATTTTTTCTTTGAATTTAAGGGCAAATGTTTGACATCATTTTTACAGTCCTTTGGTGATGCGGGTAAGATGTCTGTGTTGCCTTCATGCATTTGGAGAAAGCATAGTGAGCACAGCTCCTGGAGTTGACTCTGTTTTATACTCTGGATCTCCTGCATAACTTGTTGACTTTGGGCAAGTTACTTAACCTCTCTGCATCTGATTATTTATCCATAAAATGGAGATTGACAGTGGTCTCATTGCATAGGACTGTTATGAGGAGTACATGAGATGGTTTATGTAAAGCACCTAGAACAGTGCCTAGACGTAGCAAGTCTTATTAAATGTGGGTTAGGTAGTGTGAGAAATCTGAGCTAATGACAAATTTGAGGAGACAGAAAAGGTAGGTGGACAAGGTTAAAAATTCAAATTGATGACTGATTGTGGAATTATAAAGATATGTTGCTCTAATAGAATATTCTGGTAAAAATTAAAATGTATACCGATCTTATAATCTGATATATCTGCATTTGGCCATTAGGAAAACTACAAAAAAAGCCTTTACACAATGAGTAATTTTTTCAAAGGCAGTTGCTAAAGGAGCTCAAATGATTGTTTTCCAGTGAAAAATATTATTGTATTTGAAAAATTATGAAGCAAGTGACTACTCTTTATTGATACATAAGCACATGCAATATACAATTGGAATATTATAATGAAGGGTACAAATAGCCTTCGTCAAAAAGGAGATAAATAATTGTTCTGTCACCTTCCCTCAAATATTGTCAAATATATTTTAGCGTGATCATTGCATAAACTCAGAAAAGACAAAGAGGACAAGAGAATTAAAAATATATGATGCTTTATTGTCAAAAATAGACAAACTTTAATTTCCTTTAACAGGAATATTAACTTAAGAGTCTCTATAAGTCACCACTATTTTGTGAGTGTAAAAGACAAGAGAGTCAAAGACAACTGTTAGTAGAAAAAGGACAACAGTTTTACATCCATGCCAGAGACTCCTCGCCCACAGAATTACAGTGACCTTCAGAGCCCTGGACAATAATAGACATGCAAAACAAGCTCGACTTATCCTGGCCCAGTCCTGTAAGATTGGCTTTGTGGTATCTTTCCAAGCATTTGAAGAGTTCAATTTGTTAGAACAGTTACTGATTTGAATAGTGAAATTTTAGGGGATTTATGGGAATAGGATCACACCTGCTTTTGAATTACACCAGGATGAAGCCATGGTCTCTACAACTCTGGCCTCGGGTATGTAAAGTGGTGCTAAGGAGACCTGAATAAGCTCCTTATCCAGGACCTACAGCAAGGATGTGAAGGTCTTCCTGGATGAACATTATAATGTGTTGGCTATGTTCTCTTATTAACATAAAAAAAGATAAAGATCTAGCTAGTTGGAACAAGAGAAAAATAAGGCCTTTATTGTTCCCTAGGGACAGGTATCCAAGGATGAAGAAAGCTGGGTGTGTGCACTGGTTATCTAGATCATGACTTTCATTCTCTAGTCTGTACTATAAACCAGATACCCATGGTCAAAGGAGACTTTGTAAATAGACCCATCTTAATAATTAAATGTGGTAGTGTGCAGCTATCTCCTTTGAAGATTCAGGTTAAGGTGAGTTCCTTTAGTTTTCAGGAGAGGCCAAGGATGAGATGACACTGACATGATGAGATGGTCCATCTGAGATCAAGTGTAAAAGCAAAAAGAAGCTAGATTATCAAGTGAATGAGAAAGGAACTGGAACTCACTTCCCGTCCTTATACACATTCACCATTCACTCAATGGAAAAGTAATCAACTTCATGCAAAAAAATCAGCATTTTCCATTTTTCTAGTTTAAAGGTAAAATTCAATACTTAAGAACTAGAAAAACTGAGCTTATATTGTACCATAAAGTTATTTAAAACAATACTGTGGTTACTGAAATGGTAGCTCAAGCTTTTGCCACCTCTTTGAAACAGAAGAGCGGAGAGGATGCAGAGAGACAGAGAAGTACATAACTCTGTTCTTACTGTGACATTCCTTATTCACATTTGCGTGGGGTTAAGTTTTAATTAAGCTCACCTACTTAATTCTATCCTCCTGTATAAGAACATGTGAGTAGGGGCAGGAAATGGGTGGTATGAGCTTTTGCAAGTTTTGATGGGCTAAGCATCATTCAGTTAAGATTCTGTGATTGAAAGGATCACTCTGAAAACTTACAGAAAAAAAGCCATATGAAAATCAGACTAGGCAAAGTGGGTTCATACAGTCTAGTAGCAAGACTACCTGGAAAACTTGTGGAGTCAAATAAAAAACTAAAGTGGATTGCTTCTTTTTTTTCCTTATTCCATTCCATTCCATTTTGTAAAAGCTGTGATAAATGTAGGTAATGTACTCTCTTGTGGGTCATTTTTCAAAAGTCCCCAGATAAGCCCTTGAGTTGGGGTGGCCATGAATATGAAATAGAAAGAAGATGAACTCAGTTTGGGGTTTCCTACCAAGAGCAGGCACGGCAAACTACAATGACTTCAATGGAGCGCTGCGAAGTTTTATTACCCAGTCATAAAAAGGACCCTTTCCAGTGCTTCCCTTTCAGCACTCTTCAATGACTGTTGTACCAATCAAGGAGTAAAGCTTTTTCTTAACAAGTCGGAATCCTGAGCTCAGGATCAGAGTTCGCCTGAGGCCAGAAGAGAAGCGACCTCGACTAAAGAAAAAATCCCTGAAGCTCGTCCATGAGCAGTTCTCCTGCTTAAACACCAGGGTAAGCTCAAAGGTGGGCACCACGCTAGAATCACACACAATCCTATCCAGCTTTTTACATACATTTTCAATTTCCAAGTTGACGTGCATAACGCAGCCCCGCAGGCCGCAGGGCTCGGTGGAGGAAAGCCGCAGGACGTCTTGAGCAATCCTCTGGGTCAGTTTCTCAGGAACAAGGACTTTCGAGCAACCGAGTTTGGTGTGCTTTGATTTGGACAGACAGTTCTCCAGCATTTTAACCAAGCTCTGGCAAGTCGTCTCCTCAAATATCACCTCGTTGAGGTTGGGTTCAGGAACAACGTAATCCCAGTAGTCAAAATCTGTGGAAAATGGAAGTTTAAGATTAAAAAAAAAAAAAAAATCCAGGAGCAGAAAAAAAACACACTGAGATATAGCAACATTGTTTATTTCTTCTATCTGTTACAGCTACTTGTTCTAATATTTGTTTGGAAGTCAGCTGATCTCACTCTGCTGTTAACTCGCTGGGTAATAAAGCAAATCATTTAACCTGAGACTGAAAGTTCACCTATGAAATAAAGGTTTTGGTAAATAAGGTGGGTAGGCTATAATCATTTTTTAAAAAATTTATATGTGTACACACACACACAATCTGACTACGCATCACAAATCTATTTATGGTTATCTTAGAATACTAGTGATTTTCTTTTCTTTCTTGCTCCCTGATTTGCTTATGGGGGTTTTCTAATTTTCTTTTACAGAGACTATGCATTAGTTGTGGAATAAAAATGTTAATATTTTTTCTTGACTAAGGATTATTACCTTCTAACTCTAAGAATACATTCATTTATTATTGTAAAAAACAGATTTTTTGGTATTGTCCTTTAGTGATGAACTTAAAATGAACTTCGATGAGTTATATTAAACATCAATTAAATTTGTGTTTTCTTTGTAAGTCTTTACTGGAATGACCTGTAGATCCCAATTTTAGCTTCAACCTCTTCGATTAAAAATTGCTCAAAGAGAAGACCTCTGAGGTTCACATGGATATTTATAACTGGCTGGGTAGTTTTTTGTAGCCAAACAAAACAAAGTACTCCTAGGGAAACAAAATTAGATTTGCTCAAAGGAAAGGAGATAGCTCTGCATTTGGTCACCTACGTTCCAAATTAATCCTACCACTTGGCAGGATGCCTCACCACACACAGTCAACTAAGCAGGCACAGGCAGATGCCCTGCGGGCTCCCCACCCTAAGCATACTGCACTTCACTGGCTACTGCATTTTCCTCTCTCCACATCACGTATAAACTTAGATCATTGCTTTTTTTTAAACTAATTGAAACAAATGCACTCCAAATTATAAGGCTCCATATTTTATCTGCGTTGAAAATAGAGAATTTTAGAGCTTTGGCCTATAAAATTAGATCATCAACCACTCTGCCTTCTAAATGAGGAAGGCCCAAAGATCTTAAGCAATTGGTCTATGCCCACAGCTCCTGAGTGGCAGAGCACTGTGTTACTTTAGAAACTCCTGTTTAAAATTGCAAATGACAATATGTCCAGCATCACTGCCGTTTTAAAGTTTCCTTTTGGCCTTAAAAAATGAAATAATATCCACAAATAGAATACTACTCAGAAACAAAAAGGAACACATACTGATAGAAGCAACAGCATGGATCTCAAAATCATTAGGCTGTGGGAAAGGAACCAGATACAGAAGAGTACATATTTCATGCTCCATCTGCATGCAACCCTAGAGGTGAGAGTAATCTATAGGGACAAAAAGCAGATCAGTGTTTCCCTGGGGACGGGAGAGGTAGAGTGGGGAATTGATGGCAAAGGGGTACATGGGACTTTGGGGGCAGAAGGTGATGGTAGTGGTTACACAGGTGAATACATTTGTTAAAACACACATAACTGTACACTTAAAATTCACCATAACTTCACAACCATGTAGGGTAGGGACCTGTACAGTTTTTAACCCCAAAGAGTCTATTAGCCGCAGACTAGATGGATGCAGCCCTTGGGATTTTATCTTTTGCTTCTTTTGTTTCTCACCATCATGGACAAAAGATGCTAAAAGTTTGGAAAGGAGTCTCAGATGGATTTTGTGGCACCTCCAACATTCAAGGTGGGGGTCGACACTGCACGCCCGCCAATCCCATCTATCCAGGGCCTGCGACCTTTGGAGGGAAGAGAGGTAGGCGGTTGAGAAACTCACCATTTAGTAGGTTCCCTGGGTGGAAGCCACGGTCCAGCAACTCCGAAATGCTAGCCGGGTTCTTACTGCTCAAACTGCCCGTTGCAACCATGGTCAACGGCTCTGTTTCCCTCGCGGGGCGGAACGGCCTTTCCGGGGCGCTAGAAAAAGGAGGCAAGAAGGACAGATTTGCAAAAGCAAGCAAGACGTGCAAGCAAGGCGTCCTAAAATGCCCAGAGTCCTCGGAGCGAACAAGCCGAAGCATTCCTTTTCCAAAGGGGAGGAACCGGCCTCTGCAACTCAGGTTCACAAAACTTTGGGAGCGGAGACGCCTACAGTCACAACCTGAAACTAATTCAAAGTTAGCAAAACTTGGAGCCGGCTTGCCCCGCGGAGCTCACCACTGCGCCCGGAGCACCGGAGTCCCCCAGGCCCCGCTCCTCCCACCCAGGCTCACTTGCTGGGAGTTCGCCGGGGCCGACGCGCTCGCTGGCCAAAAAGCTGCGGGTAAACCGAGGCAGGCACCGTCTTCAGGAGGCCCCTCCCTCGGGGGCTTAAGGGACCTGCGGACCCAAGCGGCAATCGGCACCCCGCTCGCCCCCAGCCCACCCCGCCCCGGCTCCACTAAGCTGCCTCGCCTCTGGGGCGGCGGGCGTTTTATAGGCCCAGCCTCCTCACCCTGCTCCGGCCCGCCCACCTGCGCCGCCCCGCCCCGGCCCCGGGCCCCGCCTCTCCAGGGTCCGGTTGCAGCCCAACCCCGATAGTTCCAGCAACCCTAGGCTAGCCGCTGGGAGTTTAGGCTAAGTTTGCGGTAGGGTTGACACCTGCTGTTTCCTGGGTGGGCCGCGAGTGCAATTCCGGGTGCACGACTCGCCCAAAACTCACCGTTCTCCTCCGCCACCAACCAGGATTCTTTGGTGCGACCCCTCCCCTAGCGTGCGCGCACACACTCACACTCCTGATGCCCTTGTTGACTTTCTGTCCTGGGCAGCGGGAAGCTTTCGGCCTTTTGTCTATTACCGTGACCTGAGGCTTTGCTCTGTCAGACTGACCACTTTGCTTAAATCTTTGTAGATGTTCAATGGGCATCATCTCTGCGCTTAGTTCTGGCCTCTCACCGAGTCAACTCTACTCCGCGTCCCGTCCCAGCGTCTCTGTATCCTCCTCTCCCGCACGCGGTCAGCTCTAGCTTGCCTTCCCGCATCCGAGGCTCTGCAGCCTCGGGTCTTCACTGCACCCCCAGCACCCTTCGTACTGCTTCATCTATGACTAATGCGTTTTCACCGCGAGAAAGGGTGAGCCTGGTACTCTTCTAATTAGACCTGGCTCCAGAGCGCCGGGAGCTTGAATGAAGGGGAGTTTGCCAAGAAACTAAACAAAACCATTAGTGGGATTTTAGCTGCTTCCACCACCCTCCCGGGCTCTGGGAGCAGTTGTCATTCGCAAAGGCAGCAGTTCCTGGCAAGCCCCGTTAGCGGGAGGAACTTGGTCTTGGTCGGTCTTGAAGGTGCTCGGGGCGATGAAGATACAAGTACAGTGTTTTATGTCCTGCTAGGGATATAATCCCTGTGAAGCTTGATGCGCAGTCCTGAACCTGAGCCCACAGAGGGACAGAGGAGCGGCTCAGGGTCAACAGGCTCGCCCAACCCATGTCTGGCAAGAAGCCAAACATTATGTGTTCATCCACTGTGCCTAAGCCACCCTGTTCCCGCTTTGGTGCGCCAGTAGAGATGATCTGGTCAGAGTGAGCTTTCCCAAAGACGGTGGTGGGTCAGCAGAGGAGAGGAAGGGGATGCCTGGAGGGAGAAGAGCTTCTACAAGTAGGAGGTTCTAGTGTTGGCTCCCAATCCTTTAGGATTCTGTGTACAAGGATCTGTCGGTTAGGGCCTTGAGAAGCAGTTTCAGCTGTCCAGGCTAGAAACTCTTAGTAAGAAAAACAACAGAAGGGGTAAGGAAGCTGTGATAAACAGATCAGTGGGAGGACACTGGGAGGCAGAGCAGCAGAAATTAAAAGCAGCTTGACAGTCCATTTTTAACTCGACTCAGGCAGCTGTGCTGCCTGAAGGTCAGGGGAGCCAAAGAAGGAGATGTGATAGGCTAGTCTTTGAAAGCAGATTTCCACCTCTACTTCAACAACAGAAAAGGGGAAAATAAGCCCTTTTAAGCCAATTAAAAAGCAATTTCAGTGGCAAATGTGTTCAGGACCAGTGGATGGTCAGTCGGGTATGGCAGCTGGGGGCGGGGGGCAGGCCACAGAGCCTCCTTATTTGGGTGGCAGTGCTAGTGAGACTGCCTCTTACCTGCATCCAAGGAGAGTTATTAGGATTAATATAGTAAATGGTCTGGACCTATACCAGTGAAGGAATTACCCATTTCAATTTCCTCAGGGTCTTTAGGCATGACTCATAAACTAAGTACTCCCAAAGGGCCAGAAGGATTATTGTAACTTCTAGAAAGTAGCAGTTTCTCTCGGCTCACCTGGGTAACTGAAAATTTGCAAAGCCCTTGGGGATTTTACTGCAGAAAATAATTTATTTATTATGAAAGACTTTGAATAATACCATTCTTTTTGACTGAATGGGCCTTGCTCTGAGGAATTACAGGGCATAAGTAATGACTGATATAGAAAATGTACCTGGGATAATTAGCGGAGATTGTCCTTTTTTATCTTCTTAAAAGGGTTAAAAAATCCTTTCTATCATTGGTTTGCATCTTTGCAGGGTTAAATAAACAGAGCTGATTTTTCAAAAGGAACTATAGGACAGAATTAGGAAAAACTAAGTGCCATAATAGTCTTGTCAAAAGATGACACACTTAGTCTATTAGAGTTTTTAGTGCTGTGGATACAGTTAATTATTTGTAACCGAAAGTTCATCACATTGGTGTACCCCAGGTGTTTATCAGGTGCAGTGATGAAGTATGTTTCATTGCTGTATCCCTCTAATTATCCTCTCTAATTAATACTGTAAAGATAGTTTGTAAGGCTGCTTACTGGAAATAATAGTTGTATATGAAGGGAAAATCTAATTGATTAAATAATTTTATTGCCTTTCATACACCAATGTACTATAACAAACTACCAAAACCATGAGCAAGGACTTTAACTTAAGCATGCTTGCTTTTCTATACTATGATTTACTCATCCACCTTCATACAAAAAAGGGGAATAGCAGTAACAAATGGCAACAGTATGTTCATCTGATGTACACACAAATAAGTTCCATGCTCCCTCATGTATAAATATAGTGTTTATAATATCATTGCTTACATAAGTGCAAATTCAGAATACCAGGGATTTTGCAAAAAACAAAAGACAATATGATGCTTTGGTATACTGTTATAAGAAATATTTGTGTCTTCTGCATTTGTGATTTAGAGTGTTGAATATTTATTACATGTTTTGCCAGCCATTTTTCTCTCTTTATCCAGTACGTGCTATTGTTCCTGAGCTCTTATTAATACATTTACATTCAGTGCATTGCTTATTTCATAAACTATGACACCAGAGGAAAAAAATGACTGGGTTTCTTAATCTGTACAGTGGATTCAGGGAGGATTTACAGGATATGGAAGTTGATCTGTACACTATCCAAGGTCCCTTAGGAAGCTTATAGGGTTGTTGTGAGGATTAAAAGAGAAACCCTTATAATCAATGCTAAATATTATCTCTTTTTAAATAAACAAATCTGAGATCTTTGAGTGCACACTGTCTTTGGCTTTCCTTGGTTGTGTGAAATTTGTAAATCTAATGCCTATGTGAGTCTTAGAACAGGGCCTGGTACCTAGCAAGTACTTAATGAGTGATAGTTGTTCTGATATTGTAGTCTTCTGGTTCAATGAAAGCTAGAGGGGCTACATGGAGTTAGAGAAGTATTGCTAAAGTAGAACACAATTTATGGTGTTTCCTGTTTGCAGGAAATCTGGAAACTATTTGCCACTGGTTAGGAAAGACGTTTTTATTAGAATATGCATAAGTGTGTTGGGAGCAGGAAGGAGAGCTCCCAATTATATGTAAGAAAATAATGTGGGTAAAAAGTTATCTTGGTTAATCTTTGTTAATCTAGAAAATGGTTTTCTGGAAAAAAGTAAAATTTACAGACATGTAAAATCATTGACTGTAGAACCACCCAATTGTGTCAAGATAGGTATGACATTCTGGATGAGATACTTCATCATTATTTTTATTTGTCTTTGAAGATGTTCCAGCCAATACAATTTCCATTTAGTCATTAAGTATGCAATACGAGTTATTCTATGGAATGTTAAGGGATTTTCCATTACATAAAGAACGTGGAGACTTATTTAGTATAAGACCAAAAAAAGTCCAGTATAAAATAATATGTAATATCTGCTGCTGGCTAAAAGCTGAGAGAATTTTCCAGTAGCAGAAGGCATTGCCTCTCTAAATTCAAGCAGAGAAATGGTTACCATAGTGACTTCTCTCTTAAAATAGTTGTATGATGTTTTCTCTTTATAAACAATGATATGTGTTGTCTCCTTTTAAATAAAGAAAGCTGATAAGTTTAAATGCACACAGTCTGCTTTTCCTTAATTACGCAAAGGTTTCTAATTCAGGTGCCTGCGTAAGAGAGTGTCAGCCAAGAACGTGGAGTAGGCCCTTAACATTTTTCTAGGGATACATTTTGCAAGCCCCAAATTTGAGAATACCATAATGAAATACCATTTCTCTGGAATTCTTATGTGCATGAAGATAAGAGGAAAATAAAGCTATGTGTTCATATAGGTGCCGCTCCTTCATTGTTCCCCCTTCCTGTGGCAGCCTGGTGTCTTATTCTGGTGGAGGAGCTTTGCACAGCTTTTGTCATTCACACTTGTGTCCCAGAAAAATTACAGCTTGCTTCATGACATAAATTTGTGGGGTGGTACCAGAAGAGAATTAAATCCAAGCATGCCCATTGTGGACTAGATGGGGGATTCTGCAGTGTAGTCTTTAGAATGGGTCTGATCCCCATTCTGCAGATGTCAAGCATATTAAGATTGAAAAGTTTGACAAAGTCACAGAGAGATTCCATTTTTTTAGTCTTTATGGGGTAGTAGTTAGATCTGTGGATTGTGGAGCCTAGGTGCGTACCCCAGCGATGATACGAACTAGCTGTATAGACTTTGATAAGGTTCTTTATATCTCTGTGAATCCATTTCTGTCTTTAAAATGGGAATTGTAATAACTTTACCTTATGAAGGTCTTTTATGGGGATTAAATGAGTTAATACACAATGTACTCAATAAATATCAGCCGTGATTATAATGGTGAATTTTGCTCTGATTTTTTTTTTTTGGAATGATTATAAAGGATTTTATTTTTGCTCTGATTTTGAAAAATTCCAGTGCCCTGGTGATAGTGTTATGAAAAAGTAGCTTGGGGAGCGTTACGTGCATTCAAGGTGTGTATAAAAGTGTATCTTTGGTACACATTCATTCATTGGTTAGTTGACATCAGAAGTATTTATTGAATATTAATTATCTACTAGGTGTGGGAAATGCATCAGAATCTCTGTACCCAGAGAGTTTGTAGTTTAGAAAGAAACGTAGACAAATAAATACAAGATTACAATTAGTAAGCTAAGTTAGGGGAGCTACATGGTGCTATGGTGGCACAATGATATAAGCACTAATACATTCTGAAGGAGGATTTACAGCCTTGCTACTCACGGTGTTTCAAGGACCAGTTGCATGAACATCATTTAGGAGATTGTAAGAAATTCAGAACCTCAGTCCTCAATCCAACTGAAACAGAATCTGCTTTTTAAAAAGATTCCTAGGTGATTCAAGGGGGAAAGTGGGGGTGGGAGGAATTGGGAGATTGGGATTGACATATATACACTATTGATACTATGTATAAAATAGATAACTAATGAGAACATACTGTATAGCACAGGAACTCTACTTAATGCACTGTGGTGACCTAAATAGGAAGGAAATCCCAAAAAGAGGAGATAAGAAAACCATAATTCAAAAAAAACATTCACCCCAATGTTCATTGCGGCACTATTTACAATAGCCAGGACATGGAAGCAACCTATATGTGCAACAAAATAGGAATGGGTAAAGAAGATGTGTACATATATACAATGGAATATTACTCAGCCATAAAAAGGAATGAAATTGGGTCATTTGTAGAGATGTGGATGAACCTAGAGGGTGTCATCCAGAGTGAAGTAAATCAGAAAGAGAAAAGCAAATATCGTAGAGTAACACATATATGTGGAATCTAGAAAAATGGTATAGATGACCTTATTTGCAAAGCAGAAATAGAGACACAGATATAGAGAATAAATGTATGGATACCAAGGGAGAAAGGGGTGGAGTGGGAGGAATTACGAGACTGGGGTTGACATATATACAGTATTGATACTACGTATAAAATGGAAAACTGATGAGAACATGCTGTATAGCACAGGGAACTCTACCTAATGCACTGTGGTAGCCTAGGTGGGAAATGAGTCCAAAAGGGAGGGGATATCTGTGTATATGGCTGATTCATTTTGTTGTACAGTGAAGGCTAACACAACATTGTAAAGCAACCATACTCCAATAAAAATTAATAAAAAAAGAGGGGATATATGTAGATGTATAGATGATTCATTTTGCTGTACAGTAGAAACTAACACAACATTGTAAAGCAACTATACCCCAATAAAAATTAATTTAAAAAAGTAAAAAAAAAAATGAAAAGATCCCTAGGTGATTCATATTGTATGAGAAGCCCTGCTTTTAATTAAAGAGAATAAAAAAAGCAATAAGACCATTTAGGCATTTGTAAAACCTTTTCTGGGCCAATTAATAAAAAATATTTATTGAGTTCCTACTATATATAGGGCCTAGTCTTGATGAAAGTTGGTTCCCAGCTGGGCAAGTGTCTGTGGATTCTCCATAGCTCCCATCAGCCATCATGGCCTTGGCTTGGCTCATAAAACCATGCAGAGCTATGTGAAAACAGTCTGGCTTCCTGAGAAGACTATTATAGAAAAATAAAATCGTGTTTAATAAACTTGAGACACTATCAAACTGTAAGTTGTTTTGAACCTTGATGAAATGGAAGCCAGTTAATGTAACATAAAGAATGGGCTTACATTGCAAAATGTATTTAAAATGATCGGTCTGTGGAATGTTGTATTTGGAAACAAAAAATTTGGAAGGAAGGGAGTAGTACAGAAAGATATATGTCTTATTACTTCCGAATGTACTGGAGAGGATAAATACAATTATGCAAGAAGTCATCTCTTGTTCTATAATCATATCATAAAATGTATTTTAAAACATTGACTTGGCTTTCTGAAATATTGTGCTGTGATTGAGAACTATTTTAATAAGTGATATATAGTAATAGAGGCTCCAAATCATAAATTGCTGAAGCAGCCTTTCAGGAGATGTCAATATAGCTGTATACACACCGGAGTGCATTCAGTCGTGTGACATTACTGATGCATCGTATCAAGTTGAGCAACAAATGGCACTTAGCAAATTATTTATAGCAATACATAATTACCTTGGAAGTAGGTTTAGATATCCATATGCTAAGGGCAAAACAGTGCTTACCTCCGTATACGGAGTGGAGAAGAATACCTAAATGATTTGACTAAAGGCTGCGACTCAATCAGACTAGCCTTCAAATTCTGGCTCTGCCCCAAGTAGGCATCGTGAATTTAACTTAAATCCTTTGAATCTCAGCTTCCTCACCTGTAGTATAGAAGATTCAATGAAACAACGTATGTTAAGTTTCTGGCAACACAACTTGTACATATGAAGAGCTCAGTCAAAGGTGGCCATTTTAAACACACATGGTTTATACAAGTTTGTTCATCTAAATGCACATTCTATTGCAGTAAATAATTTGTCATGTGCTGTGTTGGGTTTTTCAGGGTGTAGATTTTACTTTGCACGTAGTGGATAATAAAGAGTACACTAGCTAGAGAATTAGGAGACCTGCCCCACATACAGCTTTTACACTGCCTTGGTCTCTGACCTGGGGACAGGGTGAGTCAGCAGAATCTCCTGGAAGTATTGAGAAACTAAAAAGACATTCACCCAGGCTGGAGGACGGGAGACTTATCTATGGATTTCAGAGCAATAGAAACTAAGGTCTGGCTTTTTGGCAGTGTCTAGGAGGTAGCAAGACGAATGTGGGAAAGATTAAGATAAATTCTCAGAGGAGGGACTTCTGAAGCCAAGGACAAATGTGCAAAGTATAGTTTTGAAAGATCTTGATCATCCTTGTCAGGGGTCGTAGAGGTTTGGGTACCCACCAATAAAGTATGAGAATTCCTGTTTCCTCATAGTCTCTCCAACATTTGTTCATTCATTTCATAACTATTTTAAGCATTTAGTATGCCTTTTTATACAGTTTTAACACGCTCTGGAAACCTATTGGCTAGGAGTTGTAATTTCTCTCATTCAAGGTAGGAAAGATATTATCCTAATTTTGAAATGGGAGAAACTGTAAATGGAAAGTATTAATCATAATTCTCAGGAAAAACTAGAGGTATATCATAGTTTTCCTGATTCCCACTTCTGGAAAAAGCATTGGGGCTATATCTACAATGATTATTATAACTTCACTAATTGATCTGTTCACTCAACAAAAGTATTATTATTTTTTTCCACAACTCTATTTGTATTAAATTGCCAATCAGATGTTTTTTGGTTATGTGAGGACATTGCTGTGTTTATTGAGGCCAAAGGCCCTTTATTTCTCTTAAGGAGAGAATCTGCATCAGAGAAGAGAAAAACATCTTTTTAAACATAAAACTCACAAATCACCTGTAACTTTACTTTCATGTTCAAATAATTCAATAAAATTTCCCTTTTAACCACTGCAAAGTCATAACTTTATTACAGCTCATAGCAGAATATTCAGTTAAATACAATTCAGTACATCAGATGTCTGTGGATGTTACTATTAAGTACAGAAGAGAACACGGGTTCAAGTGCAGCTTTGAGAAGGTTCTAGGTCTGCTTGTCTAATTTGATAGCCACTGCACATATGTTGCTATCGAGCACTTTACAATGTGACTAGTCCAAAGGGAGACATATAAAATACACATCAGCTTTCAAAGACTTAATAGAATGTAAAGAATGCAAAACATCTTGTTAATAATTATATTGGTTACATGTTGAAATGGTAAGATTTTGATATATTGGATTAAAGAAAATATAGTACTAAAATTAATTTCGCCTACTTCTTCCTAGAATTTTTTTAACATGGCTACTAGAAAATTTTAAATGTTGTATGTGGCTTGCCGTCTTGGCTCACCTTAAGTAATACAGGATGATGCCATTCTAAATCTTTGTCACCTCACCTTAAAAAAGGACGCCTAGTAACTTCTTTGCCTGTAAATGAGGCTTTGAAAATTCTTTTTTAAATTGAAGTATAGTTGATTTACAATATTGTGTTAGTTTCAGGTGTACAGCAAAGTGATTCGGTTATACATACGTTTATGTTTATATTCTTTTTTTTGAGGGTTTGAAAATTCTTAAAAGTGTACTAAGTAAATGGTAACTATTAATTTTGGGGGTCAGGTTTATTGAGGTATACTTTAAATACATTAAGATCCACACTTTTTAGTGTAGAGTTCTTTGAATTTTAAACAGCTCTTACAGTCATGTAACTACTATTACCACCACAATCAACACAAAGAGCAGTTACAGCACCACAGAATATTACCTTGTGCATATTTGTAATCAGCCTCTTCCCTTAGCCCCAGCCCTAGGCGAACATGTTATACAAAAGGGGTCACACAGTCTGTAGACTTTTGAGTCTTGTTTCTTTCACTTAGCATAATGCATTTGAGATTCAGCCAAGTCGTTGTATTGGTAGTTCTTTCCTTTTCATTTCTGAGTACTATCCTGTAGCATAGATGTACCATACTTTGTCTACCCAATTTCCAGGTGAAGAACATTTGGGTTGTTTCCAGTTTTTGATGATTATGAATAAACCCAGTGTGTATATTTGCTTTACCGATTTGTGTATGAACATACATTCATACACAGATGGATAAGTACCAAGAGAATGGAATTGCTGAGCCATATGGTAACTGTTTGTTTAATTTTATAAGAAGTTGCCAAAATGCTTCCCCAGATGGTTCCACTGTGCATTTCGACCCCAGCAGTGTTTGAGTATTCCATATATGCCACATCTTTGCCAGAATGTGATACTGTCATCCTTGTGCTTTTTTTTTTTTTTAATTTTAGTCCTTCTAATAGGAGTGTAATAGTATCTCATTGTGGTGTTAATTTTTATTTCCTCCATGACTCATTTTGTTCAACATCTTTTCATAATCTTATTTGCCATCTGTATATCTTATTTGGTGAAATATATATTTAAATCTTTTGCCCATGTATTTTTATTGGATTTTTTCAGGCTTGAGAGTTCTTTATTATTATTGAGAACTTGAGTGTTCTTATTATTGAGAATTGAGAGTTCTTTCTGAATTCCAGATACAAGTCCACTATCAGATAGATGTTTTGCAAACATTTTCTACCAGTCTGAGGTCTGTGTTTTTATTTTCTTAACAGTGTGTTTTGAAGAAAAGTTTTAAATTATGATAATGTCCAATTTGTCAGTATTTTTATGAGTCATGTTTTTTGTGTCATATCTAAAAATTTCTGCATAACTCAAGATTACAAATATTTTTCTCATGTTTTCTTCTAGAAATTTTATAGTTTTACATTTACATATATGATCTACTTTGAGCTACTTTTTGTATATGATATAAGGTGTGGGTTGAAATTCTTTCTTACTTTTTTGCATTTAGATGTCCAATTGTTCTAACGGCATTTGTTGAAAAATTACAGTTTCTCAACGGTTTGCCTTTGCATCTTTATGAAAAATCAATTGACAATATACATGTCACTTTATTTTTGGTATTTATTGTATTCTATTAATCTATATGTCTGTCCTTTCACCAATATCAGAAGTCTCGAAATCAGGTAGTGTGAGTGTTCTAAATTTGTTCTCTTTCAAAATTATTTTGGCTTTCTAGTTCCTTTCTGTCTTCATATGAATTTAGAATCAGCTTATTAATTTCAAAAGAAACTGTCTTCTGGGATTTGATTAGAAATACATTGAATCCAGCTCAGTTTGGAGAAATTTGTATCTCAACTTTATTGAGTTTTCCAATAATAATATAAACTCTCCATTTAATTAGGTTTTTGATTTCTTTTTTTAGACATTTGTAGTTTTCAGCATATAGAAATTGCATATATTTTGTTAGATTTATACCTATTACATTTTTTATGCTATTTAAAAATTTCAAGTTCCAGTTGTTCTTTGCTAGCATATTGAAATACAGAAATGCTATAAAAAAATACAGAAATACGAGATACGAGAAAATTGATCTGTTCTTTAACTGTTGCTGAAATTACTTATTAGTTCTACTAACTTTTAAATAAATTCTTTGGGATTTTCTCCACAGGCAATCATGCTGTCTGCAAATAAAGACAGTTTTATTGCATTCATTCCAATCTATATGCTTTTATTTTATTTCTTTATTTTTCCTTTATTGCACTGACAAGAACCGCAGGTAAGATGTTGAATGTGAGTGGTGAGAGAGGATATCCTTGCCTTCCTCTCACTCTCAGAGGGAAGCATTCAGTCTTTCATTATTAACTGTGAGGTTAGCTGTAGACATTTCAGAGCTGCTCTCTATCAGACTGAGGAAATTCTCTACTATTCCTTGTTTGCTAAAAGCTTTTATCATGAATGGATGTTAAATTTTGTCAAATATCTTTTCTGTGTCTTTTGGGATGGTTATATGATTTGCTGCTTTCATCTGTTGATATGGTGAATTATGTCTATGTATTTCAGAATGTTGAACCAGTCTTACCTTTTCTTATGATGTATTATCGTTCTCCTGTTCTTGGATTCAATTTGCTAGTATTTTACTAAGATTTTACTTCAATTTCATGAGGGATGTTTTCTGGAGTTTTCTTTTTTGTACTATCTTTGTCCAGTTTGAGTATCAGGATAATATTGGCCTTATTAAATGATTCATGTAGGGCTTTCTCCTCGTATTTTCTGGAAGAGTTTGTGTAGAATTGGTGTTCTTTTTTAGTTTTATTTAAAATATCACATCCTTGGAGAAGACTTTCCTAACACTTGAATCTAAATTAGGTCCCCCTCTGTTATTAACTCCGTTGGTGTCTTTTTTCTTTATAGATTTTATCATAATTTATAATTATACATTTATTGGAGGTTTATTTCTTTAATGCCAGCATTCTCTTCTAAGAGGCCAGGCTCATGTCTGTGTGCTGTTCACCGTTACATGCCCGTTGTTTAGCATGGTGCCTGACACCTAATAGATATTTAATAAATATTGGCTGAATAAACACATGAATCCCTAGGATTTAATGAATGTCATTATTCATTATTCATCATACAGTTGTGAGCATTATACCTATAATCACTTACTATGTGTTTGTGCAAACTTCCTACAATGAACAGGAAAACACTTCAGACACCTCTTAATGGGTATTAAAAAACATAGTATTTAACAGAATTAGATAATTGCAAACATAATGACTTACAATGTGGAGTTAATATTTCCATAAATAACCTTATAATGTGAATGAACAAACTAAAATTTTGAGAAAAGTTAGAACTTACCTAGCCTTAGCATGAAACAAAGAGATTTTAGTAAAAATAAAATGGTATTTTACTTAGCTTTTACAGATTAAATATAATAAATTTAAATAAAGAATTCAATGTTATATATTTTCCTTTTTTTAAAAGTAAAATCAGCTAAATATACTTTGGTAAGCAAATAGGAAGTTAGAGCAGTAAGCTACATGCAGAGCATATGGTCCAGATACTGGAGTATAGAAGCAGCCTTATCTGCTGAGGTTTACAGAGGAAAAAGTTCAAGGAAGGGTTTACAATTGTAGTGGCTTCCATTTTAACTAATTTTTCAACTTGTTCCCAGAAATAAATCTATTTCTTCCGGCAGCAATAGTAGTTTTGGGGTGTGGAAGAGAAGTGATGCCTCTGAGCAGCCAATTAAACATGTAGAAGAAACCGTAAATATGTTCAAAATAAAACCAAAACCAATTTAAATTCAAGCAGCTGTGAGTTTCCCTTGCCAGTCCACTTTCATTCATTCATTCTTTCTTTGCTTGATGGGGGATGGGGGTAATATGGGGAGCAGCGTAGATATAGAACTTTTCATGGAGCTTACAGTTTAGTGGGAGAATCCAGACAGTACATAGGAAATAGCAGCAGGTGATGTGAAGTCCTTTGATAAGGGACACGGTACAAACAGGAGGAATATTAACCTAGTTAGGGATGCAGTTATTTGATTTCCTGTTTGAACTGATATTTGAAAGATATGTAGGAACTAAGTATATGAAAGGGAATGAGGAGTGGAATACGTGTTCTAGGCGGAGGAATTAATGCTATTGAAAACAACTAATATTTAGTGAGCACTTCCTGAGTGTTCCACATGAACAATTTCTTGTGATCTTTACAATGACCCTATGAATTGGGTGGTGTTATTCCCAATTTAGGGCTAAGGATGAGGAATGAGGGACAAAGAAAGTCTAGAAACTTGCCTTAAGTTACACAGGTAGTAAGTGATAGAGCTAGGATTTGTACAGTGTTACTCTGTGTATGATTGGTTGCAAGAATAACTGGAGTATGTAACACTGATGGAGGGAGGTTGTAGGTGGGGGAAGTGGGAGAATAAGTGGTGTCAGGAGTGAGACTGGGAAGGATGGAGGTAAGGATCTGGTTCTGAGGAAGGGTCTTGCATGCCACGTAAAGGGACAAATTGAGTATCACTTCAGTGTTAGCCGTTTTCTCCCACAATTTACATTCCTACCTGAGCTCTTTCACCTTACTTGGTGTAGTGAAGAATATGGTCCTGACTCAGGTGACATGACTTAAACATGACAAAGACTATATTCTAGTGGAAAATCATTTTGCTTGAGGAGGATTTTTCCACCCTTGAGCCAATTAATCAGGGAAAGCTTCCTTACGTGAATTTACAGCTTCCTAACAAACTGTTCATTGTCTATAGTTTTTTCTTTTTCTTTTTTTTTTTTTTTTACTGAAATACATTTATTTTTGTCTTTGGGTCAGAATAATTTATTAAGAATTATTACTTTATATGCTGCTATGACACAGTGAAGTGCCCTATTCTATTGTAAGGGTATATCACAAATGATTTGTTATGAAATCCCAAGTATTACATTTTATGAACATTTTAATTAAATAAAATCAATTAGCTCAGATTCAAAATTTTTCTTACATATAACCATACATTACAATTCTTCTTTATGAGTGGGAGAGGAAGGAGGGTTATTTTTATCATGCATCCATTGTGTAAGGAGGGGTTTTGTGTATGTAAATGACATCTGTTGAGCATATCAATGTGGATAATCAATTGGCAGGAAGCATGGCCGTCTTCGGAGTCTCTCCTTTAACTCAGGCATGAGCTAGTGGCCACGGGAGGCTGTGTTCTTAATCCTAGCCAACCATCTTACACCAACGGAGCCAGGAAAGACAGTAGAGTTGCTCAACATCAATATATGACTGCTGTAGGGAAAATAGAGTAAGCACACGTGTCTTCAATGGCGGCTCAATTGTGAACTCTTTAAAAACATTAGAAAGGCATGTAGATAAAGACTTAGAGCTCCTTATTAGGAAGATCTTGCTCCGAATTTATTTCTACATCAACATATTTTCAGAACATTGGGCTCATAGCTCAACATTTTTCTGAGTGGAACTGGGAATGTTTACTGACCAGCAGGATAACCCAAACTCCAATCCTTTTCTTGCTTTTGCAGCAGCAGATCAGAGATTTTATAGACCTGCAGATTTTATAGACCTGCATGATTTTATAGACCTGCATGATTATTAGGTTTGCATGGTTCTACTGCCTCTCATTAATAACATTTTAGATTATGCATTGCTTATAAAATGTGTCTTAAAAGATGACTTTGTATATCTACCTTTTAAAAAATAAACATACTTCAGATGGAGATTTTTCATGGAATGAAAGCTTCTTTAGACTACTTCAAAGAATTATTGCAGTAGGCCCCTCTGGAAGGAAATGGAATTCTTGTCTTTGTGTTGGCTTGAGTCCCTGCTCTGAAGTCCTGACCTTTGTCCTGGGAATGCAGTAAATTCTAATTTTTGGTTTGCTGATTCAGGGGTAAGAAAAAAAAATCTCCTATAGTCCCATTGTAATTGTCAACCCCCTTAAATCTGGAAAAAAAAGGAGAAGAAAATGTACTTTATGGAATCCTGTAAAGTGACTTCACTTTGGGCAAGGAGAAAAAGAAGGAAGCCTCCTTTTATGCATTAGGCTTTCATTTAGTTCCAGGGCTTGTGAAGGGGCCTCAAAAGTCAAGGCAGCATGATACCAATTGAGCTGACACATGCATTCCCTTATGCACTACAGTTGCCATTTAAAAACATTAAAAGCAAAAAGTCAAAAAAAAAAATCAATGATTGACAGTCTAACAGGACTAGTTGACTCAGCAACTAGGTCACCAATTTGCCTCATTTCTGGAAGAAATCCAGTGCTTGATAATTAGAGTTTTTCTAGAAATTGAATTGGTAAAAGTAGGTCAGTCCCCTTGGACTTTGGTTCCTCTTCTAGCAGGGGAGCCTTGGTCTGACATAGCACGACTGGTCTCCTCACACATACCTTGAAGTCCATGAGAAGCGGAAGAGTTGGCCAGTACTATTGGCTGGTACTTCTTCATTGTGGGATAAAGAGACCTGGCCAATCATGTCTTTGCATATGGCGACATTCTCAAACAAATACCTTGTATCTGGACAAGGAGAGCCCTTGGTAAAACTGTAAAGTAGGGGATTTTATCTTCAGTGACCCTTCCTCTCCATGCAACCTGACCACATTTTATTCATTTCCACCCAGCTCCCACAGCACAGTTGGGCTTTCCTAGATGCTTAGCCGAAAGCCCTGGCTTCTTTATTGTAGGTCAGATTTGCCCTCCTCTGTGATGCCTCTTGCTCCAGGCCTTTCCCATGTCCTTTAATCCCCCTTCAAAAACCACCTGGATTAGTTCTAATCACTAAGTGCTCTTATTTTTATGCAATAATGGATGGTCACCACTCATGGGATATTCTGTAATTCCTTTTAATACATTAGATTGCTTATATTTTTATCTCTCTTGGATAATACAATGTCTCAGTCTAGTTAAAAAGGTAAAAAATTAGAACATTTCAGCAGACGAGTGGGAAGGGCCTTTACAGGCCATTTATCCCACATTCTTTCAATAATTGTCTACTCCACAAATGCCTAGAATTCATTTTGTGGAGATGTTTATGTTTCTTTTTTCTTCAAGGCAGTTTTCAGCAGCTATAACTTAAGCAGTCTGGAAGTGTTCAAAATAAAGAATAAAGGAAAAAAATATATTACCTTTACATGTATTCCAAATAAGTCTTCAGGACTGGAAGAGTCCCAGAAACTACATACATTTTGTCTATTCATCTTAGTAGCCATTAAGACGTAATCTAGTCTAATTGTCTGACTTAAAAAGCTGGGAACAGAGATAAAGGGAAAGGAAGTATTTATAAGGTCACAGAGATTGATTCCTGGCAGAATGGGAACCAGAACCCAAGTTTTTTGTTGTTGTTGTTGTTGTTTTGTGGTACGCGGCCCTCTCACTGTTGCGGCCTCTCCCGCTGTGGAGCACAGGCTCCAGACGTGCAGGCTCAGTGGCATGTGGGATCCTCCCTGACCGGGGCACGAACCCGTGTCCCCTGCATCGGCAGGTGGACTCTCAACCACTGCGCCACCAGGGAAGCCCAGAACCCAAGTTTTAGTATAATCGATATATTTTATTTCAATAAAGATCAATAGCTTTAAATACTTATTATAAACATTGGGACTTTATATGTCCTATATGATAAAGATAATTTTTTTCAACATCATTCCCTCCCATTTCTCCTCCTAAGCTACATCTCTAATTTCCTTTTAAATCTAACTCAAATTCACCTTCCTGGAAAAAAAATGCATGTGATTATCTTACTCCAAACTTATTGTACTTGACATTTCATCAGCCTTTAGGAAAATATTTTCAGTATGTTTAACTTTAGCATGCATTCATTTATTTAAAAAGAAAGCTACTGTGTCTAGTTTGTTTGTCTGATTTTCCCCATAAATAAGTATTTTCTTTTTTCACTCCATGGCACCCAAAGAATGCTCTGAAATGCTGATGCCAGTACTTTTGATTTCTCTCCTTTTCCCATCCTGTTTCCTCTGCCTTCTTTCTTCTGGGCCACTGTAGTCTGGAAGCAGAAGGTGTAGTGGAGATTAAGCCAAACATTCTCAGGGCTGACTGCAATTGAAAGCAACTTCAGCTGGTCTTTTGGAGGATGTGGCCTAAGGGAGACTGGTATCTTTTTACTTATAGCATATTCAAAGCCAAAAATCTGTAAGCAAATAGTCTGGAGGTATGGAAAGCTGGTTGTAAGGGGAAAAAAAGCACAAGATTTTTAAAAGTATGGAGGAAACAGCATCCAATTTAGATCAACCTCCTGTCTCTGCTTTTTGTATCCTTGATGTGAATTCAGGAAAATGAGCTCCCAGTTTAATTGTGCTGTGGGTGTGAGCCTGTGGAGCTGAGTGTTTAGAGATCTCATAAATTTTTGCACTTTAAATGATCCCTATAATGCCCTGAAAGAATGAAGCCTTCCTGGAAAATCTCAAACTTGCTCCTTGGGAGTTTATTTCTCCCTGGTGGAATCTGATTCACCACGATATTTATAGTGGATGTTTTGATTTTGCGCTGGTGCCTTGAGCTCACAGTGCATTTTTTCTAGACAGTGTTGTCATGAAATGTGACTTGAAAAACTATTTAAAGGCTAAAGCAGCCTTTTAAAAAACATTCTTTTAGGCACGAATCAAGATTGAAGGCTAAACCATTTCTTAATACCTCTCTCTACCCCTCCTTGTTTCTGCTGGACTCTGACAGAGAATTTTGATGCCTATGAACTATTTGAAAAGACATCAGAACGAATGGGATACAGCATCTCACTCCCATATCACTCGCTCAGGGTGTAAATTTTAGCCTCTTTCTTAGAGTTATCGGAAGTGAAAGTGGGTCTGATTTAAATCTATTATTGAAGGATTGTATAGTTTTCGGGTGCTCGTCATTGGGGAGCCCCTTTACCCTCACTTCTGAGATAAACAGGGCATGAGAATAGTTGTGTAACAAAGGAGGTTCTCTGTTCTTTTTCCTCCTCTTTCCTTCTGTTTCCTCCAGTGGAGGTATAATAGTGCTTTTGCTAACAGTGCTCAGAAATTATGTTCTGGAAGGTGATCAGTGTTAGCAAGATGACCTTGTTTCCTTTCTTTACATCTGTTTTTTGTAGATGCTTTGTTATGAAGAATGACGGTCTAAACTTCTGCAGTAGCCAGTAAAGATCACCAGGTTTTCAGGACAAATCCAGGAATGGTGGCCAGTGTGAAATTGAGAAGCATCCAGGATGGAGCTGAGACCTTGCGGGGAGATCAGGGGTTGAAGAGGCTGATGTGGAATAAGGAGGGAGAAAAGAAGAGGGAGGGAGACCAGAGAGGAGAGCACTGTAGGACTTACCCCAGTGCTTTATAATGGGCAGTTTTACCCCACTTTCATTCGGTAAACATTCGGCCATTTCTGGAGTCACATTTGGCTACTGCAACTTGGGGCTAGGTAATAATGGTGTCTAGTGAGTAAAACCAGATGCTGCTAACCACCCTATGACATATGGGACAGGCCCCCAGCAGAGACTCATCCAGCCCAAAATAGCGCTGTGGCTGAGAAACCTGCCCTAAACCATGAGAAGGGACTCAGTGGGAAGAGTGCCGTTTTGCAGCACCCCCTGCACATCCGCGCGTGACCGTCTGAGAGCAGGTTGCTTCTTCCTGATGACATATTGTGGGCATAGCTGAGGTTTCACATTAGGGTTCCTCCCCCACCATTCCTTACCTAACTGAGACTCTATCTGTCAGCATGTACATATGTTCCCTTCTCCCCTCGGCTTGTTAAATCTCTTCAATCTTCCTTTGTTCTATTGTACCTTCAGCACTTCCACCTCTGGCCCTTTGCCTATCTCATCAGCAGAGAAATACTTGTTAGGAGGTTCTCCTTTAATCACTTATTTGTTCATTTCTCCAACGAATTTTTTGAGGGCCTGCTGTGTACAAAGCATCCTTATAGATTCTTTGCATACATCAGTACATCAGTGAACAAACCAAGACTGCTTGTGGAGGTTACCTTCTAGCAAGGAAGACAGACAATAAACAGTCAGTAAGTAACAGATAAGAGATAATATGTTAAAAATTGTTAAGCACTTTGTTAAAAGAAAGAAAAGAAGAAGGTAAGGCAGTGAAGGTAGGGCCAGCTGTGTGTGGTATTGGCCGGCAGAGGGAGGGAAGACCTCATCGGCAAAGTGCCAGTGGGTGCAGAGGGTAGGCAGGGAGGGACTGGTCACGGGCATTCTTGTTTTCCTTCCAAATGCTAACCTTTGGTAAAAGGAGCTCCAAATGCAGTGACAAGTCCAATAATCCTGAGTGCAACCAGCAAAGTTTCTTCCAAGGAAGACTGAATCCAGGAGCAAGTTTTTAGAAATTTTGCCAATCCAATTTATGAACTGGTTCAGTGGCCTTAAGCTTAAAATGTAGGTGATCTGGAAGCCCAGGAGTTGAGTTATGGTTCAATAATTTCTTGAGGCCTCCACGATGTTACTGATAATGAATGAAGGCTGCTTTCCAAAAAAAGACGGTTATTCGCCAGCACAGTATCTGCTATCACTCTTGCTATGCAGTCATAAATAGCACACTTTGTAACTGTAAGCCATGTATCCTTCATTAAGTCACTCAGTTCAGAGAGATTTTCAAATACCTATAAAGGGTAGTGCATTGTGTACAAAGGTGTGGAAGGCAGAGTCCTGAAACTTAGAGATCTCACATCTAGAAGAGGTGGACTTGGGTCACACTTCTTTCTAGTGTGTAGTTAGGTGTGATCAAGACAAAAATCAAATGTCATAAATATACAGATGACCAAGAAGAAGAAATCACAACCAAAGGTGCAGAGGGGGCTCCCAGGAGAAGACAGCATTTGAATAAGTCTTACTGGTCGAGTATGATTGACATAGACAGAAAGTGGAAAGGTGGGGACGGACATCCCCAGAACTAGAATGAGTAAGAACAAAGCAGCAGGGCTGGGAGGCTGACAAAAAGTGTTTAGGAAGCTATAGAGTAAGTGTGCATTCTTTGATCACAAGCAGGTCTTGCAAAAAGGATTGCTTAAAGCTGTTAAGAGCCAATGTATTCAGACCATAGATCCCGAACAACTAAGTTCTCTCACCCTCGTCTCAGTTCTGAAATGTGGGGCAGCGCATCGATAAGGTGATGGCACTACTTTGGAAGGGCTAGATTTTCTTCATAATATTTTTCTAATTTGTATTTAAGTTTTTCACTTGAAAATCCTTGTCCAGTTGAAAGACTTCACCAGCCTGAAGCCCCCATTCCAAGGCACTCGTGTTTATTATGAAGTCAGTAAAGCTGTATTTCAGTGAACCGTCTCCATTTAAAAATTTTCTACTCAAAATTTCTCCTCCTGGATATTGTTCATTATCAATATCATCACTATTCTACCATACAACTGTGTTGATCTTGTCTACCTTTTCAGTGTTAAGATTTACGGTAACTGTTTAAAGAGGAAATTATATATTAACTTAAAAGACCATTAACTAAGGTCCAATCAGGCAATATTTTGAAAGTTTGGTAACCTAATTTTGGCAATGTAGTATTCAAGACACTATACATGAAGCAAAATATATGCCCCCCAATCCAAATGGAATCCATTACCCTGCCTGCCCCATAGCTGTAAATAAGCCTTTTGGGATGTCATGCGTATCACAATAGACCTCATCTTCAGGAATTGAGTTATTTAATCAGAGTGACTATTTATTGAGATTTCAGGCACTTTACTTGCCCCCTCCTCTTTTTTTAAGCATTGCTACCTTATTTAATTCTGGCAGCAACTATGTGAGGTAGGGATTACAATTGTGACCATGTTACAGATGGAGAAACAGGCTCAGAATGGTTAAGTAACCTGTCTATGGGCCTAGTGAAGGAATGGATGCAGGCTCTTTGAAGCCCTGTTTCTTGGAAAAGATACTTTGGAAGAATACAACCTTCTTGCTTACCCTGTGGGAAGCTGAGACAATGTTAGCAAAGAATCATATTCTTGCATCCCTACATAGAAGTGGGATGCTCCGGTTTGCAGAGAGGTAGCTTCTTTCTTTTAAGTGAAAAGATTTGCTTTTCATGTTGGTTGGTGTTTTTCAGAATACCCAGGATTACATTTAGGTCATCCTTGAGGGGTGATGGATGAGAGAACAATTTTAAAGGTTTTGATGTAAGGAGGCAAAAAAAAAGAAGCAGAATTAGGTTTCTGGACATCTAGATCTTACCAGCACTTACTCCACACTTTTTTTTAATAGCACTTGCCATATTGTATTTTAAGTTTTCAGTTTATGTGGGACTCCTTCCCCTTACCTCTAGGCAGTGAGTTCCTTAAGGATAGGGACTATGTCTTCCTCAGTTTTGTGTCACCAGACTCCACGTGGGCCAAACAATGTCTGGGAAGTCATAAGCGTTCAATAAACACCCCAAGAACTGATGGTTGACCTGATTGGTTGTGTGCTTTGTTTTTTAGAAAGAACAGATTTGGGGACTTCCCTGGTAGTCCAGTGGTTAAGACTTCGCCTTCCAATGCAGGGGGTGCGGGTTTGATCCCTGGTCGGGGAGCTAAGATCCCACATCTTGTGGCCAAAAAACCAAAACACAGAACAGAAGCAATATTGTAACAAATTCAATAAAGACTTAAAAAAAAATCTTAAAAAAAAATAAAAAGAACAGATTTCCCAGGCCTCCCAAATTTGCAAATTTTTTGGCAGTTGAATTATTAGGGAACTTTACATTTTACAGTCCTAGCCTCACCCAAAGTCATGGACAGAGATTCCTTCTCCTTCTGTCACTCCATGCTGACCTGTGTAATTTTAGGTCAGTATGAAGGATTAATGGTGAGAGCTCCTTTTAAATAAGTTATTATTTTTTTTCTAAAGGTAGGTGGAAATGAGGGTTTTTTAAAAAGTGGCATCATTACTGTAAAATATTCATTTCCCAATCTATACTTAGATTGTCTATACAGTAATTTTGTACTTGACTAAGCACTTTCATAGAAAATAAGAAGGACATTTTCCCTCAGAGTGTAAATTTGCTGAAGTACGATAAGCCGCTACTTCATCTTTTCCTTTAAAATCTTTTTTTTTCCTGTTTCTAGTCAAGCATTTATTAAAACATTAGGAAGAAAATTTAGGTCATCCTTTTAACGTGCACTGACCTAGTTACTTTTTCTTTCTAAGCAACTGTTTAAACTAGATTTATTGAGTAAAGTGGTTGGTTCAGTCTTGCATTAAATCATATAGCACACAACAATGAGGAAAATTTGCAAAGTCCAGCTTATGCTATGCTGCCCCTTTCTCCCCTTTGGTGTCTTTGATTCTGCCCTTTTCCTTTGGATGCCAAGGTCTTATTGGACCAGGGCTGTATGTGATTAACTTTTTTCATGTAGGAGTGTCTTTCATTGAAAACCCCTTAATTCATATTACATGGTGATGATTCTAAAATCGTCATGTTAGTTGGCTCCTTCCCCAAATTAAAGGACACATTAACAAATAACTGGTTAGTGAGTAATGAACATAAACAACAGTCACACACGTTATTCATTGGACAGTTTGAAACTGCAGGTCTAATGCCTTCAGTCGTCTCTTTGGAAGTTGCCTTTTCAGAGACATAAAATAGCATAGTACTGTGAGTGCAGTCTTGATAGATGAAAATTCTATATTGTTCCCTTTTTTGGGCAGAAATTATTCTTTTGCTTTCTCATTCATCACAAACTGATTTCTGGATGATTATACAAGCAGTTCTCCAAATTTCTTAGAATAATCCTATTAGAAGTTTTATTAGTCAAAGAATATCTCTGTCCTAGATGGAATAGTTTGGTCCCTTATTCTACTGCTGGCCTTACTGCAAAATTATGGCTGAAATATACAGAGATCTTACGAAAATTTGACTTTGTTAACGGTCTTCCACTGTTTTTGTTTTTATCCAGTCAATTTGAGTTTCAGGGAAAACTCAGCTGAATAAAACATTTCATGTAAATTTTGTTTGATCTGGTTTACGTTTTTACTTCTAATGAGGCACCGATTCTTAAATCAGCCAGCTGGAATTAATAATCCAGCAGAAAGGCGATGCTGCTAACACAGTCAGCTTTTCCTGTTCTAGGGGATTATGCTCTTAAATAGCCTACTTTATTGTTTGTTGAACAAACCTATCTCCCTTAGTTGTGCTGTCTTTGAAAATGGTTCTGATTTCCTGACAGCGCCTTGGGAGTCTGGAGCAGGGCTTGGAGGAAAGGCTAAGAATCTCCTGCCTTTCCTCCTCTTATGCAGAATCTTCTCTTTCTTCTCTAGGTGGCCGTTCTTTCCACTGCTATCCTGGCCCCATTTCTGCTATTTTGGTCACCTCTATGCCATGGATAGACCTATGGGTTCTCTCTCTCTACATTTTAATCTTACTATCTACCCTTAAAAGCCACAGTTCCCATGTCTACCTTGGGAAATCATACCCATACTTCAGGGCTCAACTAGAAAGTCATCTTCTACTTCCCAGATACCTCAGTCTCTTTCTCACTCTGCACTTCGCTATCATTATGGTTGGTACTGTTTCTACTGCAGTCATTCCCTCTTCCTTACTAGGATAATTTGTGTACATCTTATCTCCCCTACTAGACTGTGCACTCCTGGAAAGTGGAGACTGCGTCCTTGTTCACTCTAGAGAACACAGTTCAGTACCTGGTATAAAATAGGATGATTTCTGAAGTGCAGAGAGTATCTTAAGAGAATCTGCGCTCACATTAGCCAATCGCATTCCTTCCGTTTGTATCACTTTCTTTCACCCCAGATTCCAGAGGTGGCACACGCGGCACAGAGGTGCAAGTTCTGAGCTCTCTCTCCTGTGTCTAGGTTAGGCTGGCCAGAGGCTTGCCAACAAGGCCCTGATGAAAGGAAGCCACGTGCAGGGCATGAGACAAGAAAACACAGACAGTTCATTTTGATCTCCATAATGTGCTATTTATTGGTTTCAGTGCCCATCTCATGGAAATGAAATATTTAGCTTCCTATTCTCCATTTAATACTTGGATTTTAAAAATGTATTATATATGAGCAGAACAGAAAGGAAGCTGCTCCTTCTATTTTTTATGACAATCTGACTGCATTAGAGAGAGATTATAGTTTGATTTCACAGAGGAATACAAATTTTAATTATTAGACTCCGAAATGTCCCCAAGCAAAATTTCCTTACAATCTCATTAATATAACTTCTTTAAGTTCTAAACTGCAATTTGACTAACCAAAGGCAATGTACTCATGTAACAAAAAGTTTTAAGACATTCAGAAGAAGAGGAGTAAAATAAGACTAAAAAATCCAAGCAATTCATTCAAAGCAGCAAGTGACGAATGCAAAAACTACTGCTGTCAAAAATGTAAATCCAGAGGAAAAATGTGCAGTAACGTTGCGATGTCTAAGATACCTTTTAACAGTAAAATCTATATGCTACTGGGTATGGGCTATTTAATGATGTTGCAGAGGAATTCTAATAGCATCCTTGGGCTGAACTCTGGGGAGAGCTGTTTTCAGTAACTCTTGAAGATGTTCCTCATGCCTAATTCATTCATGCAGAGGGTAGGGCAGAGAGCATTATTGCTAGAAAGAGAACTTCAGGGCTTGGCAAGTGACACAAGGCAAACCCAGGATTATAAAGCAGGAAGGCAGGGTGTGGTGGTACATATTTGAACCTCTGTAGAGACTTCATTAAACAGTGCACCCACGGGGGTACTTAGAGCAAATATGTTAGCAGAAACAATAACAAAGGGCCCTGATAAAAGAAAGCAATACCTAGGACATGAGACAAGAAAACCTGGATCGTGCAGAGGAGAAGCTCAGACAACATATAAAGAAGTAAGACTAGAGAAGAGAGACAAGCCCAGGAGGTGCAACTAAAGGTTTTTCCCTGCTTCCTTTGGAGGAGAAAATAAAGTGTGAGAACTTGAATTTGTATTCTTTGTAGATGTTTATATACATTTATACCTAAGGCAATTCCTTGGTTATTTTTGCATTGTATGGATTTACTCTTTTTCAGCATTTCTTAGGTTGTAACCACAAAATCCCAATATAAAGAATCATTGTAGAGATGGAACTTGCTAACAATTTGAATTAAGATTTTCATGAGTGGGCAGAACCAGAGGTGGCAGATTTACACAGATAATTTATCTCACAATTAGAATGTACAATAAAATGCAATTTCTTTATTATATTCATAAATAATTGACCTTCCTCCAAAATCCCTATTTACTAATTACCAAGAAAGACATTCAAATGTTCTATGTGGTTTAAAGCTGAATCGGATCTAGTAATTTGAATGGTTCATTTAGAAAATAGTCTTTCTTGGCTAAAAATGCCCAGTTAACAACAGAGGCATTCTCTTCTCCTCTCTCTCTCTGCTTTGTTTCCTGAGGTCTGTGGAGAAGGAGTGTGACTTCCATGGTCTTGTGGAGCTGGGGAAGATTCAGGAAGCTCACACTAGATGTTCCTGGTTTACCCGCTGTCATACACACAACCGGAGTTTGTGGCCAGTGTAACTCTCATTTCGGGTTGGGCTCCTGCAGCCTTGGAGATGACGCTGGCTTGATATCACCAAGGTCCTTACCGGAGCTACAGTACCTCTCAGATCTGGTGGGAAATCACATTCAGCCTTGACTTTGGGGGTCTGCTCTATAGCTCTTTCTACAGAATCCTTTGTGAGGAGTCTACTGATGAGCACCTCCCATTCCCCTCACCCCAGACTCTCAACTACTCCATGTGCCCCCTGGTCACCGAGGGTGATATGGGAAAGGCTAATTCTCAAGTCTCTCCATTCCCACTGTCTACACTTTCCTCACAGTTTGAAGTGGCCACACACCAGATAGATGTTGGAGAGGTCTTCTCTTACCTGGATCCTAACAGGGATCAGGGACAATAGCCTGTCTCTGACCTCAGTTTACCTCAATGTTATGAGCTGTTCTCCCCCATCTGGGACAAATCCCCCATGGGGAATATCAGGACCCGCATTAGGCTACTTTACTTTCCCTTGCTTTCTTCTTTCCAGCATTCCTGGGCCTGGAAGGGGTGTATTTTTCCTTTACTTCCTCTTTATTTTATTTTCCTCCTTGACTCTAGCCAAGGCTTATTGGAGGACAAGTCTCTTCTCTATACTTTAGACAGACTGTGGGTGCTGATTCCCCTTGGCTCGGTGACTGATTTGTCAGAGGAGGTTGGAATTATTAAGAAAACCATCTCTTAAGACAAGAGCTGAATCTTGCTGCCGAATCCTAGTTGGAACACCAGAATTTGACCTTTCTCTCTGCATTTCCAATCAGTAGCCACACCTTCTCTCCCGCTTAACAACAAAAAATCGGATGCTTTAGGAAACATACTTAGAAAGACAAAGTTGAAAGCAAATTGATTTTTAGAATATTACATATATTGCACGGCACTGACCCTCCCGTCAGGTCCAATGTAAAGTTACTTCCATAAATTTATTTCAGTCTGTGTGTGCCTCAGGTTAAAATAGAACAGCACTGAGGTACAACCAAGGCAGCTGTAATAGTTCCTACCTAGAGACAGACATGCATTTCAGGTTAAAAGTATATTTCTTGGGAAAAAATTCTGTGGCCTAATATACTCTGCCAAAAACACAAAACAAAAGAACATAAACTCTGCATGTGTGTAAAATACATATACATATAAATGGACACACACTCATATATTTAGTTTATTAATTATTTATTTTAAAAGTTTTTTTTAGTTCTTTTATACTTGATTGATGAAAAAAGAACGTGGATACCATATTCCATTTACAGCCCTGAGAACTGTGTAAGAAATAATCAATTTAAAAGCAACTTCATGAAGCCATGAATATAACGTATTAACTTATATTGTTTAAACAGTATAAGGTGTTTCCCCATAACATGAGTTAAATTATCTTTACACTTATCTTGGTACCTTTCAAAAATTCAATTCTTGCTTGTCATTTAATTCTAAGGAAACAGTACAGGAGTGATCATAATACATTAACTTACATGGAAAATCATGATAATTCTTTGAGTGGAAAAGAAGTTTGACTTACCCTTCTGGATGAAACTCAGAACATGATCTGAATTTCTTTACTTCTAAGCAAATATTCTGAAAAATGAAATCAGTGATATGTATTTAAACAATCTGATTTTAGAAATTTGAGAAACAAGAATGACTGTTGATGAAATGCTTTTAAAAGTTATATTACTTAATATTGGCCCTCTGCATCTAAGGTTTTTGTTTCAGCTGTAGGTAGCAATGTAATTCTTTACAAATGCATGTCCTATTATAGGTACACATATCCGCATTCCTAATATAATGTTTCCAATCTTTTGACATCAAAACCACTATTCCATGAAAAGTTACCTCTTAGTTATGAAACTTACAAGAAGCTTTTTGGATATGAAATCATACGCCTGGTGGTATTTATCCAAAACTCCAGCAGTCTGCTGAAAAGTGAAACATCCCTAAAACCCTTCTGTTTGAGTTGCAAGGGACTTAAGTGATCCATCTACGCTTTCTAATGGAAAGACCATTCTCCTCTCCTTGGGGAAAAAGTGTAAAAGAGAGACTTCTGTCTTCATACAAACATCTGTTAACATAGCACCATCTTCTACAATCAGGGATATTTTATCCTCCTGATTTTACCTGCTTTAAATCTAACTTAAAATGTCCCTTTTGTTTGATTTAGTTCTTTTGACTTTAGAATTTTAGCTTTTCTGACATTATTTTACTTCCATTATTTTTTACATTGTATTTTTCACTGGGTACACATCTCTCCTTTTGTCATTTTAAAAACTGGAATTTACCCTAAAGCTTCTTTTGCAACAAACTGGTTTCATTGGGCACATCCTTTTTCCTTTCTCCAGAACCCATCAACTGTTCAATAACTAGAATTCTACTCTCAGGTTAACCTTATGATTCTTCTATTTAAACACAAAGGGAAGACTAAAATGGGTTTGCCTGATTTCTACATAGCTATACTTAGTATAGTTGTGTCTGGAAACATCTGGACAAAATTTCTTTTTTTTTTTTCTAGGTCAATGACATGATGCAATTATTAGGAGAAATTAAGTAAAAAGGTACAGGAATCTATGTTTAGTGCTCCAGCTACTAGATTCTAGAGGTGACTTTTCTGCTGTGTCTGTACTTCCTCACTGATGGTCAGAAGAGGCTAGACTTATAAGATTCAATTTTTCAAAATACTCCTTTTGAAAATGGTGTAAAAAATGCTTTAAATACACAGTTTTCGAATAGTGATTATCTCTGGTGTAGCATTACGGGAAACTTTTTCATGTTCTTCTGCCTCCCTGTGTTTTCTAATTTTCCTGCAAAAAAAAAAAAATTAAAAATTCAATAGTCTCAGTCCTACAAAAAACCAGTGCATATATTTCACTCAATTTATGTATCACTAATGTTGATCCTAATCAAACTGTCATGCTTTTAGCCTTGCTGTTTTCTACTCTGGTTTCTTATTGCCGAAACTCAAGAACCTCATGAATTTCTCTTCCCCGAGAGCTATATCTATAGAATGCAAAAAGAACCCATGGACATATTCATTCATTTGGCTACTTGGTCACTTGTTGTTATTGAAACTTCTTTTTTTTCTAAAATTGAACTGAACTCAATTCAACCTGATTATTTTTCCAAAGACAGCCAGGAATTCTTCTTTAAACCGATTTCTTCTGACACCCAAATAAATGCAGAGTCCAGTTGTCGTCAGCACTGCTGTCTAGTCTGTAACTGCTCCATCTTGGATACCCAAAATCTTATTTTCAGGGTTATTTTGGCATCTGGATGCAACCTAAATTGCTAGAATTGGACCCCCAAAAGAGATGCTGACAGTTTTTATCATTCCTTTTCCCTTCTACCGTCATGCACTGCCATTTTCCCCTTTGGGCTGTAAGGAGAGATCCTTCGGAATGAAAAGCATACTCCAGCATTTTGTTTACTTGTAGTTTTGTTCAGTGCTAGACCTGGATAGTTGCAGAGGATGATGTGGCTCTGTAGTCTTAGTTGAATTTGATACCTTTTAAAAAATAATAATTAATTAATTTATTTATTTTTGGCCGCATTGGATCTTTGTTGCTGGGTGTGGGCTTTCTCTAGTTGCGGTGAGTGGGGGCTACTCTTCGTTGTGCTGCGCGGGCTTCTCATTGCGGTGGCTTCTCTTGTTGTGGAGCACAGGTTATAGGCATGTGGGCTTCAGTAGCTGTGGCACGTGTGGGCTCAGTAGTTGTGGCGCATGGGGTTAGTTGCTTGGCGGCTTGTGGGAGCTTCCTGGACCAGGACTCGAACCCGTGTCCCCTGCGTTGGCAGGAGGAGTGAGTAAACAAATGAGAGAAACCTGCCAATCATGAAAGCTGTGCCCAGTGGTCCAAGAGTATGACACTGCTCAGTGTTGAGACTTAGGCGACTCTGTCCCTTTACAGAGAATAGACAAATCACAACACACGCATGCTGGACCACTACAGTGGTAATATAGCATTTTCTTGAAACCCACTGTGTTTTAGGCACCTTGATCAGACTTTACCTGTATTATGACATTAAGAGATAAGTATTGTTCTTGACATTTTTTGTGGATTAGGAGACTGAGGCTTAGACACTACTTGGTCAAAGTCATATACATACAGGATAGATGCAAGATTAAAACCCTGGTTTTTCTGAGTCTGATGCCCCTGATCAAAGCCGCACGTGATACTGCTCTACACAGTACCCGCCCAGTAAAAGGAATTAGGGCTGCGGTCTATGAGAAAAGGCTGTAGAAACTGTTGGGAGAGCTGTGGCAGAAAGGGTAGAGGGAAGAAAACTTGTGGTGGGAGGAACGGAAACTGACATCAAATATTTTAAGGGTTATAATGTGGAAAAGAAATTTGATTCTTTTCTTCTTTTTTATGACTCCAAAGGAATACAAGGATTGTGGAGTAGCAGTCACTGAACCATAGATTGAAGAAAGATCTTCCTAGCTCTCAGTTGTATACAGAATAGAGCTGCTTTTGGAAGAAGCGAGATCCCAACTCTAGAGGTATTGCATAATTGGCAGAGATGGAGTGGGAAATATGCATTAGATGCACGATGGGCTATCTTTTAAAAATTCCTTTCAACAGTGAAATATGTGTATAAACACACTTTGTAGATTAGAGAAAATTGATCTGGAAACTCATGTATTTTAACAGGATTTACACTAAGAGCTGTTTTACTAGTAACAATGAGAGTAAACCACATGCATTGTCTTCTCAGTTTCCTGAGTGTTCAGAGGTGTGAACTTTTGAGATGTTTACCATGGTGGTTGGGGGTCTGTTGTTGGAGAAACCTAAGCGATTCCTCCTAAAATAAAGTCTGTTACTCTGATTTCACTTGTTACTTGCCCAAGACCAGTATCTATTGTGGCTTTTGGATGGACAGAGTGGGCAAAAGCTGTGTTCATACTAAGAGACGCACTCTGAATGCTTGCTCTTACTTATCCTCTCTGAGGTGGACATAATGCATCAGATTGGCAAAGGTGGAAGGAGAAAGTGTTGGCACATCTATGGTGCATTCAAACCTTGAGTAGACAGTAGTGACTCAGGACATTTCCTTTTAGCAACCAACTGCCTTGGGGATACTCCGCATTTTCTATGTTTCTCCAGTCAGGATTTCCTGACTGGTATGCCATTGTGCTTTTCATTTAGAGTGCGTAAATCCAGAAGTTGTGTGACTCACCAGGTAACATAGCAGTGTAACCACGAGTGATGGCTTTTGAAAGCACTGACTGCTTTGAACTTGAGAAGACAAAATCAGGGCTTCCCACAGCTGATCTTGATCAACAACGTTGCAGTAACATTGCATTGAATCATTTACTCAAAATGATACTTGAAACACAATGATAATATCTTTTCCCCAGAAGCTTCCATGTTACTTCTTAATCACAACTAAAGACAAATAAGAAGACCCTGAAGCAGTTTTAGTTTCAGTACTTTCTGGAATGTACCATGGGGTTGAGAAAAATGTTGTGCCAAGATAACCTTGGGTGGAGGCGGAGCTTCCTCAGAATAGGAAGGGGAGAGCAGAGGCAGCGCTTAACTCCTCCTAGAGCGAGGCAGATGTGATTGTTGTCTATTTTATAGTCTCCTTTATTATCTTGTTAATGTTTAATTTTTATTGAGGTATTTTTTGTACATAATTTTAAAAGTCAAATAATATTAAAGCGTGCTGTCCCTCTCACCGTCTCACTTTCCACTCCCCAGGTATAATCATTCTCAACTCCTTCAGGTATTGCTTCCATTAACCACCTATATATTTCTAATGGCATGATTCTGTCACTACTTTATCATATTTTATGTCTTAACTGTTATCTATTGACTGTAGAAGATGAAGATTTTGCTTTCTTATACCCCTGTTCATGCAGACATATTTGTTCTTCCTGAAAACTTGAAGAATAGCCTTATGGTTAAGTCCATATTCAGGGTGTTCATTATTTTGTACTTGTAAATATTCACTGCTAAGTGTATTTCTTATGCAAACTTTTATTTTTGCTATGAATTTGTTGCTTTTTTTTTCTTTTGCTCGGCTCTCTTCAAGTTTCTGGTTAAGATTTCCTTTATCCTTTAACAGCTCTGTAAAATAACTTTCAATTCTCTTTCCACACATTTTCATCCCTCTTTAGCTATAGTCCTGTGACTTATCTTTGCTGTCATTCAATGAGATCTCTTGCATTACAGTTTCTACTTCTTGGATATCATGTCTTGAACTTTTTGGTTTAATTCTTTGTTTTGTTGGAGCATAACCTCCAGCAATCTCCTAAAATAAACGGTGCATAGAAACAACATCTTTGGAGAACTTGGATGTCTGAAAATGTGTTTATTCCATTCTAATGTGTGGTTAATATTGATTTGGATTTGAGAAAGTTGTGCTGTCTACAGGGGAGGAATCATGGTAAGAATCCATGGTCTCTGATAAAACTGTCCAATCTAGTGTGCATTTAGAAGGAAAGTGGCCTGAGGACAAATTCAGGGTCTACTGGCAGCAGTTTCTCTGGATGTCACCAGGACAAAGTGAATTCATTTTTATTACTTAGAATCGTTGGCATTATTTGAAAAGATGCTGGTGTGCTGTTATCTCACTGGGTAATAGTGATGCATATCCATTGGTAGGTAATGATCCATCTTAGGTAACTATCCATCTATTATTAGAAGGAAATGGGTCACATCAGACTACATTGGTTTAATGTGTGATCCAAATAGAATATGTGCCTTCCCTTTAAGAAAAGAATGTATAGGTAGAAAGATTGTATGCTCTAATTCTGAGACTCTTAACCTGAAGTCTTCTATAGATCGTTTATGTGGGTCCTTGAATTCCTTAGACTTAGATGCAAATTTTACTTGTGTTATTATGTACTCTAAGCTTCAGTGACCTAATAATAAGGTGAAGATAATATTAATACCACCTCATATGATGGTTGTGATTTTCAGTATTTAGATATTAGAATATATAAAATATATATAAATATTTAAAAAGACCCATGACACACAAAAAGGTGAGGAACTACTGAACTCTAATCCCCCTCTTTCCTCCACTTAACTGAAGGAAAAACAGATTACATAGAGGTTTGTGTCATGTTGATATGACATTTGCTTTTAGTACAGCTGAGTACAGCCCGCCAGTTTTCTGTCTCCTTGACCAAATTCTTCCCACGTTAGGTTCAGCCAAGTTTATATTTGAGCCTTATCTATCATTATTACTCACTTACTTTTCAAGGGAAGGTGAGGTGAAAGTTCTTTGTTCTGAGATTCATTGCCTACAATTAAATGTGGGTGAAAGATGCCTCTGAAACCAGAAAGTGTCAAGGAAGCAGCATTTAATTTTGTCATTATTCATTCCTCTTACCTGGCCAGGAGAAATATGAAGATAAATCAATGTAGAGGCAAAATCTTGACAGTATTACATGACTGAGGTGTATATTGGAGTCTTAAGGCAATTACAGCCATGTCAGAACAAGAAACACTCTGCTACACTGCTTTTGACCAAGGAGATCAGGGTCTTTGTTTAACTGACCTCTTTTCCAAAGTCAGTTAATGTAACTATGGGGAAGTAGGCTAATTAGTTGACATCCTGTGATCAGAAAATATTAAATTTTGATTATTAATTACATATAATTTTTACATGTATATTATTTAAAAAATGCTTTCACATATTATTTTATTTAAAAACAACCTGGTATAGTAAACTATCATTGCCCATATTTACAAAGGAGAAACTGAGGACAGAGATCGGAAGAGATTTGCCTTAAGTCGTGTAGCTAATAAGGGTTAGCACTGAAACAAGAGTACTTGCCTTCTGATTCCAAGTTCAGTTTTTTTTCCATCACACCACATGGCCTCCTAATCACCATTAGTCATGCTGCTCTTATTCTCCAGCGATAGATACATTACAGAGGTAAGGGTGAAACTGGAGTTGGCCAGGCTGTCCTTGAGGGTTTGTAGCTGTGCCCTGTGCAAAAGAAATATGCTCTGTTAGCCTGCCAGGTATGACCAGGCTGAGGGTATGTGACCTCAAGGACCAGCCAGATACAGGATCCCAGGGAATTGGGGCCAATGCAGTCATTCACCAAGAGATCAACTTTACTTCTTCTATTTCAGGTAGGTGTTAATAGTACATGAGTGTACAAAATATTTACAAAGGACATGAGGCAAGTGTGCCAACAAAGATTTATGAAGTTACCGCACTCCTCGAAGGACCCAGCATAATGTAATTCATGTCCACTTTTTTGTGAACTGTATGAATCAATGAAAATACTGTTTAAAATGATGTTGAGTCGAGGTTTTCATCCCATGGTTTAACCTAAGAGGTAAATCACAGAAAAATGTTGCTCATGTAAACAATTGCTTTTCATTAACCTCATCTTTTTTACTTTAATTTTTTTTTATAAAAAGGAAAAAATACGCAAAATTTTACTTTGTGAATAAATCTGCCACATGCAGGACTTGAAGTGATATTACTAATGCAGTGAGCATTTCTGGCTTGCTTGAGATGGGGAAGAAAGTGTTAAATCTTTCCCCTGCTCTAGATTTAACACAGGTGGGACCTCAAAAGGTCTTGAACATGATTAGTGGTATTTTTTTTTTAAAGTGTCCTGATGGACAAAGGGTTTGAATCTCATTCCCATTTGGTCATGGTCATGGCCAGGACCGCAGAAGCCAACACTGCTCTGCATACACTAGAGACGTTGGTTTCACCAAACATGGTCTCATTTTCTCATAAATAGAGAAATGCCTCTTTAGCAAAGAGCTTATAATTTTTTATGTGAAATAAAAATTATCCTTTTTGGACAATATTTCTGCTGGAGTCCCTGGATACTTTACCTCCTTTCCTTTTGCACGGCTGTAATTGTTTTGAACACTGTATACATCTAGATTGAAGAAACTCTTTCAAGGAGACGTCTTAGGAAACACTTAAGAATAATACTCAGCTTCACGTCCTGCATTCTTTAATACTTAACAACTGAGTTTTACCCAACCCCCAATTTCTCTCATTCCATTTTCACAATTTTCTTCAAAAACAGCCTCTCAGACTTCTCTATTTTATATCTACATTTAAGCACAGTTTTCTCCACCTTTGCTTTAGTAATTTGAAGAAGGGCCCTTGGGGAGCACCTCCAAACTCCATCTGGTCCTTAGTTTTATACTGCCTCTGCTCACCAACCAATCTTTGTGGTCTCTTGGAAGGAGCCCAGGCATAATGTGGGGGTCACTGAAGAGGCTATGTATAAACCACAAAAAATTACTAATTTAATAATTAATTGAACAATTTAAAATTAACTTCCATTCAACCACTACTTCATTCATATTGGTGTCTTCCAGTTGTCTATATCTGAAAAGTCCAGGTATATTTCCTCAGTATTCTACTTGCTGGAGAGATGGGGGGAGGGCAGGCAGCGTCGGTAGACAGCTAAGCAACTGCTGGACTACCTTGATGGTACGCTGTCAATCTGCTTTGCTACCTTCCCCTAGTTCTGATTGTGGTTCTGAATTCTTTGAAGACTAAAAAGAAATTCCTGTACTTAACAATTGAACTAACAGCTTGACTAGGGGAAAAAATACTGCTGAAATCTGTCAATGAATGTCGCTAACTTACGTTGCATTTATAGACAGGGAGAAAACTAAACCTAGCAAGTTCTTGGAAAGATGTGCAAGCTGGCTGACAGGTGTGACATCTCAGCAAAATAAGTTAAGGCGACACTGAGCAGTGTGTTTTGTCCAGTGAGACTTGATTGGTCACAGATGACAATTCCAGCTCCCTGAGGTGTTTCTCCAGTGTCTATGATTAATATCAAATGTCAAGTAAGGCTCACTTCCAACAATAAGGTCTAAGACAGACTCAGTTAAAGCAACATAGGATTTTCATTTCCCATAGCCCAGTGAAGCTATCCAGACATTTCCTGGGGGATTATCCCCAGGATGAACTACATAAAAGGGGAGCTACAAGGGCTTTCTTCCTTAAGTAAAACTTCAAGCAGTGCACAACAGGAGCAGATACGTATCACTTGCATGAGGAATGGTAGGACAGGTTTTTTTTTTTGCCACAGGTGTTGGGTAGGTTAAGATAGAAGATTCTGAGACAGACTCAGATGAAACCTGGATAACACGTAATCATGGAACAAATGATTTCAACCAAAACCAAAGTTTGCTTATTTATTTTCAGAGTAGAAAAAGAAAAGGTGTTCTTTGGCTTTTTCACTATTGATGCATACATTCTACAGTATAATTGATGATAAATATGGTGTGTCTATACATGTGTGTATATTTTCTTGTTTTTGATGCCTATAATAGCCAAGGGTCTTAACATCAGCAATAAGAAAATGTATATATTTATTTTGCAGAAATATTTTTATAGGAGATGTTTAAAATCAGAAGTATTAACATAGTTTATGTAGAAGACCTAGATGGTTTTCCACCTTTTGTCCCCAGAAAGGGGTTATTTGCAAGCCCTAAATTGTGGGTGTGTCCCTGCTTCAGATGAATCACACTTTTGGGAGAGGTCATAAGTTGGTAACAAGATTATATTTATCATTTAAAATTTAATTCCTTCGGTTAGTGTCTCAGAAGAAATCAGGAAAGTTCGAATTAAACCCATTTTCTTTTTTGCCCCCTACATCTTACTTATCACTTCTATCTTTATGCCTCTCTCTTTACATATTTATTTGTCAATAATTCCACAAGGATTTGAAGTTGCTTAAAACAAGAGTGTGAATAATAAAATAATATTATAGAAATACAAAGTCAATAAATCCTTATTATACATAAAGGGAAAATGGATTTTAGGGAATGGTTTAATAAGCATACATGACGAGGAATCTGAATTTGAGAGTGCCTAGTAGAGGGAGCTGTACTGCTATTGCTTTATCAGACCAAATCTTTATGTACTGTCAGTGAAATGCCGATTTTTGGGGCTCTTTGTGGTTGGACAACAAGTCAATAAATGCTATATGCCTAGAAGTGACATTGAGAGTTAGGTTGGTTTGAAACTAAATTTATATGACACCAACATTAGCGATTACAAAGTAAAAAAAACCCAAAAAAACAGAGCATTGAAGAGGGAGGCAGATCCTGACCTCACCTTTCCGCAGACACAATAAATCTACAATTACACATGGAATAATTCCTTTGGAAAGGGACCTGAAATCCGGATGAACAGAGCCTCCACAATTTAATGTTTTGCTTATTTGATAGGTAAAACACATTGTTTTCATTTTCATGTCTTGTGTATTTATTAGTAAGTTTGAGAATTTTTGTTTTCTGAGAGAATTACATATTTGTATTCTTTACCTTTGTCTTTTCCTTATAGATTTAAAGAAAGTCTGTATATATTAGGGAAATTAGCTTTTTGTCTATTTCAGTTTTAAAATGTTTTCTTCAGTTTGATTTTTTTCCTTTAACTGTATTTATGGCAACGTTGTCATAGAGAATTAGGAGTTATATAGTCTTGCTTGCAGTTTTTTTCTTTAATGCCTTCCTTAATGTTTTCTTGTCTTGTTTGGAAAGACATTTTACTTGGAAAGGCCTCTAGTTGTAATTTTTTCCATATTTTTTTCTAGTGTTATTTCAGTGTTTTTTTTTAACATTTAGAACTTTAAGTAATATGAAATTTATCTGAGTATTTGGAGTGAGGTGAGCATCTAATTTTATTTTCTTCCATTTGGATATTTTTCCTATTATCATTAAATATCATTGAATAGTCCATTCTTTTTCCACTAATTTGAAATTCTGCTTTTATCATATACTACATATCCATGTATTTATGGATCAGTTTCAGTACTGTATTTTCTTCCTTGAATCTACTTGTTAATTTCTGCATCGGGGCTATGCATCAATAAGTACTGTAACCTTTATGTATCTTTTGTTATTGTAGGGAAGGGCCTTTTTATTATTCTTATTTTTCATAACATTCAAGTCTTTTCGGTCGTTATTGCTTTTCAAGCAAGGGGCATTTATTTAGAACATCTGTTTAGGTCATCTTTTACGTTCGTTAAAGTTTTATAGTTTTCTTCTTATAAATTTACACATGTCCTCGTATTTACTTTTATGTAGCTATTTTATACATTTTTTTCCTCTTATTATTGAGATTTTTTTTAACTGGATATTCTTGGTATAAAGGAAAGCTTTGGGTTTTTAAAAAATATTAATTTAGCTTCTTATTAAATTCTATTAGTTCCAATTGTTTCCCATTGATCCATATCCTTCTGAAGATTTCTTCTAGCACATGACAGTATATGGCTGCCTCAAGTTCTGATTCAACCCAGAAGACTTGGCTCAAGTGTCTGCTCCTCCAAGATCTCCCTCCCTTGTGCAAGGGGCACCTGTGGCATAATAGAATGAGCGTGGAAGGTACACTGAGAACACAGGAGCTGAACACTGCTTTATATACCATATTAGCTAGGATTGGGTTCAGCTCCACATATCAGAAAACATGAAAAGAAGAGCGGTTTAAACACAAGATTTCTTTTTTTATTGGAGTATAGTTGATTTACAATATTCTGTTAGTTTCGAGTGTACGGTAAAGTGAATCAGTTATACATACACATATATCCACTCTATTTTAGATTCTTTTCCCATATAGGCCATTACAGAGTATTGAGCAGAGTTCCCTGTGCTATGCAGTAGGTCTTTATTAG